>NC_048238.1:51835389-52145880 GCF_002007445.2 Ailuropoda melanoleuca | reverse complement strand
TTCACATTGAGACTGAATACTGAGAGATATGATTTTAATGATGCCATGTTGCCAGTAAAGTCTTTGTATCGGTTGTGACTTTCTGTTCCGTATCACTCTTAGGGCCTTCTTACCTTTATACAACCCCCCTTAATATCTCCTGTAGGGCTGGTTTCGTGGTTACGAAATTGGTTAATGACTGGCGATTCTGGAACGTCTTTATTTCTCCATCAATTCTGAATGACATCCATGCTGGATAAAGGATCCTTGGCTGCATGTTTTTCTCTGAAAGAGCTTTAAAAATGGCCCCCCAACCCTTTCTCTCATTCCAGGTCTGTGTAGAGAGGTCTGACGTAATTCTGATACCTTTGACTTGGTACTTGAGAAATTTCTTTGCCCTGGCCGCTTTCAATACTGTATCCTTGGATCTAATATTTGCGAATTGCACTATGATGTGACGTGGCGTAGGTTTGTCGTGGTTGAGCTTGGGAGGGGTCCTCTCTGCCTCTTGGACATGAATGTTTGTTTCCCTCGCTAGATTAGGGAAGTTTTCAGCTACAATTTGTTCAAATATGTCTTCTAGACCTCTGTTTTTCTCCACCCTCTCAGGGATGCCGATGATTCTGACATTGGATCGTTTCATTGAGTCAGTAATCTCCCATACCCTACATTCGTGGGCGTGGATTTTTTTAAGTCCAGCTTCTATTTTCGTTTTTTCCTCTACTAACCCATCCTCCAATTCACTAAATTTATGTCAGATTCGCTCTCATTTCCATCCTTAGGGATTCTATATTCTCAGTAACATTTTCCTTAATAGTTTTTTCATGTCTACTCATCATTTTTACCATTGTTACTCTGAATTCCATTTCTGATAATTTGGTTACATCCATATCCATTATTTCTGTGGCAGAGGCCACGGACTTGTTACTCTGAATTCCATTTCTGATAATTTGGTTACATCCATATCCATTATTTCTGTGGCAGAGGCCACGGACTCACTGTCTTTTCTTTGCTGGCGGTGCTTTTCCTTCTTGTCATTCTGATGAGGAGAGGTTGCGGGGTTGTCCAGAGCCCAAATTATTGACTGGGATCCTGGCCGTGCCCCTTGCTTTATAGGGATCTTAGGGATGTGGGCTTCTTCTTTAAAGATTTTATTTATTTTTTTATGTGGCAGAGAGCCAGCCAGCGAGAGAGGGAACACAAGCAGGGGAGTGGGAGAGGAAGAAGCAGGCTCCCAGTGGAGGAGCCCGATGAGGGACTCCTTTCTGGAACGCCGGGATCACGCCCTAAGCCGAAGACAGGCGCTCAATGTCTGCGCCACCCAGGCGCCCCGGTTGTGGGCTTCTTGATTTTTCAGCCTGCCTTCTGGGGGTCCTGCCGCGCGATACTCAGGCAACCCTGTTTGAGTAGAGTCTTCGTGTCCTCTGCGAGGGGGGATGGGGGCGGGCACGCTGTGAGCCGGTATTTCCAGGCTTTTGTTCTCTGGCGGCTTTCCCTGGCGGTTCACTGTGCCTCTTCTGAGAGTCAGAGCAGCAGCGGCTGAATCTCAGCCTCTGTCTCAGAACAGAGGGATTGTGGTCCGTTCTCCACTGATGTTCTGGCCACTTTACGTCTGTTATTGTTGGTGCTGCTCAATCTTGCAGCGTCCCGGGATGTGCGTCCCACACCCGGCGTCCCAGCCCTCACTTCCATGGCTGGCGCGTCTCTGTCCTTTGTGTTTCTGACGCCGCCAGCCGCCAGCCACCAGCCGCCCCCGTGTGCCCGGAGCTCCTGGTCTCAGTCTGGATCCAGTGAGCACACCGGAGTTCCGTGAGAAGTCTGGTGGCGTGCGCTCCCGGCTCATGGTCAGTCTGCTCCTTCGCGGGTGCCGTCTGCGAGTCCGCCCGCTCCCCCGTGCAGGTGGCTACCACTTCCCGGTGCCCGCAGGGGGCGGCTCCCTCCCCCTTCCGTTTATCTTCCGATATCTGTGTGCGGTTTCACGCCTACCCGCTTCGTACCTCAATACTCAGCACTGGAGATGTTCACCCCCCTCCCCTCTGAGGCCCTCAGTTTCTAGTTAATTTTTGTGAGTAGTGAAAGATAGTGGCCCAATTTCATTTTTTTGCATGTGAATATCCAGTTTTACCGGCAGCATTTATTGAAAAGACTATCTTTCCCCCCATTGAATATTCTTGGCTCTCTTCTCAAATATTAGTTAACATGGTATATACATGGTTTATACATGGGTTTATTTCTGAGCTCTCTATTCTGTTCTTTTGGTGTATGTTGCTATTTTTGTGTGAGTAACATGATTACTATAGCTTTGTAGTGTAGTTTGAAACCAGGAAGTGTGATATCTACAGGTTTATTTTTCTTTCTCAAGGTTGTTTTGGCTATTCAGAGTATTTTGTGTTTCTGTATGAATTTTAGGATTTTTTTTCTGTCTCTGTGAAAAATGTCTTTGGAAATTTGATAGGGATGCTTCAAGTTAAAAAAAAAAAGATATCAGGGGCGCCTGGGTGGCTCAGTCATTAAGCATCTGCTTTTGGCTCAGGTCATGATCTCAGGGTCCGAGTATCAAGCCCCTTGTTGAGCTCCCTGCTCAGTGGGGTGTCTGCTTCTCCCTCTCCTTCTGTCCCTCCCCCTGCTGTGCACACGCTCTCTCTCTCTCAAATAAATAATCTTTAAAAAAAAAGACATCAGTTGAACTTGATTTTTCCCCTTTTTTTCTTTCTATGAAGGAAAATGGTTTATCAAAAGGGAACTTTTACATACAGTAGTGAGATAGAGGGTGAGGTTAGGACATGATAACTCCTCATGATGTGTCTGAGAATATGTCAGTGGCAAAGATTGGAAACCAGAAGGGTTCTATAGTGGTTTTCCTATTGGTCAACTACTCTTGATACCAGAGGAGTCTTGAGTTACTTGCATGCCTTCAGTCAGATAAATATATAAAATCATTCAGGATAGATGGTATTTTTAAAAAGATTTTTAGCATTTAAAACTTTATAACCTACCTTATTTTGTTAATTCATCATTATGCTGTCAGATCCCCTTGAAAGAACAGTCATCCTAGTTTATGTGGAACCTAAAGGCCAGCTCAGGCTCCTTAAGAAAAATTTTAAGATTTGTACATCGTACATGATGTTCTAGTAGGTAATTTGGAGCCATGATATAAACAGTGGAACTATTTAAGAATTTGTCATAAGCAGCTCTTTTGTTTTTAAATTGTTTTCTTAAATTACTCTCCCCAAGATACAAAATTTGCATGGTTTTCTTACAACCATTAAAGCAATACAAAGATCTATATATAAAATAAAATTAGTCTCTTCCTTACCAACTCTCTTTTCTCACTTTTGCCTCTGGGATAATCATGATTAATAAATTGGTAAATATTCTTTCACCTGTTTTTTCCTAAGCATCACTTTTTATATTTCTTTATCATACAGGTGTTTGTTTCGTGTAGTTCTCCCAAGAGTTTCTCAGATGCCAGAATCTGAAAGCAAGTAAGTTATTTCAACAGAAATGATATATTTGCCATTAGAATAATTACAGTAACTTTCAATATAAACCTTATGTTGAGAGATGTCCAGTATAGTAAGATCAGTATAGGCTCTGGGGCCAGTCTTCCTGGGTTCATATCCTGGCTCTGCCACCTATTAGATATGAAACCTGGGTTTTTATTTCCCCATCTGTAAAATGAGAATAGAATTCCGCCTACCTTATGGGGTTGCTGTAATGACTCAATGAGTAAAATGTGAAAACACTTAGAAGAGTTCCCAGTACTAAGCCCTCAATAATGTTAGCTATGATTTTACTATGATATTGCACCTGTTTCTGCCTTTCTTAACATGAGACATATATAGTCATATCTCTTATTTTGCCACAGAAACATATAACCTAGTCAGCTTGTTGATTGTGAATCTGTATCAGCTCAGCTGGGAGTATTCAAATATCTTTCTGCTCACAATTTCTATGGCATAAGACATCAAGAACTTAACAATTGGTGGAAGAATTAGGTCACCGATTTTTCATTCACAAAATTCACTACCTCCTAATTATTTGAAAGAAAACTCTATTCCAGGTCTTGATTAGGGATAACTTTCAGAGAAGTAATCACTCATCTCTGTATTATCTACTTAGATAAAAACTCTGTAATAGTGTATCTCTATTTTGCTTTTGCTTTATGTATAATTTGTGCCTGGAACAATACATTTTTTCAGCTAAATTCTTTGGGAAATATCTGTGACTGAAATAATGTTGGACTGATGACTTAACTTTTTTCATGGTACATATTTTACCCAAGCATAAATTTTGCTTCTTCTTTAGAGGCTCTATGAATATATTAGAAGGGAATGCAAATAAACTAAAAAAAAGATACTGAGAAAATTGTAAATTTTAAAAATAACCAAATATTTGATCATATTAAGACAGTAATTTTTAGACATATAATGATAGTGTGGTTATGTTTTTTCAAAGAATCTTTATCTCTTAGAGACACATCCTAAAATTTATATGGATGAAATGATAGGATGTCTAGAATTGGCTTCAAAATAATAGGGGAGGGAAAGGAATGGTTAGAGGTATGACTGAAATAAGATTGATAATGAGTTTAATGATTATTGAAGCTGGGCAATGGGTACATGGGGATCCATTTGTCTGTTAACATAGAAACATCTTGGAAATTTTCTACAATAAAATGATTAAAAATACAATGGTATTGTAATAGCCTTGTATGGTGACTGATGGCAGCTATGCTTGTGGTGAGTGTGGCATAATGTATAGACTTGCCCAATCACTGTGTTATATACCTGAAACTAGTTTTATGTTATGTGTCAACTATACTTCAGTTTTCAAAACTTTAAATTAAAGTCATTTAAAAACTTTAAAAAAGAAAAGAAACTCAGGGACTAAACATAGCTGGTAGATTATAAGATCTCTTTGAGGGCTGGGACTGTTTGTATTTATCTTTGTATCTCTGAAACCTAGGACAGTATCTGACACATAATAGCCACTCAGTTTATTTAAATGGCTGAATATCAATCAGTTCTTTACAAGAAGATCTTTAATACTGGTCTTAAAAAGTGCTTCATATTCCATGTAATTGTGACATGTAGTCAAACCTTACTCATTAAAACCAATTTGGAAATGGGGAAAGGAAAGGAATCCTGTTTAAATTAATGATAAACTTAAATTACAGAATGGTTTAAAAATAGACCTTTATTGTTTGCAAGTAAATATAGTCATAAAGAACATCTGCTAGCAGTGTTTTCAGATAGCAGTCAGCACCTTATTTAACAAATAGATTATTTAAAAAAAAAAAGCCCAATTCAGTGGAAGAGTCAGAGAATTGAGTTCCAGTTTCAGTTATTTCAGTAACTCCGGTTCACCTTAGACAACAACAACTTATTTTAACTTCTCTAAGCTTTATTTTTTTCCATCTGTTAAATAAGAAAAGCTAGACTGGGTAATTTTTAAAGTTCCTTTCTCTTCTAAAATACCCATGTTTTTTATTTAGCAGTATCTACCTAAGTATTATAACAACTCACGTGCTAAAATTTTTTTAAAGCAGTTTGTCTTTTAAATAGACCATATACGTCCCTTTCCAGGTCCTCATTCTTATTTATACCATTTATTTGCATTAATGGTCCCTTACTAGGTTATTTTATAGTCACTAAATTAAATAAGTGAGGAAGTCAACTTTAGATTAGCTGAAATTCAGATTAATAAAGTTTACTTTAAGAAGTTATTTTAAGTAAACCAGACTCTAATATTTATCTCTGAGAAAGCTGCTGCTTTTCCTGAAGCATAGTCTTTATTACGTAATACCAGACTCCTCATGATAAGGCCAGTCTCAGAGTATACTCTGCTTCCTCTTAACTTCCTTAGTTGAGCTTGCCAGTACTTCCATATTCATTCCTTTGTTCAGTAAAATGACATGTTTTCTTCTGTTAAAATTTATATACCCCTTAAAGAAATTTGACAGAGGGTCAAGAGACCTGTGTAGTCGTCCTGAAATTGTCATTAATTGCATGACATTGGACACATCATCCGCCATTTCCAGATCTGTTTCCTCATCTATAAAATGAAGGGTCTGGACTGGATAAGTGGTTTTTAAAATATATTTCAGAATCCTGGAAATTCTGTGGCACTGACTCAGGGACTTCCAGGAAGGTGAGGTTCTAGGCCTCTACCCACTACTGGTTCAAACAGAGCAGCTAAACTTACATCTTTTCTTGTATATTAGATTTTCATCAAAGTTTATTTGAAACAAGCATTCTAATTCCCCTCTTCAAAAAAGAAAAAACTTGAAAATCACAAAAATCACTGTCTGCTCTCAAATTCAGTGATCCTGTAATATAAAACCTTATAAGCCATTGAAATCCTTTGCTGAGAGTAGGAATAGAAGGGGAAGAGAGAAAAAACATGAGAGCACTGGGGTGGGGAATGAGGAACAGTATCCTGTAGAGAGGAAAAGTAGTGTTGAAATGATAGGTTGGAGCCTTGAACAATAAACTCCACAATTTTGCATTGTCTTTGTGTAGCTCTCTTGGGGTCTCATTTTGTACTTCTCTGTAGTAAAGCTTTGGAACAGTAAGAAAACATTCATTTCCTTATTTTTTAGAAAGGAAGAAATGGGTAGACTTTTGACTTGCTTGAATACAGGTAAATATCATTTTGGTTATTTTCAGTCCTTCATCTTGCCTCTGTTTTCTATTAAACTCTCCAAGTACATGACTCAGACAGACTTCATGTTTGAGTTAAGCTTCATGCTTTTATTAATGTTTGCCATAGAAGTCTACTTTGGTTTCTTTATTCACAAGCAGAGAAAAGTTTGTCATCACTAACATTCATCTCCAAATGTGATTTCAGCTCTCTTTTTATTCCAATTTATTTTAAAGACATTTCCTTCCTTCCTTCTGTCCTTCTTTCTTTCTGTCTGTCCTTATTGCTACTTGATCCTAACCTAAGAATAGAACAGGTGAAAAAGGATCAAGACAAATAAAAATGCTGTGCACCCTGTTAATTTTCATGCCCTCTGAATCAGATTCAGATTGTTTACTCTGTTATTTTGAAACTTGTTTGTCGAACTACCCAAGCCTATGTCATCTCCCCATCTACTAATAATTCCTTCCTCTTCACTTCAAGCTAACCTTCTAGCCACATCGATTTCATTTTTCCAGCTCTGTGCTTTCTCACCCAATGTCCCTTTTGCCTAACAGCTCTTCCTATTTCCACTACCCAAACACCTATGTCCTTATGTCCAAAACATCTTAAAAACTCTATTCTCTTTATTTCAGTAGTTCACTTTTATACCTCAAATACCTATCACTAAGGTGTTAAATGTAGCAAAGTACTTTAGAAACCAAGGCTTTCCAACTTGGCTGTTTGGTGTTCTTACCTCTCAGAAGGGTATGCGAGTATGTAACAGATGTCTTGTGATGATGACAGCGTGTTCTGCTTCTACAGTGTGCTTGCTGTGGGAGCTCAGTAAGTATTATAGCAGCCTATCAATACTCTTCCAGTTCTCAATCTCCATTTCAGTCTTTTTAATGATTGTTCCTACTCTTTTATCTCCTTACATGTAAATCCTATCTTTCTACCTCAGGTGGTAAATGATTAAGGAAAATTATAAATCTCTCCAAGGATGTGTTTGTTCCCCCAAAGTTTGAGTTAACTGCTTCTTGGAGCTTTGGTAATGCTTTGTGTCATTTTAATTTCTTTTGGTATGTACCTGTATACATACACACACGGAAAGACCTTTCTACTTTCAGACTTATGTTTGACTGTTTTTCAGGCAGTATTAACAATTTTGCTAGAGTGTAAAGTAAAAGACCTCACTATAAAATCTTTCTGTTCAATGCAGCACTCCTGAAAATCTCTCAGTCTTTCAAAGGAGAGGACTCAATTTCAGACTCAAGGGCTAATGAAGCTCATTGGTTTCGAAAAATAGGTAAAAGGATGTTCTGTGGCTCTGGGAAACTGGGGGGTGGTAGAATCAGACACATGATTCAATTCTGGCCCTTTTTTTTAAGATTTTATTTATTTATTTATTTATTTATTTATTTATTTATTGAGAGTGAGCGAGCAGGGGGAGGAGGAGAGGGAGAGGGACAAGCAGACTCCCCACTGAGCACGGAGCCCAGTGCAGGGCCCGATCTCATGACCCTGGGACCACAACCTGAGCTGAAACCAAGAGTTTGATGCCCAGCCAACTGAGCCACCCAGGTGCCCCAAATTCTGGCTCTTTTATGTGTAGCTGTGGGTACAAGGGTAACTTATTTAATCTCAATTTCATTATTTATAAAAGGGGAACAATTATACATACCTCATAGGGCTAGTAAGGGTTTTAAATAAAACCATGTATATACCTGGGCTATCTATAGTAGGTACTCAATATTAGTTTTCTTTTTCTCTAGAGATGGGTGTAAGAATAAAATGAGGACTTATAACTTGAGGTCCCCAAGGCTATGCTCTTAAATTTGATCTAAAATGCCTAACTTATCTCTAAATTTGATTCATCAAAAATAAACTACCTGTGGGGTGCCTGGCTGGCTCAGTAAGTACAACATGCAACTCTTGATCTCTGAGTCGTGAGTTTGAGCCCCATGTTGGGCATAGAGATTACATAAAAAATTTAAATGAAAAGTGAACTGCATGCAACAAAATAGATGAATCTCACAAACATAATGTTGAACAAAAGAAGTCAGACATTGATTCCATTTATATGTGGTAAAAAAAAAAAGCAGGCAAAACTAATTTATGATATTAGAACTGAAGATAGTGGTTTCCCTTGAAGGGAGTTGGACTTGAAGAGGGGTGGTTGGGCTGCTTCTGAGTTTCTGGTAACGATCAAGGTCCGTCTTGATCTGGATTGGTTACATCATTTTATTCACTTTGAAAATTCATCAAGCTAACCAATTATAAGTTGTGTAATTTACTTTATTAGGCTTAATTTCAGTAAAAACACTTAAAAATTGTGGAGGCAATTGCTTCTCAGCCTTTTGGCTAAGATCAAGTATAAAAATTGTGGAGGCAGTTATTACAGTGATAAGTAATCAAGAGCAATTAAGCAGCAATGTCACAAAGTGGACTGGTTCTCATGAATCTTTTTCTGCTTTATGGGGTTTACTGGGACTCTAATCTAGGAGAATATGGAATAAACACAGCAATCTGGCTTCTCAGAAACTTTTTTTTTAAAGATTTTATTTATTTATTCGACAGAGATAGAGACAGCCAGCGAGAGAGGGATCACAGGCAGGGGTAGTCGGAGAGGAAGAAGCAGGCTCATAGCAGAGGAGCCTGATGTGGGGCTTGATCCCACAACGCCAGGATCACGCCCTGAGCTGAAGGCAGACACTTAACCGCTGTGCCACCCAGGCGCCCCTGGCTTCTCAGAAACTTATGCAACTATTGAAAATAACATGCATTTAAACTATAGAAAGCTTTAATGACTTTGATCTTTTGGAAGTTTGAAAAGTTATTTTCCAATACTTCTTTTACTGTATTTTAATTTTAATTTTCCAACATGAAAATTATGCTAAATGTTGCCAAATGGGGCCTTCCAATGTTCTATGGAAGATGTGAATCTTTACAGCAATTTTCTTCAGCCTTTGATTTTAGTGTACCCTGTTCTTTGCTGAACTTTTTTTCTTTTCAAGTTTTTAATTAAATTCGAGTTAGCTAAGATAGAGTGTAATATTAGTTTCAGGTATAGAATTTAATGATTTATCACTTATGTATAACACCCAGCGTTCATCACAAGTGCTGTCCTTAATACCCATCACCATCTAACCTATCCCCCTGCCCACCTCACCACCAGTAACCCTCAGTTTGTTCTCTATAGTTAGGAGTCTGTTTTTTGGTTTGCCTGTCTTTTTTTCCCCTATGTTGATCTGTTTTGTTTCTTAAATTCCACATATGAGGGAAATCATATGGTATTTGTCTTTCTCTGACTTATTTCACTTAGCATAATACTCTGTAGCTCCATCCACATCATTGAAAATGGCAAGATTTCATTCTTTTTATGGCTGAGTAATAATCCATTGTGTGTGTATATATACATACACACACCATATCTTTATCCATTCATCAGTTGATGGACATTTGGGCTCTTTACATAATTTGGCTTTTGTAGATAAGGCTGCTATAAAAACATCAGGGTGCATGTATCCCTTTGAATCAGTATTTTTGCATTCTTCAGGTAAATACCTACTAGTGCAATTGCTGGATCATAGGGCAGGTCTATTTTTAACTTTCTGATGAACCTATATTGGCCTGTAGTACTCTTTTTTAGTAGAGTCTTTGTCCGGTTTTGGAATCAGGGTAATGCTGGCCTTATAGAGTGAGTTTGGAAATTCTCCTTCCTTTTATATTTTTTGGAACAATTTGAAAAGAATAGGTATTAGCTCTTGTTTAAATATTTGGTAGAATTTTCCTATGAAGCCATCTGGCCCAGGACTTGCGTTTGTTGGGAAATTTTTGATTACTGATCCAGTTTCTTTACTGGTTATCAGTCTGTTCAAATTTTCTATTTCTTCCTGTTTCAGTTGTAGTAATTAATTAGTATGTTTCTAGGAATTAATCCATGTTTTTCTATGTTGTCCAGTTTGTTGGCATATAATTTCTCATAAGATTATCTTAAAATTGTTTGTATTTCTGTGGTGTTGGTTGTTATTTGTCCTCTCATTTGTGATTTTCTTTATTTGGGTCCTTTCTCTTTTCTTTTTGATAAGTCTAGCAAGGGGTTTATCAATTATTTTTTTTCCAAGAACCAGTACCTGGTTACATTGATCTGTCCTTTTTTTTTTAAAGATTTATTTATTTATTTGAGAGAAAGTGCAGAGAGGAGGGGGAGAGGGAGAAAGAGAATCATAGAATGACGAAAGGCTTGATCTCAGGACCCTGAGATCACGACCTGAGCCAAAACCAAAAGTTGGAGGCCCAAATGACTGCGCCACCCAGATGCCCCTTCATTTATCTGTTCTACTGGGATTTTTTTTTTAATTTATTTCTGCTCTAATCTTTATTATTTCCCTTCTTCTGATGGCTTTAAGCTTCATTTGTTGTTCTTTCTCTAGGTAGTGTAAGTTTAAGGTTAGGTTGTTTATTTGAGATTTTTCTTCTTGAGGTAGGCCTATGTTGCTATATACTTCCCTCTGAGGACCGCTTTTGCTGCATCCCAAAGGTTTTAGACCGTTGTGTTTTCATTTTCATTTGTTTCCATGTATTGTTTTTATTTCTTCTTTGATTACCTGGTTGGCTCATTCATTCTTTAGTAGCATGTTGTTTAACTTCCACGTATTTGTGGTCTTTCCTCATTTTTTCTTGTGGTTCACTTCAAGTTTCATAGTGTTGTAGTCAGAAAATATTCATGTTATGATCTCAATTTTTTTGTACTTGTTGAGACCTGATTTGACCTAGTATGTGATCTCTTCTGGAGAATGTCCCATGTGCACTCAAAAAAAATGTGTATTCTGCTGCTTTAGGATGAAGTGTTCTGAATATGTCTGTTAAGTCCATCTGATCTAGTGTGTCATTCAAAGCCATTGTTTCCTTGTTGATTTTCTGCTTAGATGGTCTGTCCACTGCTGTAAGTGGGGTATTAAAGTCTCCTACTATTATTGTATTATGACCAATGAGTTCCTTTATATTTGTTAGTAATTGTTTTATATACTTGGTTGCCCCCATGTTGGGTGCATCAATATTTACAATTGTTAGATTTTCTTGCTGGGTTGTCTCCTTTATTATTATATAGTGCCCTTCTTTGTTGTTATAGTCTTTGTTTTAAAGTCCAGTTTGTCTGAGATAAATATGCTATTCCATTTTTTAAAAATATCCCTTGTATGATAAATGTTTCTCCATCCCCTCACTTTCAATTTGCAGGTATCTTTAGGTCTAAAATGAGTCTCTTGTAGGCAGCATATAGATGGAACTTGTTTTTTTATCCATCCTGAACACCCTATATCTTTTGATTGGAGCGTTTAGTCCATTTACATTCAAAGTAATTATTGATAGATACATACTTAGTGCCATTTTTTCCTTGTTTTGTCATTGTTACTGGAGATTTTCCTTGTTCCTTTCTAGTCTTTGTCATTTTTTTATCTTTCTTTCCCACTCAAAGGGTGCCCTTTAACATTACTTGCAGGGCTGGTTTAGTGGTCACAAACTCCTTTAGTTTTTGTTTGTCTGGGAACCTTTTTATCTCTCCTTCTATTCTGAATGATAGCCTTGCTGGATACAGTGTTCTTGGCTGCAGATTTTTCCCATTCTGCATGTTGAATATATTATGGCACTCCCTTCTGGCTTGCCAAGCTTCTGTGGAGAGATTTGCAGCTAACCTTATGGGTCTTCCCTTGTAAGTTAAGAACTTCTTTTGTCTTGCTGTTTTTAGAATTTTTTTCTTTATCACCATATTTTACAAATTTACTTGCAATATGTCTTGGTATTGTTTGCTTTTGTTGATGTTGATGGGAGTTCTATGTGTCTCCTGGATTTGTATGTCTGTTTCTTTCCCCAGATTAGGGAGGTTCTCAATTATTATTTCCCCAAATAAACCTTCTGCTCCCTTTTCCCTCTTTTCTTCTTCTGGGACTCTTATGATATGAATGGTATTACGTTTGATGGAATCACTGAGTTCCCTAAGTCTGTTCTCGTGATCCATAGCTACTCTTTCTGACTTTTGTGCAGCTTCATTATTTTCTATTATTCTATCTTCATTATCACTTATTTGTTCCTTTGCTTCTTCCCTCCTTGTGGTCATTACATTCAGTTGGTTTTGAATCTTAGTTATTGCATTTTTCATTTCTAATTGTTTTTTAACTCTTTTATCTCTGAGATAAGGGTCTCCCTGAAGCCTTCCATGCTCTTCTCAAGCCCATTGTGTATACTTACGATTGTTGCTTTAAATTCTCCATCAGGCATGTAACTTATATCTGTCTTGATTACATCTCTGGCCATGACCTTTTCTTGTTCTTTCTTTTGAGATGAATTCTTCCATCTTGGCATTTTGTCTATGTCTCTGCCTTCTGTGTGTGCCTGTTACATTTCCTGCTCCTGAGAGTAATGGCTCTATGAAGAAGAGGTCACATAGTGTTCAGGGTCTGGGCACTTCAGGGAGTGTCTCTTCTGTGTGCTGCGTGCACTCTGCTGGTATGTTTTGGCTGCTTTGTTCCTTAGGTCATTTGTCTGCAGAGACATTCCTTGCCTGCAGTGGGCAGTGTTTGGACCTTAGCCAGAGTGTAGGGAGTTTTAAATAGGCAGGCTCTGATCTGCTTGTTTTTTTTTTTTAAGATTTTATTTATTTATTTGACAGAGATAGAGACAGCCAACAGAGAGAGGGAACACAAGCAGGGAGAGTGGGAGAGGAAGAAGCAGGCTCCCAGCAGAGCAGAGAGCCTGATGTAGGGCTCAATCCCAGAATGCTGGGATCACGCCCTGAGCCAAAGGCAGATGCTTAACGACTGAGCCACCCAGGCACCCCTGATCTGCTTGTTAAATGAGACCTGATGCTACTTCCAATAGAACTGAATAAACCTTGCAAAACTTTTTGGTTGGTAGTTGAGGTTCATGCAGAGGTTTCTGCTGACCTTCTGGGGAAGGGGCCTGCTGCACTGGGACTGAGGCACACATGCCAGAGTAGGGCAGTACCAGCAGAGTGCAGTGGGGCAAGACCTAGTGTTAGCAGATTAGGAAGCCAGTTTTGATGCTGTTCTATTTACTGAAGTTCATTTATGCTGAGGGGCAGGGAAGGGAAATGGCACCAGCCAGCTCCATTTTCCCTGGAGTGCAGTCTCCATGCTTGCTGTTCTGAGGGAATCACTCCAAGAAGAGCAAATAATTCCCCCTTGTACATACCAGGCATTTTTCTGATTGCTCTTTTCATACTGTCTGTCTCCAGGTTGCTTGCCTGCCTGAAGCAGTGCAGTGCACTTCAGGCTCTATCCTAGCCAAATCTGCTGACTATTAAAACTCCAAACTTTAGCAACCTGGTGTGGCAGGGACCTGTTCTTGTCTTCTGGGGGAGGGTCTCGCTGTGCTGGGGCTCATGCAGGCTTGACCCAGAAGGGCAGCTGCTCCAGAGTGCAAAGATGTGGGATTTGGAGCCGAGCAGGCCAAACAGCCAGCATCCTGGTTAGCCGCCCTCAGCAGGTATCTCTGTGCCTATGCTGAGGGGCAGGGGGAAGGAAATGGCGCTGCTGGCTTGCTCTTTTGTCCCTGGAGAGGCAGCTCTTAGAATGACACCTCTCACAGATGTGCTCCAAGAAGAGCGAACAGTCTCTCCCTGTGCGCCAAAGGCAATCTTCAGATCACCCTGTCTGCCCCCGGGGTTTCTTGCCTGCTTTCTCTCCAGGAGTAGAGCCATGTCCATGGACCTCTAAAACTCCAGTCTTTGAGCCCCGCTGGTGGCAAAAACTCAAAAAAAATCAGCCCCTCTCATTTTCCCAGCCAGTGGCCTTGGGAAAGTGTTCTCCTTGTGCCTATCCCTGTGTGCTCCACCATTTCTTGCCTTTCTCCACAACCAGGGCCCCCTGCCTTCCACAGCACCCATGATCCATTTCTCCATAAAACCACATCTCTGCACGTCCTGCCTTCCTCACTGTGGACTCTTCTCTCCCTCTGGTTGTGCAGTTCGTTTTGCCAGTGCTCAGGTCTATTTCTTGGGTATTCAGAATCATTTGATAGTTATTTAGCTGTGCTTAAGCTGCCATCTTAGCTCCCCATCTCTTTGCTGAATTTTAACATACTTTTATGAATTCCAGTGGTAAGCTCCTTGGTGATCCTTATTTTTTAGATAGATTTATTCCAATTAAGAATGTATTATATATCCCCAGTTTTTATTAAAAAAATCAGCACTACCTCCGTTAGTTATTGGCAAGATTTGTAGATTGGAAGTGATAAAAGTCTCTAAATTTACCTGGAAAAAATTCTCTAAAAATCTAAAGTTAGCTTTTTAAACCTGAGAAACCCCTCATTGGTATATTAATATTAAAAATGCGGGTAATGAAGATTTTAATGGTACAGATTAAACAGATTTTCATAATTATATTATTTCATATTAACTTTCAGCTTGGAACTTGGCTGTGCAATGTGACAAAGACCCAGTGACAATGAGAGAGTTTTTCATTCTTTCTTATAAGGTAAGTCTCTTCTAGTAAGTATCTCACAAATGGACCACAACAAAGATATGAACCACTGTGGCTATTTTCAAGGACCAAATATAAAGTGGTATTGGCTTTTAATCTAGAAACTTTTAGAATACATGACTAAACAGGAATGACCTAGGAGCATTTGTCCCCTGTAGGAGACAATGTACAAATATGAGGCAGTTCTCCCCATACCAAAATATTACTAACAACCATCAGGAAACCTAAAGTTTTACCATAAGAGACTTATTTCTTTGCTTTTGGAGGAATTCAGTCTCCCAGAGTCCTATATTAAAATATAATTCTCTTTAGGAGAGGAATTGTCAACTAATAAAACATTAGGAAGGGTTATAAATCTATAGGAGTATAGAATGGGTATCTGGAGAAATGAGAAGGTGAAAAAGAATGCTAAGAAACTTGGGCCTACTTTATGATTTTTCCTAGAGCAGGTTCTGTGTGTAAGGATTTGTAAGCTTATTTTGCAATTATAAGCATTTTTATTTTTTTTAATTTTTTATTTTTTTTAAAGATTTTATTTGTTTATTTGACAGAGATAGAGACAGCCAGCAAGAGAGGGAACACAAGCAGGGGGAGTGGGAGAGGAAGAAGCAGGCCCACAGCAGAGGAGCCTGATGTGGGGCTCGATCCCATAACGCCGGGATCACGCCCTGAGCCGAAGGCAGACGCTTAACCGCTGTGCCACCCAGGCGCCCCTATAAGCATTTTTAAATAGTCATTAGTCTGCAAGGTAGAGATTAAATGCCAGAAAGGAAGCAATATTGATGAGAGAATAAAAGGAAATGGGCTAAGAATGTCTCTCTTACACATTCAGGAGTACACTGTCTGATATGTTGAGATAGATTAAATGTTAAGAGTTTTAGAACTGGAAAGAACTATAGAGATAATCTAGCATAACTCCCTCATTTTATATACTAGTAACCTGAGACCTAGTGAGATAGGGTGTTTTGAAATGCTTTTAATTCAGTGGCAGTGATGAATATGATCACTGAACATTTGGGGAGATTAAGACATAGCCTTTGAAAGTTTAGGTATAATTGCCATTTAAATTAGGTGAAATACATTAGTTTTAGTTTGAACATTTGTGATAGCACTAGTAGGGTTCTGTGTAAGAATCCCAAGTGGCCTAGAGGTTTATTGTAGTAAAACCTGGGAGTTTTTTCTAAAGTTAGAGGACAAAGTTTAATGATGAGGTTATGCCTAATAATGCCTGTCAACATTTGACATTGTCTCTTGCAACCATGACAATATATGTGCTAATTTCAGCTCTATTCAATACAAAGGGGAAATCTATTTGCCAGGAGAAAAATCACTTAGAAATTACAACATAAAGTGAGAAATAAATCACTAGATAGAAATACAGGACCAAACGACAGTACCTGTCACTGGGAAGATAGGAAAATTGCAAAGAAATGAAGCTTTTAATCTCTAGAAAGGTCCTTAAAAACAATGGAAAGTAATATAAAATTAAAACCGTAAATCAGTATTATAGTCTATATCATTTTTACGGTGAGATGTGTTTTTCCAGCTGAATTTTTTCATTCAGACAGGATGTTGCTGATTTTCATTCTGATTGTTTCTGTTCACCTGGCAGAATTCTCAGTATTCATTGATGTTCTGGTTATTTCTTATCAGCTGTCCCAGTTTTGTCCTTCTGATCAAGTAATTCTGATTGCACAGAAAACATGTTTACTTATGGCAGCTGCAGTTGATCTAGAGCAAGGAAGAAAAGCTTCAACAACTTTTGAAGAGGTAATGTGCAAACTTCGAAGAAAACACAAGAAAGAGTTTAGTGTGCTATTTGGTGTGTTTGCCTTCCCTGATGCAGTTCTTTCTGATTCTCTTTAAAGAACCCTTTCATCCTGTCCAGGGGCATCTTGATTTCAAAGGTTTGTAATGGTTCATTCCTTCCTAAGGAAAGGTCACATTTGGCTTAGCCTCTTCTTTTAAAAAGATTGAATATCTCTTCTTTTAAAATGCCTCTTCCCATGGACCACTCTTTCCGAATCTGTTTTTAGATATTCTTCATCATCTCCCTGCAATCATACGTGGCCCATAAGAAACAGTTTTCTCTATTTTTGTTTCCTTTTACACATTCTCTAAGGAAGAATTCATCTACCTCCACAGCTTCGATAGTCATCTGATTATTTACTTGGATTGTTTTTCTTCAGTCTAATTGCATTTGCTTTCTTTGACCCACACCCTTAAATATTTTATCAGTAACTCAGTTTTAACAGCAAAAAGGCAGAATTCCTACATTCGCCAGAATTCCACTCTTAGCTTTGTAAACCTTACCCCTTTTAGAAGATGCATCAACATCTCAGTCTCCCATAGACCAGAATATTGGTTTGTCTTCAGTTTTTTACCATCTTTCTTCCAAGCTAAGAAAATTGTCTCCAAGTTGGACAACTACCATTTTTGGTATGATTTTAAAATCTAGATCTCTCTGCTTTTTCTCTCTTACTAGACAAAGAAAACTTCCCAATTTCCCATACTTGTAGCTTTTCTTTCCAAGTGGTATAAAATCCTTCTTGCTGTTTATTTTCTTCCTCTGTTAATTGCTTCTTTCATATGACTCTTCAGATCTGGAACAAACTGTCACCAGATCTCTGCCAACATATTTCCCTTCCTTTCTGTTCCATGTTGACTTGAACTCAAAAAACATTTGAGTATTAAGTACTCTGCTAGGTACTGGAGATAAAGAAGACAAAATCCTTAACCTTGAGCAGTAAAGGGACCTCTTTCTAGAAACCTTTCCATTTTAAAAGAATATGAGAAAAGAATCTATGTGCCCCAGAGCAAAACCAAAAACAATCATTTTGCTTCTTAAAAAGCAGGGGTAAATGCAATTTTATTCTCAGTAGGGCTTTTTGTTTTACTTAAAAAGAGTAATAACATTTAGTTTTTGCATAGTGCTTTTAACCTTTTAAAAGTTTTTCCCTTAGGGGCACCTGGGTGACTCAGTCCATTGAGCATCCAACACTGGATTTCAGCTCAGGCCTTGATTTCAGGGTTGTGATATTGAGCCCTACCCCACATTGGGCTCCGTGCTCAGCAGGGGCGGGGGGTGGGGGTCTGCCTGAGATTCTGTCCCACTCCTTCTCCTTGTCCCTCTGCTCTTCCCCCCAACTTGCACACACAATGTCTCTCTAAAATAAAGAAACAAATCTTTTTTTAAAACAAAATTTCCCTTAAATTGGTAGTCCTGACTTTATTAAATTTTGTATATCAATGAATAGAGATCAAATTGATGTGAGGGAAATTTCACAAACTCTTAAGTACAGTCCTTAATTGTTTTGTTTGTTTCCAGCAACTGTTCTTTTTTTGTGTGTTCGTTCTCTTGCAAATGTTAATGGTTTCTAGGAACTCTAACCTATTAATCCTGCTATAATCTTCTTTGCTTTTAAAAGAATATTTATTTAGGTAATTGAAGATGCATTTCTGCCTTTCACCGTCTAAGTCTTCTGGTCCCTGTAAATTAGACCATGGTGTTCTGTCTAATGAAGACTTGTTGAATTCTGTTCTATTTATCTGCTCCTTGTTCTCTAAATGCTCATCAATTTGAGTATTTCCAAATAAGTAGATGATGAAGGAATATAGCTGGAATGTATAGTTTTATCAACATTGTCTCTACTCTCCTGAATGAGCTGGGGGGGAAGTGAGGGATGCTTAAAAAAATATAGCAGTTGTGATATACCATTGTATATATATACCACATCTTCTTATCCAAGTGCCGGTGGACACTTGAGTTGCTTCTATATCAGGGTATATGCTGCAATAAACATAAGGATGCATATATCGTTTTGAATTAGTGTTTCTCTTTTCTTTGGTAAATACCCAGTAGTAGAATTACTGGATCATATGGTATTTATTTAAATTTTTTCAACTCCTTACACGTGTGAACAAGCTTATTTATTTCAGGTGAAAATGAAATCTGTACTTAAGTTCAACCAAAAAGTGAGGACATATTGAAGCATACTCTAACTAATGCATGTTGTGTAAGAATCTTACATTGATATGTTTTCAATTTTCCCTTCCATCTTTTGTACTGTTGTTGCTATCTGTACATTTTACTTTTATATATGTTATGTAAGCTCTCAGTATCATTGTTCTTATTTTTGATTAGGCCAGCAATTTATTTTAAGGCTATTAAGTAGAAGTAAAATGTTCTTTTTATTTATATACATTTTAAGGGCTTCCTTGAATCTTCATTTCTTTGTTGAGATCCAAATTACTGTTTGATATCCTATTTCTTTGGCCTCAATTTTAACATTTTTTTGTAGTGTTGATCTATTGAATTTCCCCAATCTTTTTCCGAAAAAACATTTTTCCTTATTTTTCAGACGTAGTTTTGCTGTGTGTAGAATTTAGAGCCATCAGTTCTTTTTAATTTTAGCACTTTAAAGATGTCACTCCACTGTTGTTGGGCTTGCACAATTGCCGAGGAGTCTGTTAGCCTCATCTTTGTTCTATATACAGATATCTTATTTTTTCCCATTGACTGTCTATAAGATTTTCTGTTTTATCTTTGTTTTGTACCAGTTTGAATATAGTATATCTAGGTTAAATTTTAAAAAAAAAAAATCCTTGCCATTCTCTGAGGATTTTACAACTATGGTTTGATGTGTTTCATTAATTTTGAAAAATTATCTACCACTATCTCTTCAAACATTTTTTTCTGTCCCATTGATCTATCTTTTCCTCCTAGTATTCAAATTACGTATATAGTAGACTATATGATATTGTCCTGCAGGTCTTGTGTGTTGTGTTGTTTCTTCTCATTTTTTTTCAATGTAAATATTAAATATTTAATATGCAAATATTAAAAAACATAGTGCTGCACAAGCAAGGCACCAGGGGCGCCTGGGTTGCTTAGTCATTAAGTGTCTGCCTTTGGCTCAGGGCGTGATCCCGGCGTTATGGGATCGAGCCCCACATCAGGCTCCTACGCTGGGGGCCTGCTTCTTCCTCTCCCACTCCCCCTGCTTGTGTTCCCTCTCTTGCTGGCTGTCTCTATCTCTGTCGAATAAATAAATAAAATCTTAAAAAAAAAAAGCAAGGCACCAAATAAGAAATCAAACAGCAAATCTAAAATATGTCTCAGAACAAATAAAGAAGAAAACACAATATTCCAAAACCTATAGGATACAGCAAAAGTGAATTTTAGAGAGAAATTTATGCTATAAATGCTTGTATTAAGGAAAAATGTTCAAATAAACAACTTAATATTATACCACAAGGGACTAGAAAAAGAAGAAACTTAGCTGAAGTTTAGTAGAGGAAGGACATAACAAAGAAAAACCAGAAGTTAATAAAATAAAGACCAGAATAAATAACATAACATTGAAAGTAATGACCAGGTTTTCCAAAAGCATAAACAAAATTGGCAATGCTTTAACTACATTAAGAAAAAAAAGAGAGAAGACTCAAAAACCAAAATGAGAAATGGAAGAGACAACAACACAACAGATAGCCACAGAAATACATAGTGTGGTAACAGATTACTATAAACAATTATATACTAACAAATCAGATAACTTAGAAAAATAAAATCAGATCATTCCTAAAAACACACAAATTACCAAGACTGAATCATGAATCTTGGATCTAAGAAACAGGAAATCTTAGACCAGTAACAAGAGTGAATGTTGAATTAAAAATAAAAAATCTCACAACACAGAAAAGCCCAAGACTACATGGTTTCCTTGGTGAATTCTACCAAATATTAAAAAAATAATTAATGACAATCTTTATCAAAATTTTACAAATAATGGAATAGAGGGAACACATTCAAAATCATTCTGTGAGGCCAATATTACTTTGTTACCAAAGTAGGGTAAAAACAATACAAGAACAAAAAAGTCCAGTTTGTACAATATAAGTGTTACTACTCTGGCTTTCTTTTGACATCCATTTGCATGATAAATGTTTCTCCACCCTCTCACTTTCAATCTGCAGGTGTCTTTAGGTCTAAAATGAGTCTCTTATTGGCAGTATATAAATGGGTCTTGTTTTTTAATCCATTCGGACACACTATGTCTTTTGATTAGAGCATTTAGCCCATTCATATTCAAAGTAATTCTTGAGGGATGTGTATTTAGTGCTGTTTTATTATTTGTTTTGTCATTGTTCCTGGAAATTTTCTCTGATTCTTTCTTGTCATTGTCACCTGTAGTCTGTCCTTCACACTGAAAGGTCCCCTTTAATATTTCTTGTAGGGCTGATTTAAGTGGTCACAAACTACTTTAGTTATTGTTTGTCTGGGAAACTCTGTCTCCTATTCTGAATGATAGCCTTGCTGGATGCAGTATTCTTGGCTGCAGATGTTTCCCATTCAGCATGTTGAATATACCATGACACTTTCTTCTGGCTTGCCAAGTTTCTGTTGAGAAATCTCTAGCTAGCCTTATGGGTTTTCCCTTTTAAATTAAGGGCTTCTTTTGTCTTGCTGCTTTTAAGATCACTATATTTTTCCAGTTTAATTACAGTATGTCTTGGTGTTGGTCTGCTTTTGTTGATTTTGATGGGAGCCCTCTGTGTCTCCTGGATCTCGATGTCTCTTTCCTTCCCCAGATTAGGGAAGTTTTCTGCCATTATTTCTTGAAATAAATTTTCTGCCCACTTTTTTCTTTCTTCTGGGATTCCTATAATATGAATGTTACTACATTTATGGAGTCACTGAGTTCACTAAGTCTATTCTCATGTTGCGTAATTCTTCTTCATCTCTCTTGTTTGGCTTCATTATTTTCCATTATTTTATTTTATTTTATTTATTTATTTTTATTTGCTCGAGCCCAGTGAGTATCCTTATGATTATTGCTTTAAATTCTCTATCAGGGGCATCTAGGTGGCTCAGTCAGTTAAGCAACTGACTCTTGATTTCGACTCAGGTCATGATCTCTGGGTCGTGAGATTGAGTCTCATGTCAGGCTCTGTGCTTAGCCGGGAGTCTGCTTGAGATTCTCTTTCTCCCTCTCCCTCTGCCTCGCCCACCCCACTGTCTTTCTCTCTCTCTCCCTCCCTGTAAAATGAATGAATGAATGAATAAATAAATAAATAAATAAATAAATTATCAGGAATGTTACTTATATCTGTTTCACTTAGATCTATGGCCATGGCCTTATCTTGTTCTTTCATTTGGATAAATTCCTACATCTTGGAATTTTGTCTAAGTCTCTGCTTTCTTCTCTGTGTTAGAAAAGCCAGTTATGTCTCCTGCTCCTGAAAGTAATGTCCTTATGAATAAGAGCTTATGTCATGCCTGCTCTGTCCTTCAGGCCAGTCATCTGCAGAGGTTCTCCTTGCCTGTTGTTTGGTCCCTGACCTGCATGTGGCAAGTTTTAACTAGGTGTGCTGCAGTTTGCTGGCCTGACACCCAACTCCACCAGGACAGAGGCCCTGCAGAACTCTCTTGGTTGGGAGACCTGGTATGGGCAGGGGTTTGTGCTGGTCTTCTGGGGGAGGGGCTCGCCATGCTGGGACTGAGGTAGGCTTGACTGAGAAGGGCAGCCAGAGCACAGGGGCGTGGGGTTTTGTGTAAGCAAGTGAGGCAGCCAGTCTCTGTGCTGAGCTGCTTCCCTCAGGTGGTTCTGTGTTTATGCTGAGGAACTGGGGGAGGAAATGGCACCACCCACCTCTTTTCTTCTCCGAGAGGCCTGAAGGAATAATCTCCCACTGTGTGCCCCAGACGTTCTTCAGATCTCTGTTTCCATGCTGTCTTACCCCGGGTTGTTTGCCTGCCTTATTTCCAGGAGCAGCACAGTGCCCTCAAGTTTCTATCCCAGCCAAGCCTGTGGACCTTTAAAACTCTAGGCTATAAACCCCGCTGGTTGTAAGAACTCCCAAAATTCAGCTCCTCTCATTTTCCAAGCTAGTGGCTTTGGGGAAATGTTCTCCTTGTCCATTCCCCTATATGCTCCTCTGTCTCTGTGTCTGTCTCTCTCTCTCTCTCGCCCTTCTCCATGACCACAGTTCCCTTTCTTCCACAGTACTTGTGGTCTGTTTCTCCCTTAAACCACGTCTCCACACCTCTTACCTTCTTTGATATGGCCCCTTCTCTCCCTTTAGTTGTGGAGTTTGTTCTGTCAGTCTTCAGGTTGATTTCTGGGGTATTTAGGATGATTTGATAGTTATCTAGTTGTGTTCATGGGACGAGATGAACCTAGTGTCCTCTACTCTGCTGCCACCATCTTCCTCTCCCACTCCTTCTGTATTTAATTTTTTGAGCAATAAAAAAAGAATGAGATCTGATGATTTGTGACAATATGGATGGACCTAGAGTGTATTATGCTAAGTGAAATAAGTCAGAGAAAGGAAATATAAACCATATGATCTCAGTTATATGTGGAATCTAAAAAGGAAAACAAAAAAAAGAAAAAAAGGAAAAAAACAAACAAGCAAACAGACTCTTAAATACAGAGAACAAACTGGTGATTGTCAGAGAGGAAGCGGATAGGGTGATGGGCGAAATAGGAAAAGTGGATTAGGAGATACAAACTTCCAGTTATAAAATAAATAATTTGCGGATATGAAAAGTACAGCATAGGGAATATAGTCAATAACATTTTAATAACATTATATGGTGACTATACTTACTGTGGTGAGCATTGAGTAATGTATAGAATTGACCAATGAATATGTTGTGCAAATGAAACTAATATAACATTGTATGTCAGTTATACTTCGATAAAAAATATACAACAGGGCACCTGGGTGGCTCTGTCGATTAAGCATCTGACTCTTTATTTTTTTTTAATATTTTATTTATTTATTTGACAGAGATAGAGACAGCCAGCGAGAGAGGGAACACAAGCAGGGGGAGTGGGAGAGGAAGAAGCAGGCTCATAGCGGAGGAGCCTGATGTGGGGCTCGATCCCATAACGCCGGGATCACGCCCTGAGCTGAAGGCAGACGCTTAACTGCTGTGCCACCCAGGCGCCCCAAGCATCTGACTCTTGATCTCGGCTTAGGTCATGATCTCAGGGTTAGGGGAGCTCTGCACTCAGTGGGGAGTCTGCTTGAGGTTTCTCTTCCTCTGCCCTTCCCCCTGCTTGCACGTGCACTCTCTCTCTCTCTAAAATATATGAACAAATCTTAGGAAAAAATATCCAGCCATTATAATTTATCAAGGAACTACATCTTATTCCTAAAATGGTTTGGATAAACTGCTGACTAGCCAAATCAGGCTGATGGCCTGTTTTTCTACAGCCTGAGTGTCAAGAATTTTTTTTACATTTGTAAAATGTTGTAAATGAAAATATAGAAAAATAGTGAAAGATAGTTTCTGTGCCTGGCCAAGCCTAAAGCATTTACTATTTGGCCTTTTATACATAAGTATCCTGACCCCTATCCTAGATAATTTTTTAACAGACTTAATGAGGTATAATTAACATACCTTATGCTTCACCAAGTAAAGTATACTATTTAATGGTTTTTAGAATAGATTGATGCAGCTATCAACACAATTTTAAAACATTTTCATCACTCTTAAAAGATATCCCTTACCTATTTGCAGTCAGTTCCTATCCCAACCAGCAGCCCTAGGCAAACACTAATCTATTTTGTATCTTTATAGATTTGCCTATTCTGGATATTTCATATAAATATTATCATATGACTTAGTCTTTTCTGACTGGCTCCCTTTATAATTTCTCAGTAACATTCAATAGGTTCACCGTGTTGGAGTGTGGATCAGTACTCCATCCCCATTGTAGTAATATACCACATTTTGTTTACCCATTCATGCAGTGATGGATATTGAGTTTTTCCAATTTTCAGCTGTTACAAATAATGCTGTGATAAACATTCATATACAAATTTTGTGTGCATATGTGTTTTATTTTCCCTTGAGTATATATATACCCAGGAATGGAATTGCTAGGTTTTATGATAACTCTGTGTTTAATCTTTTGAGGAACTACCAGAGTATTTTCCAAAGCAGTGAAACCATTTTACATTCCCACCAGCACTGGGCTAGGGTTCCACTTTCTCCACCTCTTTGCCATCACTTGCTGTTATATCCTTTGGATTATGGCCATGCTAGTGAGTATGAAGTGCTGTCTCATTGCAGTTTTGATTTGCATTTTTCTTTTTTTTTTAAAGATTTTATTTATTTATGTGACAGAGAGACAGCCAGTGAGAGAGGGAACACAGCAGGGGGAGTGGGAGAGGAAGAAGCAGGCTCCCAGCGGAGGAGCCCGATGTAGGACTTGATCCCGGAACGCCGGGATCACGCCCTGAGCCAAAGGCAGACGCTTAACGACTGCGCTACCCAGGTGCCCTCTGATTTGCATTTTTCTAATAACTGATATCATGACTAATAACAAAAGATATGAACATCTTTTCATGTACTTATTTGCCATTTATATATGTTCTTTGGAAAATGTCTTTTCAGGTTTTTTTGCCCATTTTTAATAAGGTTGTCATCTTTTTGAGTTCTAGTAGTTGTTTCATATTCTTGATACTAGACTCTTCTCAGATAACAACTTGCAATTATTCTCTTTCATTATGTGGGTTGTCTTTTCCCTTTCTTACCAGTGCCCTTTGAAGCACAAACATTTTTAATTTTGTTGATACCCATTTTGTTTACTTTGTTGTTGTTGTTGCTTGTGCTTTTGGTGTCAATGTTTAAGACTGTTGCCTAATCAGAGATCATTAAGGTTCATCCCTGTGTTTTTTTCTAACAGTTTTATATTTTTACTTGTTACATTCAGTTCTATCCATTTTGAGTTAATTTTTGTGTATGGTGTGAGATGGGGGTCCAACTTCATTTTTTTTTGCATTTGAATATCCAGGTGTCCCGGGAGTGTTTGTTGAAGATATTAATTATCTTGTCACCCATGTTGAAAATCAAGTAAACATAAATGAGGAAGATTATTTCTAGTCCATTGATGTCTATGTCTATCCTTATGGCAATACCACACAGTTTTAATTATTATAGATTTGTAGTAAGTTTTGTAATAGAGATGTGTTAGTCTTCCAGTTTTGTTCTTTTTGAAAATTGTTTTGGCTATTGTGGGTCTTTCGAATTTCCATATGCATGTTGGGATCAAGTTCTCAATTTCTGCAAAGAAGCCAGCTAGGATTTTGATAGGGATTGCACTGAACCTGTAGCTCAGTTTGGAGAGTATTGTGATCTTAAGTATTAGTACCCATAAACATGGGATATCTTTCCCATTCATTTAGGTTTTAATTTCTTTCAACAATGTTTTGTAGTTTTCAGAGTATATTTTCACTTCTTTCTTTTTTGTAGTCTAGTAGATTTTCAATTTCAGAGTCAGTTTCAGTAGTTTATGTTCCTGGAAATGTGTCCATTATAATCTAAGTTATCTAATTTTTTGGCTTATAGTTGTTCATAGTATTCCCTTATAATTGTCTTTTTTATTTCTGTAAGTTTGGTAATTATGCCCCCTCTTTCACTCCTAATTTTAGTCATTTGTGTCGTCTTTTTTTTCCTTGACCAGTTTATACAACATTTTTTTCAATTTTGTTGATCTTTTTCAAGAACCAACTTTGATTTCTTTTATTTTCCTATTATGTTTCTGGTCTCTGTTTCTTTAATTCCCACTCTGATCTTTATCATTTTCTTCCTTCTGGTTGCTTAAGTTTTAGTTTGCTTTTCTTCCAGTGTCTTACAGTAGAAATTTAGCTTAGTGATTTATTTCTTCTTTTTGTAATATTAGCTTTTATAGCTATAAATTTCCCTCTAAGCACTGTGTCTTAAGCTGTTTGAAACACTGTAAATTTGGGGGACACATTCAGACCCATAGCATTCCTCCCTTGAGCCCCCAAAATTCGTTTCCTTCTCATGTAAAATACATTCATTCTATCTCAACAGCTCCAAACGTCTTTTTTTTTTTTTTTTTTTAAAGATTTTATTTATTTATTTGACAGAGATAGAGACAGCCAGCGAGAGAGGGAACACAAGCAGAGGGAGTGGGAGAGGAAGAAGCAGGCTCATAGCAGAAGAGCCTGATGTGGGGCTCGATCCGGCAACGCCGGGATCACGCCCTGAGCCGAAGGCAGACGCTTAACCGCTGTGCCACCCAGGCGCCCCACAACAGCTCCAAACGTCTTAATTCATTCTAGCATTGACTCAAAAGTCTAACTCCGAAGTTTCATCTAAATATCATCTAAACCAGATATGAGTCAAGACTCAAGGTACAATTCATCCTGAGGCAAATTGCTCTCCAGCTATGAACCTGTGAAATCAAACAAGTTACATGCTTCCAAAATACAATGGTAAGCCAGGAATAAGATACATATTCCCATTCAAAAAGGAGAAATAGGGATGCCTGTTAGTTTTTTTTTCTCCCGTTTCCTTGGCTGTGCAGAAGCTTTTTATCTTGATGAAGTCCCACGAGTTCATTTTCTCTTTTGTTTCTCTTGCCTTTGGAGATGTGTCATGAAAAAAGTTGCTGTGGCCGATGTCAAAGAGGTTGCAGCCTATGTTCTCCTCTAGGATTTTGATGGATTCCTGTCTCACATCGAGGTCTTTCATCCATTTGGAGTTTATCTTTGTGTATGGTATGAGAGAGTGGTCAAGTTTCATTCTTTTGCATATAGCTGTCCAATTTCCCAGCACCATTTATTGAAGAGACTGTCTTTTTTCCACTGGTTGTTTTTTCCTGCTTTGTCAAAGATTAGTTGCCCATAAAGTCGAGGGTCCATTTCTGGAGTCTCTATTCTGTTCCATTGGTCTATGTGTCTGTTTTTGTGCCAGTACCATGCTGTCTTTGTGATCACAGCTTTGCAGTATAGCTTGAAATCAAAAAACTAAGAGGCAGCCCATGGAATGGGAGAAGATATTTGCAAATGAACTACAGATAAAAGACTAGTATCGAAGATCTACAAAGAACTTCTCAAACTCAGTACACGAGAAACAAATAATCAAAACAAAAAATGGGCAGAAGATATGAACAGACACTTTTCCAATGAAGACATACAAATGGCTAATAAGCACATGAAAAAATGTTCAAAATCATTAGCCATCAGGGAAATTCAAATCAGAACCACCTTGAGATACCACCTTATGCCAGTTAGAATGGCAAAAATAGACAAGGCAAGAAACAACAAATGTTGGAGAGGATGTGGAGAAAGGGGATCCCTCCTACATTGCTGGTGGGAATGCAAGTTGGTACAGCCACTTTGGAAAACAGTGTGGAGGTCCCTTAAAAAGTTAAAAATTGAGCTACCCTATGATCCAGCCATTGCACTACTAGGAATTTACCCCAAAGATACAGACGTAGTGAAGAGAAGGGCCATATGCACCCCAGTGTTCATTGTAGCATTGTCCACAATAGCTAAATTGTGGAAGGAGCCGAGATGCCCCTCAACAGATGACTGGATTAAGGAGATGTTGTTCATATATACGATGGAATATTGCTCAGCCATCAGAAAGAACGATTACCCAACATTTGTGGCAACATGGACGGGACTGGAGGAGATTATGCTAAGTGAAATAAGTCAAGCAGAGAAAGACAATTATCATATGGTTTTACTCATTTATGGAACATAAGAAATAGCAGGAAGATTGGTAGGAGAAGGAAGGGAAGAATGAAGGGGGGGTAAACAGAAGGGGGAATGAACCATGAGAGACTATGGACTCTGGGAAACAAACTGAGGGCTTCAGAGGAGAGGGGAATAGGGGATTGGGATAAGCCGGTGATGGGTATGAAGGCGGGCACATATTGCATGGATCACTGGGTGTTATACGCAAATAATGAATCATGGAACACTACATCAAAAACTAAGGATGTACTGTATGGTGACTAACATAACATAATAAAAAATTATTATAAAATTGAAAAAAGAAATAGGGAAAAAAAACCAAGTTAATGGGTTCAAAGTAAGTCTAAAACCTAATCAGGCAAATACCATTAAACACCAAGGCTTGAGAACAATCCTCCTTGGCTTTGTGTTGTCATTCTGGACCCACTGGGGCTGCAGTTGGGCCTCCAGACCTCTAGGCCCCATCCACATGGTTCTGCCAGGTATAGCCCCATGCTTCAGCTCTCACAGATTAAGGTTCAGGCTGGAATCCCTCACAGTAGCTGTGCTGCCCTGGGGTGGAAAGCTCCACTGGGTGTTGCTTCTAATGGGGACCTCCTGCAGTTGCCCCACCCCCACAGAAGTTCTTTGTCTGGGCTTCAAAGTTTCCTCAGGCATCTTTTGAAATCTAGGTGGAAGCCACTATGCTTCCAGCTCTTGCACTCTACACACCATGAGGACACCAAGCTGATGACTTCCCAGAGTTTATAACCTGTGCCATCTGGAGGGGCAGCTCTAACAGCCTGCACTGCACTTGGAGTGGCTGTTTAACATGGCACCAGAATTTGAGAAGGGGAGCTAGGGAGGTGTGATGGCACTGGGCAGCTGTGGCTCCTAGGCCCTTGCACTCTAGGGCCTGTGTTGTTAGGCCATTTTAGGGCCAGCCTCAAGAACTCTGAACTGCCCCAGGTCATTCTTCCATTGTTTTGGACAGTAGATACTAACTTCTGTTTAAATGGCTGACCAGTCTCCCCATTGTCTTGATGTGAATAGCTCCTAGCTTCTATTGAGATGGTTGAGCTATAGCATTCTCCTTATCAAATTCAGCCATACCCTTAGTGTTCTGTGTTAAACTAGCTTTCTTATTTCTTTCAATATTGATAGGCTGAAAATTTTCCAAATTTTTAAATTGTGCTTCCCTTTTTTTAAAAAAGATTTTATTTATTTATTTGAGAGAGCGTGTGAGAAGGGCTAGAAACAGCGGGGGAGGGGGGTGGGGGGCAAAGGGAGAGGGAGAAGCAGAATCCCCACTGAGCAGGGAGTCCAATGTGGGGCTTGATGCAGGGCCCGATCCCAGGACTCCGGGATTGACCTGAGCAGAAGACAGATGCTTAATTGACTGAGCCACCCAGGCACCCCATGCTTCCTTTTTAATTAGCATTTCCACCTTTAAATCATTTCTCTCTTCTTACATTTTACTGTAAGCATTCAAGAGAAACCAGGCCATTTTTTCAGCACTTTGCTTAGAAATTTCTTTTCTTTTTTTTTTAATAATTTTTTATTATGTTATGTTAGTCACCATGCTTAGAAATTTCTTTAGCCAAATATCCAATTTCACCAGCCAAAAGTATTACCTTCTATAAAACACTGGGACATAAACACAATCCCGCCAAGCTCTTTGCTATTTTATAACACAGATGGCCTTTCCTCCAATTTCTGTTGTTCCTCATTCCTCGTCAGAATGACTTTCAATGTCCATATTTCTACCAAGATTCTCTTCACAGTATTCTCAAACTATTCTCTAAGAAGATTGGTCTCTGCAGCTCTTCTCTTCTCTTTCTTGGTCCTCATGTAACCGTGGGGCACAGGGGTGCAAGAGCACGTGGCTCTGGGGGTCCCAGACAGACCAGGTTTGGCCATTCGCCGCTGACAAGATCCAAAGGCAGAGAGGTGATTGGTGGGGAAACAAGGAAGGAATTTATTTCAGTGAGTCCAACAGCGGGAAGACAGCAGACTGGTATCTCAAAGACTATCACCGAAGTGCTGAAAATAATTCTAGATTTATACAGGGAAAACGTGGGTCAAAGGTCAGTAGGTACATGAAGGTACAGTCACTGTCTTGGGGTCAGTCACAGGGGGTCTTGATGGCTGAGGGGCAGTCCTTATTGCTTGAGAGGGTAGTTTGGTTCCCATCACGGGATGCTTTGCCCAAAGGGTCTTTTGCCCGAGTTAAGAGATAAGCCAAAAAGAAGAGCTTCATCAATTAGAAAGTACAGACTGAGGTAAAAAATGGAGGTAGCTGAAGTCCTCTTTCAAATATGAGAATTGCTCTTAACCATTCATTCACTGCAGTGTATATTTTTTTTAGTGCACACCTCCAAACTCTTCCAGCTTCTACCCATTACACAGTTCCAAAACTGCTTCCATATTTTCAGGTATTTGTTATAGAAGCACCCCACTCTCAGTGCCAGTTTTCTGTCTTGGTCTGTTCAGGCTGCTATAACGAAAACACCACAGACTGGAAAGCTTATAAACAACAGAAATTTATTTCTCACAGTTCTTGAGGCTAGAAGTCAACAATCAAGGTACTAGCATGGTTGTGTTCTCTGGTGAGGGCCCTCTTCCTGGTTCATAGTTTGCACCTTCTCACTGTGTCTTCACATGGTGGGGGAAGGGCTAAGGATCTCTCTAAAGCCTCTTATAAAAGGCACAGATCCCGTTCATGAGGGCTCTACCTTTGTGACTTAGCACCTCCTAAGGCCCCACCTACTATTACCCGTACCTTTGAGGTTTAAGATTTCAACATATGAATTGCTTGAGGAGTATACATTCAGATCATACAGCATACTGCTTGAGGAGCGTCCCATAAGTTTTGGTATGTTGTGTTTTCTTTTCATTCATCTCAAATTATTTTTTAATTTTCATTGTAATTTCTTCTTTGACCCATTGTTTATTTAGTAATCTCTTATTTAATATCCACATATTAGTGAATTTCCCAAACTTTATTATCTTATTGACTTCTAAGCTTATTCCACTATGGTCAGGGTACATAGTTTGTGTGATTTCATGTTATTTTAACTTTATTTGAAGTTTTTTTTTTAAAGAATATTTGAAGTTTTTGTTGCAGCCTAGCATATGGTCTATCCTGGAGAAAGTGCCATGTGTACTTGCGAAGAATTTCTGTGCTTCTTGGGTTGGTGGAATGGTCTGTGGATATCTATTAGGTATAAAAAACAATGGTTTTATACAATTGCTTTTTAAAACAGTTGAGAGAAGAAAGAAGAAATATATATATTTATAATTATGTAATTATTACATAATTGCTTTTACCAGTTTTTCATTTGGATTCAAATTATTATCTGGTGTCTTTTGTTTTCTGCCTGAAGAACTTCTCTTAACATTTTTATAAAATGGTTCTGCTAGCAATAAATTCTATCAGCGTTGTTTATCTGGGAATTTTTTTGTTTTTTGTTTTCAGTTCTGAAAGATAGTTTTGCTGGATATTAGACTGTTGGTTAACTGTTATTTTCTTTCATCATATTGAATATGTTATCCCACTGCCGCCTTTATTGAGATTCTGTATTTCCTGAGACATTGTCATCAAACCTTTGTTAAAGTGTTATTTCCTTTTGTTGTTTGAACATGTTTAAAATAGCTGCTTTCAAATCTTTGTCTGCTAAGTTCAGCATCTGGACCTTTTCAGTCAATTCCTATTGCCTGCTTTTTTCCTGCATTTGGGTCATACATCACCATTTCTTTGCATATCTCACAATTTTCTGTTGAAAACTGGACATTTTAGATAATATATTGAAGCATCTTTGAATACTCATTCCCCCCTGTGGTTTGTTGTTGTTAATACCTGCTTGTTTATTGGTTTAGTGACTTGGCTGGGTTAGTTCCATGAAGTCTGTTTCCCTCAGTTGTACAGAAGTGGACAGCTTCTGATATCACTCCTTAGAGGTCATGGTCTTTGCCTGTGGAGTCACCCTGGCCCCTCCTCTACGAAGTGGTTTAGCAGGGTTGTTTTTATAATTTCTCTTTCCTTGATATCCCTGTTAACTTCTGAATGGTCTCTTGTTGATATTAACCCAGATGTTTATCTGGACTAATTACTACGTTGGTTGCTTTGTGGGGGGGGGGGCCGTGAGTGCGTGTGTGTGCATTTGCATGTCCATGTGTGTGCTTAAAAATGCTTTTTGGCATAAATTGTTCCACAATGTGATACAATTAATGTGAGGCCCCTTTGAAAAGTGGTAAGGATCTTACTTTCCTCTTACCCTGGTTCCCTCTGTAAACTTCTGGTTGGTTTTGTGTTTTGCATGTTGATATCATTGAGCTATCAGCCTCTTTTTAAGTACTCAACTCCAGAATTCCATTTTTTTTTGTAGTAGCCTTAGACTTGAACTTCCCCAAGCTGTGTTCCAATTAAAGTCAGTCTTCTTAGGCAGAGATACAGAGCTCACTCTTCTAATGAGCTGCTGCTGCTTCTCCTGAGAAGAAGTTCTGTACCACTGTTTTCGAACTGGAGGTGGGGATGTGGCACATTTCTATGAGAGTGACAGTCCAGCTCTATGAGTAAGGGGCTGGGCAGGAATCATAGTCCCTGGCATTCTGAGCTTGCCTCTCCCAGCATGGAAACTCCGTCCTAGAAGCAAGCTGCAGAGAGGGCAATGGAGCCCCAATAATTGTAATTTTCCCTGCCTGGTTATAGGGACTGGGTAGAGGAAGAGAGCTCCAGGCCTCTCATTTGTGCTTTTTATAATAGAGCTCCTATAATACAGACCTGGGGGAGGAGGATGAGAAGTGCTGGCAGCATGGCCCTTCTGGAAATCCCTAGCCTAGAAGCTGAGAATAGAGGGAGCCCCGTCTTCTTGGTCACACCCACCTACAGTAGCACTCACACTGAGCAGTTCAACTATCATGGGTGTTTACTGTCTTACTGAGACTTAGTAGATTTCCTGGAATAGATGGTTTTCCATTTTCTTTTTGCCCTTTTGGCAATTTCCTAAGACTTTACATGTTTGTGTTTTATAATTTCACCAGTTATGGTTGTTTTGCTAGGGAGAGGGTCCATGGAACTCCTCATACCACCATTCTAGAAGTGCTACTCTTCTGTCCTGGAGTATTAAAATTGATAGTGCTCAAGATTTTCTACTTAATCTTCATTTTCTGGGACATTAAGAAAAATACAAATAGGGGAACCTGGGTGGCTCATTTGATTAAGTGTCTGCCTTTGGCTCAGGTCATGATCCCAGGGCCCTGGGATCGAGTCCTACATTGGGCTCCCTGCTCAGTGGGGAGTATGCTTCTCTTTCTCCCTCTGCCACTCCCCCCTGCTTGTGCTTTCTCTCTCTCTCTCTCAAAGAAATAAATAAAAACTTAAAAAAAGAAAAATACAATTAGAGGTTAATATTTTTATATAAATTATAAAATGTTCAGTTTAAACTAATTTTTCTATCATTTTATTTTTAATGGCTTTTAATGAATATGATATTTTAATTTGCTTAAAGTTTTGTCTGGCTGAGGCTGATTTTCGTATTGCATTGTTGCCAAATAGACCAAGTTACTGAATCGTGCACTTGAGCAAATCCATAAATGCAGAGAAATCTGGAATCTCCTGAAAGAAACAGGTACGGTGGGAACTGGGAGTTTGGTAACACAGTTATAAAAGGTGTTTCAAGTCTGAATAACCCAGTCTTTATCACCAGAAATTTGTGCCACATTAGTACTTGATAGCCAGTCAAATGATTGTATGGTGACTAATTTTTTCCCTACTATATGTCTGTACTTTGACTCTCTGACACACTGCTTGCAGTAAAAATATTTTTTACTTTGTTTTTTATGGAAGTATAGTATTGAGTATAAAAATAGGATCATTATTGTTCAATATGACATTATTACCCTTAGGTCACTAGATTTCATGTCTCATTTAATCAAGCTCTAATTCTGGGTAGTAAACCTTTTAAAGTAATATAGTAACTTGCTACTGTTTTTTCATTAAGGATGGTATTGGCTTTTAGATTAAAGCATACTTTTTTGTGTTTTGTCCATCTGTTCCTATTTTAGTTAGAATTTTAAAAATCAATATTGAATTGAATTACATGCCTTTTCAGCTTCTGTAGAGATAACCATATGGTTATTCTCTTTTGAAGTATTAATATATTGAATTAAAGTAATAGATTTCCAAAATTAAGTCATCGTTGCATTTCTGGAATAAACCCTACTTGATCATGGTGTGTTATTATAACTGTTGATGAATGTGGTTTCCTAAAATTTAGCAATTATTGGTTTGTTTTTTTCCTTTTGTGTATATGTGATATCTTTGATGGATTTTGATATTGAACTATCGGAATTATAAGGAAGAACATAAACATGAAATTTAATTCACCTTTCTCAATCTATGATAACCATTTAAAGGGATAAAGACAAAAAGAAAGGATAGAGAATACCTAAATAAAATTTATAGAAGATTTAATAGAAATATACACTATAGCCTGAAAAGGAAAACCTGAATAAATTCTAAGACATAGAAATAAAACAATGTTATCTGATCACAATGCAATAAAACAAGGAATTGATGGAGTCAGGACAAAACCCTTGACCACTTGGACATTTTAAAACACAGGAACTACAAAATACCTAGAAAATAATGATCTTGAAAATACTTTATAACAGAATCTAAAGTGCTAAAGCAGTTCTCAGAGGAAAATTCATAGCTTCAATGACTTTTATTTAAAAAGTATGTCAGAATGCTGTCCACTGAAAAATCAGTTTCTTCGTTCTAGGAACATAGCTGGACTATGTATATATAACTATATATTTCTATGTCTGTATCTCTGTCTATATATCATTATAGAATTGATAATTAAAACAATGAGATATTACTACATACGTATTAGAATCGCAAAAATCTAAAACACTGGCACTACCAAATGCTGGCGAGTATGTGGAGCAATAGGAAACTCTTGCTCATTGCTGGCAGGAATGCAAAATGGCATAGACACTTGGAGGACAATTTGATACTTTCTTATAAAACTCTTACTATACATTCCAACAACTGTACTTTCTGGTATTTATCCAAATAAATTGGAAACTTATGTCCACGCATAGACCTGCACATGTATGTTTATAGAAGCTTTATTCATAATTGCTTAAACTTGCAATCAGCCAAGATATCCTTCAGGAGGTGAATGGATAAATAAACTGTGGTATGTCCAAACAATGAAATATTAATCAGAGATAAGAGGAAATGAGCTATTAAGCCATGGAAAGTCATGGAGGAGTCTTTTTTAAAAAATATTTATTTATTTGAGACAGAGAGGGAAAGGGTAGGGGGAAGGGCAGAGGGAGAGAGAAAATCCTGAAGCAGACTCCCTGCTGAGCATGGAGCCCAGTGTGGGGCTGGAATTAGGACCCTAAAATCATGACCTGAGCTGAAATCAAGAGTCAGCCACTTAACCGACTGAGCCACCCAGGCGCCCCATGGAGGAATCTTAAATGCATATTATTAAGTGAAAGAAGCCAATCTGAAAAGGCTACATACCACATGATTCCAACTATATGATATTCCAGAAAAGTAAAAACTGTGGAGAAAATAAAAGCATCACTGGTTGACAGAGGTTAGTTGGGGATGAAAGGATGAATAAACAGAACACAGAGAATTTTTAGGGCAGTGAAACTATTCTGTATGATACTACAGTGGTAGATACCTGTCATTATACATTTGTCAAAACCCATAAAACATACATCAGGAGTGAACCCTAATATAACTATGGACTTTAGGTGAAAATGATGTGTCCCTGCAGGTTCATTGATTGTAACAAATGTAGCACTATGACACGGAATGTTCAGTAGTGAGGGATGTTCTTTGAGGGGGGTGGGTTTGGTATATGTGGGAACTTTGTATTCTCCACCCAATTTTGCTGTGAACCTAAAACTTCTTTAAAAGAATGCCTATTATCAAAAGGACAAGAGATAAAAGTGCTGAAGAGGATGTGGAGAAAAGAGAACTCTTGTGCACCTTGGTGGGAATGTATAATTGATACAGCCACTATGGAAAAGGGTTATGGAGGTTCCTCAAAAAATTAAAAATAGAATGGTCTAGAAATTTTACTTCTGAGTATATATCCAAAGGAAACGAAATCACTAACTCAAAGAGATATCTGCACCCCCATATTCATTGCAACATTATTCACAATTGACAAGACAAGGAAGTAGTCTTAAGCGTTCATCAAAAGATGAGTAGATGAAGAAAATATGTCAATATGTATATACAATGAAACATTCAGCCTTAAAAAAGAAGGAAATCCTGCCACTTACAATGGCATGAATGAACCTAGAGGGCATTATGGTAAATGAAATAAATCAGAGAACTGTTTTTGAACAATTGTTTTTATTTCATTATTTCAGTTTTCTTCCTTGGGAACTTCGTATGTTTGGGTCTCCTTTGCCTGTCTTCCAAATGTATCATTTTCTCTCTTAGAGTTTTAATTTCCATTTTTATTTTTTTAAACACTTGTCAAAGATTTTATTTAACTCATTAATTAATAAAGGAACCACTGAGATGTTACAGGTGGTTCAAAGGAGAATTAAAGACACACATAGGCAATTAGGAGGTGAATTTACAAGTATATGCAAATTGAATTGTGTGTGAATTTTGTTATCTTTTGCTATTCTGAAGCTAGGATACCAGAGCGAAGAAACCCTCTCTACCAGATTTCACCTGTAGCACCTGTAATTTAGATGAAAGTCATCTTTTTCTCAAGGTCCCTGAAATTTACTGAAGTTTCCTGACCTCTTGGAACGTGAACTCCCTACCACCTTTATACTGGGACCCTGTAAATCAGGTACCAGGATAATTCCTTGAGGGGATTTTGTAGGCATGTGCTCCATAAAGTTGAGGTAAGATCAACCTTATGCATTGAGATTATCTTATCATACCTGATTAAATGGCTGTCATTCGCAAGTATGATACTCCATATAAGGCCTTGGTTGTACAATCAATTTGTCCACTTATATCTTGGTTTTAAGAAAAGGACAACAATTGGTTTTTAGGTTTTGATGCTGTAGTATATAAGGTTAAACGGAATAGCAGATCGTGAGTACATTTCTTATTTTTTTAATTTAAGTTTTTATTTTAATTCCAGGTAGTTAACATACACTGCTGTACTAGTTTCAGATGTGCAATATAGTAGTTCAGCAGTTCCATACATCAGTCTGTTTTCATCATGACATGTGCACTCTTTAATAACCTATCACATTATTTAACCCATCATCCTACTACTCTCCCCTCTCATAATCATCAGATAGTTCTCTATAATTGAGTCTGTTTCTTGCTTTACCTCTCTCTTATTTTTTCCCTTTTCTTGGGTGTTTTATTTCTTAAATTCCACATATGAGTAAAATCATATGGTATTTGTCTTTCAATTCTCTTGTGTAAAAATCTGGAGTATTCAAGCTTAAACCTAATCTCCTGTCAAGTCTCTGTAACCATGATAAAAAAATGTAAAAACGTATAAACTAATAAACTATTATTTAAAAGGAGAAAAAAGGACAGATTTTTATATAACTAATGTAAATAACTATATTGCAATGAAAAGTAGGGAGACTTGATAAAAGTTTCTGAATTCAGAAGGAGGGCTAAGAGGGAAGAGGTGAATGAGAACCATATTATTTTAAAATATTTTAATTCAGTTTACAGAAGTGGTGTCTGCTAAATTGTTTTGAGTTACAAATAATTTATAAAGAAAGAGGATTTTCTCATATATTCAGAAAATGGAACGTTAAAACAACACCAACGATATTCCAAATACATAACCACAATAAAATTTCCCTCATCAATTTATTCAGTCTTAGGTAATTGATGTTCTGCTGGATCTTGGGTCAGTAGTCTGCTTTTATAAAATTGTATGCTTTTAGACTAGGAAAAAACCCTGGAAATCCTCATTAAGTGCACTGGTATGGTCTCAAAGTTGTCTATGCCTTGTCAGCTCAGAAACCTATAATCAAGAGTCTCTTCTGACATGTCAGCAGTTTGAAGTACGTGATATAGTACTTTTCTGTGAGGCTCTGAGACTGTCCTTCTTTGTTAAATATGCAAACTCTTGCCTGTCACTTATAGCATAGTCTTCAGGCAAACATCAGAGTAAAACAAAAACTGTCTGTACATTACAAAGATTGAATGGCGTTAATTTAGTAAGGTAACCAATAATACCAGAATGGAAGGAAGGTGAAATTCTCTGTTGGGGTACAGTATATAACTATGTCATAACAGTTTTTAACTGTGGTTTTATATATATATATACACACACATAAAATTTGCCATTTTAGCCATTTTATGTGTATGGTTCAGTGGCATTAATTACATTCACAATGTTGTGAAACTTTCACTACTACCTATTTCCAAAACTTTTTCATCATCCCTAACAAACCCTGTACCCATTAAGAAATAATTCTGTACCCTGTTTCTCCCAGCCCCTGGTAACTTCTAATGGTACTGTCTAGATATAAGTGGAATCATATAATATTTATCCTTTTGTAAACTGGTGTATTTTACTTAGCATAATGTTTTTAAAGTTCACCCATGTTGTGACAAATCAGTACTTGCATTCTTTTTTATGGCTGAAAAGATTCCATTATATGGATATACCACATTTTGTTTATTCATCTGTTGGTGGACACTTGGGTTGTTTTCAGCTTTGGCTACTGTGAATGATGCTGGTGTGAACTTGGTGCACAAGTATCTACTTGAGTCCCTGCTTTCAATGTTTTGGGTCTATATCTAGAAGTGGAATTGCTGGGTCATAGGACATTATTAATGTTTAATTTTTTTGCAGAACTGCCAAACTGTTTTCCACAGCAGCCTCACCATTCTCATTCCCACAAGCACTGAATGAGATTTCTGATTTCTTTACCTCCTTGCCACCACTTTACTATTATGTCTTCTGGATTACAGCCATTCTATTGAGTATGAAGTGGTATCTCGTTGTGGTTTTATTTGCATTTCTCTAATGAGTAATGATGTGAAATGACTTTTCATGTGTTTATTGGCCATCGATATATCTTTTTTGGAAAACAAACACTTTCTGTCACATCCTTTGCCCACTTATTTGGGTTGTTCGTCTTTTCATTGTTGCATTGTATTAAATCTAAAAATGAAAAACCTGAAGTTCTTTTCTCCTCCTGTATCTTTCTTTCCCGTGTGTCTTCTTTACCTTCACAGAGAACACTTCACTTCTGATACTTCTGGTTACCAAACGTGTGGAGGTTTTCTCCCCGCGACAACTAATTCTCTGTAACGTCAGCTGGGTGTTCTACAATTCAGTTCTGACACTATCTACCCAGAGGTAGCCTTAGGTTCCCCAGTTTACGGGGAACTGACCCAGCCATTTCAGACACCAGTCGCAAGCCCAGGTTGTCACCTGGGCTTCTGACCAACCAGCTGTACACCGGAGGTTCCAATAACACTCACCTTGGGTTTGATTAACACAAGTGATTTTTGCCTGTTGATCTTGTACCCTGCCACTTTCTTGCCCTTTTTTTTTCTTGTGGATTCATTGGGATCTTCTATGCAAATATAGAATCATGCCATCTGTGAACAGTGATAGTTCTGCTTCTTCCTTTCTAATGTGGATGCCTTTTATTTCTTTTGTTCTCTTTTTTTCCTTTTCCTACTTTCTCTCACTAGAAAATCCAGTATGGTGTTGAATAGCAGCAGCGAAAGCAGGCATTCTTTTGTTTCTAATCCTAAGGAGAAAGCCTCAGTCTTTCACAATTGACTGTGATACCTGTGTTTTTTGTAAATGTTCTCTATTAGGCTGAATATATTCCCTTCTATTTCTAGTTTTCTGAGTAGTTTTTTTCTTTATCATGAAAAGATTCTGATTTTTTATTTCCTTGATTCAATTTTTTGCTATTCTTTGTTTCATTTTTATCTGTTCTTTATTATTTCCTTCTTTCTGGTAAGTTTGGGTTTAGCTTGCTCTTCTTCTAGTTACTCAAGGTTTAAAGTTGGTTTGTTGCTTTCAAATCTTTATTTTAAATGTAGATCTTTACAGCTATAGATTTCCTTCTGAATACTGCCTTCCCTGTATCCCATAAGTTTTGGTATGTTGTGTCTTTGTTTTTTTAAATTTCTACATATTTTTGTATTTCTCTTGTGATGTTTTTCTTTGGCCTATTGATTATTTAAGAGTATGTTGTTTAATTTCCACATATTTATGAATTTTCCACTTTTTTCTCTGTTACAGATTTCTAGCTTTGTTCTATTGTGGTCAGAGAATATACTTTATATGATTTCGGTCTTATTAAATTTATTGAGACTTGTTTTGTAGCCAGCTATATGTTCTATACTGCAGAATATTCCATGAGCACTTGAGAAGAATGTGATTTGTGCTGTTGTTGGGTAGAGTATTCTCTATATGCCTGTTAGGCCTACTTGGTTTATAGTGTTGTTCACATCTCTTTCCTTGTTGATCCTCTGTCTTGATATTCTGTCCATTTTTGAAAAAAAATGTATAAGAGTTATGATTAGTGTTTCTCTTGAAGTTTTACTCTCAAGATAGTAATTTTCAGGAACTGCTCAGAAGGTATACAATTTCTGAAAATTTTATGTTAATAATTTTTTACTTCTAAAAATTTAATACAAGGAAAGCTAAGCATCTCTTCAGTTTTGCAACTCTTCTCATGCAACTCTTAAACAATAGTAACCCATCAAATGAACCTAATTCTCACATTTCTCTCTTTATGGGGAGGAAGAATGAATTTTTGCACTTTTCCAGGGTCCCTTTTAGAAATCTCAAAGATAGTTTTAGGTTTAAAAGACATCCTGAACACTTATAAAAACTTTTATCTTTTATAGCAGGGATATGACTTTTTGGAAGACAAAATCAAGAGTTGTTAGAGATGATTTGGGTACTTGATTAAGATAGGATCATGGATGCCTCAGAAACAACACTTGTTTACCTACCTAAGCAAAATGACATCAAAACATTTTAAAAAGAAGCATAGGAGGTAACAGAGTTTTAAAGAACTTTAGCTCTTTGATAAATGAGGAAACTTTGTACTTTGTTTGCCATTAAATGATCAAGAATAAAGATGTAATAAACACAACATAAAGATCAGAAAATTATTCTGGTAAAACACAGAATCTGCTATCTAGGCAGATTACATAGAGAATAAAGAATAACCTTTCTTATTGTAAGTGAAGACATTAATCAATAAACCAAGCAAGCAAGCCCATTAAAATCAAGATAATTTTGCTACATTTAAATACATTACAGAGCTTTATCTCAGACTCAGATTTAAACCAGGTCAAATAAAATTTACTTTCAAATCAGTCCTTCATTATATGCTCTTTTATATTCTGAAACAAACTGACAAACTTTTTGGTGATTTGCCAGGTCAAAACTATTTTCGTAATACTAAGACATGTCGTTTTCCAGAAGCTATGTGATATGTGATATTGTAATAGATGGAATACAGAAGCGGATATGAGAATGTAGCTATTTCTATTAAGTCAGATAAAAGAGCTTTTCGAAAATTTTCCACAGTCTTCTCGTTGATTTTTTAAATATAATTTTTTTGAAAATTGACATTAGCGTTCGGTGATTTTGTCTCAAATAAGTTCAGTCAGTAAATATACTTAAATTTTATGTTCTGATTTATAATATGGCAGTTATTGATAGATACAATCTGCATTTGAAAAATCTCTTTGGGGGGGCACCTGGGTGCCTTCAGCTCAGGTCGTGATCTTGGGGTCCTGGGACTGAGCCACGTGGTGGGCTCCCTGCTCAGCAGGGAGTCTGCTTCTCCCTCTTCCTCTGCCCCTCCCCCCACAGACTTGTGCACGTGCGTGCTCTCTCTCTCAAATAAATAAAATCTTTTTTTTTTAAAAGAATTTCTCAAAATCTCTTTGGAAGTTCTTAATTTTTTCAGAGTGCAAAGGGGTTCTGAGAACAGAAGCTTGAGAACCATTGCTTTAGGAATAAATTGCATTATCCTTTAAAAACAAAACACTGTTCACTGTTACTTTGTTACTATTGCTCATAATACGTCAACCACTTATTTTAATTGTTATTTTAACCAAAATAATTTTTATTTCAAAAAGAAAATTCAGAGGGGTGCAGTTGAGAACCGTCTTTTATAAGCACTATAGCAAATTAGCAGGATTCATGAGCATTTATAGCATTGTTCTCTGTGGCCACACCCATCCTTGTAAAAAGGAAAAATGAACACATTCAGTAACATGACTCAAAGATACCATCTCTCTATAGCATATAAAAATAAGAAGCAATAGTATAAAACTTAAATCTATGCTTTGTAATCAATATTTAAGTATTTGATTTTAATTAAAATTTATCTTTTTATCCAGTAATTATTTATTAATTGACTCAATTTAATAGTAGTCCAGCATTTTAAGTTAACTAAATGTCTTGGAAACTATTTAAAACCTAATATACTACAGCCCATAATTACAGCTGAAACTAAGTTTGTCAGAACAGTGATTCAATTTTAGTTGAATACACTTTATATTTTTTATCATCTTAAATGTTACGTATAAGAACTGTGTAATATTAATCAATAAACCTGTATGCATTTAGGAAAAAGAGACCCCAGTAAAATTAAATGTATGCTTGTTTTATACTTTATAAAAATAAACCACAAAAAAGACCTAGCTCTTTCTTTTAAACCGAAATTATTAAACTAATCTCGCTTGCCAAGATTTACCTTAACTTTGGAATCTTAAAATGTTTCTGAGTTGGCAGAATTTTTTTTATAAGAACACTCTGGTTTAGCACATTTAAAAATATTAGTTTAATTTTCTTTTTGTGAGAACTTTAAGAATATTTTATATAAGTGCTCACTTATGTCTATAAACCAGGACAGAGCTCCTTGAACATAGAAGACTTTATCATCAAATTTGTGGAGACCAGCCAGAGATGGGGAAATATTTCACACTCACATGATGTGCGGTCAAGGCCTATCTCGATTATTGACACATAGACACAGACATAGGGAGCTTATGGATTCAGAGCTACAACTTCAGCTACAGATCAAGAGTAAACACAGAAACTCACCGGTCTAGATAGATACCAGAGGGCTGTTCTCCCTCCCAGCAGGCATGAAATAATTGTTTAATCTGAGCTCAAAATGGGCAAAAAGAATAACAAAAAAGACTAACAAATTAAATTGTCTGTTGTTTCTTACCCAGAGACATAATCCATTAATCCGTTTACTCAACAAATAGCCAAACCATATTCCCATTCATTGCTGGTACCAGGGCGGGGAATGACATTGGCTGTACACAAACCAGAAACAAAACGAAACATAAACTCAATAGAAAAGAAAAAAAATATTCATCGAAGTTTTGTTGGCACTTGAAATTCAATCTGGGAGCCAAGAGAAGATGAGTTGAAGTAGTCCATGAGTTTTACAACATAATTTACCTGGTTTTGTATCCATTAAGCATTTTGGTCAATAATTTTTTAAAGATATAACCATGACTGTCATACAAATATAAAATGAACATGTGTCAAAAATTTTATTTAACTCATTAATTGATGAGGGAGCCTGAAGATTTTTAGAACAATTTCAATTTTCATTTCATTTTGCTTGTTTTTCTCTTGTTTTCTATGTTCTTTTTGATAATTCAGCAATGTCTCTTCTGTCTTTTGCCGCTTTCAATTTTACCCTTATTTCTATGATGGTTTTATTTTTTTCTTCTCATTTCCTTCTTTATTTCTAAAATGGTTCATATTTCATTTTCTTTTATCTACCAGCCATTCTTGAGCTCTTAAATCCCTCCTTTATATTCTTATTTTATGGACATGATTCCTTAATTAATATTTTGAAATTCAGGTGACATACTTGGTCATGATTTTATTCTGCTTTATAACAATAGGTCTCTGCTAAGAATTTTCCTACCATTCTTTTTTCCTATTCCTCTCAGTTCATTTTCAAGTAGTATCTTATACTGTTATTTCTTACATCTTTTTTGAAGTTTTATTTTGTTGTGCTAAGAACACTTAGCATGAGATCTATCCTCTTAACAAAGCATTAAGTATACAGTATCCTGTTGTTTACCACAGGTACCAGGTTGTACAGCAGATCTCTAGAATGTACTCATCTTGTTTAGCTGTAACTTTATGCCTATTGACTAACATTTCTTCATTTTTCTTGCCCCCAGCTGCTGGCAACCACCATTCCACTCTTTGATTCTATGAATTTGACTCTTTTAGTTATCTCATATAAGTGGAATCATACAGTTTTTGTCCTTCCCTGACTGGCTTATTTTACTTAATGTAATGTCCTTGAGGTTCATCCATATTGTCACATATTGAAGAATTTTCTTCCTTTTAAAGGCCGAATAGTATTCTGTTACATGTACATACCACATTTTCTTTATTCGTCCCTCAATGGATATTTACATTGTTGTCATATCTTGGCTATCTCTTCAAGATCCTGACTTGAATTATTTTGGATAAATACTAGAAGTGGGATTGCAGGATCATATGGTAGTTCTACTTTTAACTTTTTGAGGAACCTCTCTACTGTTTTCTATAGTGGCTGTACCATTTTGAATTCCAACCAACAATGTACAAGGGTACCAATTTCTCCACATCTTCACCGACAGTTGTTGTCTTTTTTTAAATATATGTAATAGCCATCCTGACAGGTGTAAGTGATACCTCATTGTGGTTTTTCTTTTTTAGATTTTAAGTAATTTCTATACCCAACATGGGGCTTGAACGCTCAACCCCAAGATCAAGAGTCATATGTTCTACTGACTGAGCCAGCCAGGCACCCCTCATTGTGGTTTTGATTTGCATTTATGTGATGATTAGTGATGTTGAGCATCTTTGAATACACCTGTTGGCCATTTGTATGTCTTCTTTTGGGAAATACTTATTCACGTCTTTAGCCCATTTTTAAGTTGGGTTATTAGTTTTTGCTATTGAGCTGTGGTAACTTATCTTTAATTGAGGTACTTTTTTACAACTATTTGCAGGAGATTCGTGTGGAAAGGAGACCAGGGCCATGATTCAGGCTTGCAGAAATTAAGTTTATGATGATCTAAGATTGTTGTGTATGTGATTTTTTGTAGCCTCTACATTTTCCCAGCCAGTGGATATAGGCAGCTGGGGGGCTTCTCATAACACAGAGATTCTTCTCCACTGCCTCACTGACCAGCTGTGTACTCTTCAGCCCTTTATCTTCTGCTTCTCACAACCAAACCAAATCCAGACATGTTCCCTCCACGAGCCTATAAACTCTGTTTTTGTTATTGTAGGTAAAAGAAGTGCACCTTGGGGTGTGCCCCTCACTTTGGAGTGTTATACTTTTACTGGTCTTTTCTGATCCTCAATTTTTATCTTTAAAACATACATGTATATGCATATTTGTATGCACGTATGCTAGACTGTAAGCTCCATGAGGAAAAATACTGTGTCTGTTTTTGCTTATTTTTGTATATCCAGCACCTAGCACATTCATGATACTGGCTCATGCATGAATGAACAGAAGAATATATATATTACACACACACTCATACACATATATAAGAATGCATATATCATATATAAAGTTTTGGAAGGATACACACCAAACTCAGCAATTGCTACTGCTATCTCTCAGGTTAGGATTTAATGAGTTTGGGAGATTTACTTTTTATTTTAGTCTTGTATTGTTTGACTTTTTCAATGAATATGTAGTACTTTAATAAATAAAACAAAAATACACATGACATGATACTCTGTACAGAAAACCTGAAAGACTCCACCAAAAAACTCCTAGAACTGATACACAAATTCAGTAAAGTAGCAGAATACAAAATCAACATACAAAAATCTGTTGCATTTCTATACACCAATAATGAAGCAGCAGAAAGAGAAATTAAAGAATCAATCCCATTTACAGTTGCATCAAAAGCAGTAAGATAACTGCAACCTAACCAAAGAGGTGAAAGACCTATACTGTGAAAACTATAAAACATTGATGAAAGAAATTGAAGATGATACAAAGAAATGGAAAGACATTCCATGCTCATGGATTAGAAGAACAAATATTGTTAAAATGTCTATATTACCAAAGCAATGTACACATTTAATGCAATCCCTATCAAAATACCACCAGCATTTTTCCCAGAACTAGAACAGACAATCCTAAAATTTGTATGGAACCATAAAAGACCCTGAATAGCCCGGAACCTTGAAAAGGAAATGCAAAGCTACAGACATCACAATTCTGGATTTTAAGTTATATTACAAAGCTGTAATGATCAGGACACTATGGTACTGGCACAAAAATAGACACATAGATTAATGGAACAGGATAGAAAACCCAGAAATGAACCCACGACTATATGGTCAGTTAATCTTTGACAAAGGAGGAAAGAATATCCAGTGGAAAGAAGACCATGTCTTCAACAAATGCTGTTGGGAAGACTGCACAGCAACATGCAAAGGATGAAACTAGACCAATTTCTTACACCATACACAAAAATAAATTCAAAATGGATTAAAGACCTAAATGTGAGACCTGAAACTATAAAAATCCTAGAAGGGAACACAGGCAGTAACCTCTTTGACATTGGCCATAGCAACTTCTTTCTGGATATGTCTCCTGAGGCAAGGAAAACAAAAGCAAAAATAAACTATTAGGACTTGAAACTTCTTCACAGCAAAGAAAGCAGTCAACAACCTACGGAATGGGAGAAGATATTTGCAAATGACATATTTGATAAAGGGTTAGTATCCAAAATCTATAAAGAACTGACCAAACTCAACACCCAAAAACAAATAATCCAACTTAAAAATGAGCAGGAGATTGAAGAGACATTTTCCACTATTTTTTTAAGAGAGAAAGAGCACACATGCATGAGCAGGGTGGGTGGAGGGGCAGAAGGAGAGGGAGAGAAGAGAATCTTAAACAAGCTCCATGCCCAGCATGGAGCCCAGTGCGGGTGTCCCATCTCATGACTCAGATCATGACCTGAGCCGAAGTCAAGAATTGGGTGCTTAATGACTGAGCCACGCAGGCACCCCTCAAGAGACATTTTTCCAAAGAAGCCATACAGAAGGTCAACAGACACATGAAAAGATGCTCATCATCACTCATCATCAGGGAAATACAAATCAAAACTACAATGAGATACCACCTCACACCTGTCAGAATGGCTAAAAACAACACAAGAAAACAAATTATTGGGAAGTTGTTTCAGATCATTCTGTTTATTGATGTAAGGTGTTGGTGAGGATGTAGAGAAAGGGGAACCCTCTTACACTGTTGGTAGGAATGCAAACTGGTGCAGCCACTCTAGAAAACAATATGGAGGTTCTTCAAAGTTAAAAAAAGAACTACCCTAGGATCCAGCAATTGCACTACTAGGTATTAATACAAAAAATACAAATTCAAAGGGATGCATGCACCCCAGTGTTTCTAGCAGCCAATACTGCAATAGCCAAATTATGGAAACAGCCCAAGGGTCCATCGACTGATGAATAGAAAAAGAAGTAGTGTGTGTGTGTGTGTGTGTGTGTGTGTGTGTGTGTAGGAATTCATAAAAAGGAATGAAATCTTGCTATTTGCAATGATGTGGATGGAGCTAGAGAGTATTATGCTAAGTGAAATAATTCAGTCAGAGAAAGACAAATACCGTATGATTTCACTCATGTGAAATTTAAAAAACAAAACAAATGAGCATAGGGAAAAAAGGAAGAGAAAGGCAAACCAAGAAACAGACTCTTAACTATAGAGAACAAACTGATGGTTACCAGAGGGGAGGTGGATGGGGGGATGGGTTAAATAGGTGTTAGGGATTAAGGAGTGCACTTGTGATAAGCACTGGGTGTTGTATTGAAATGTAAAATCACTATATTGTATACCTGAAAGTAATATTACACAGTATGTTAACTAACTGGAATTGAAATAAAAACTTAAGAGAATAAATGATAAAGAATCCCCATATAAAAAAACCCATATCTTACTACCTTTGAGACTTACGTGGTCTTATGTGGTATTGATATTTATGCTCAACCTGTTGATTAAGATTAAACTTTGATTAACTTTAAAATTAAACTGGAAGGTAGGGGCAGAAATTATTGGGAGATTGTTTCAGATCATTCTGTTTATTGATGTAATTCCCAAGTTTAAATGTAAGTCATTTATTTTTTTAAAAAATGAGATGGGAAAAAAATACATTTAGAAAAAATGAATCTGGGGCGCCTGGGTGGCACAGCGGTTGAGTGCCTGCCTTCGGCTCAGGGCGTGATCCCGGCGTTATGGGATCGAGCCCCACATCGGGCTCCTCCGCTGTGAGTCTGCTTCTTCCTCTCCCACTCCCCCTGCTTGTGTTCCCTCTCTCACTGGCTGTCTCTATCTCTGTCGAATAAATAAATAAAATCTTTAAAAAAAAAAAAGAAAAAATGAATCTGAGTTGTTAAAGGTTTATAGTTCCTAAGACTGGGTATTTGTAATGAAATAATGCCTAAAAGTATGAACCCAGCTTGTGAGTAATGTAAATAAATCATTAAGCTACCAACTATAAACAGACAAATTAAGGAAAAGTGCAAAGCTGGTGAATCATAAGCTTCTGGGGCAAAATTGGGAAATGCCAACCTTTTAAAAATCTATTCCAAATCAAAGTTAATTAAGAACTATATAAACAGTGACTGAAATCTTAGTACTATGGGAATTAGCTTTTATGAAAGGATTAACCCTGACATGCCATTATATTAGTGACCTAAGGAAAGCAGCTTACCACATTCATTTAATAAAGTCTTTATTAAATGCCAAGTGCTACTAAGTATTGTGGAAACATAGGGAAATGTGTTGTCTCTGTCCTTAAGAAATTTACAGTGGGGGCGCCTGGGTGGCACAGCGGTTAAGCGTCTGCCTTCGGCTCAGGGCGTGATCCCGGCGTTGTGGGATCGAGCCCCACATCAGGCTTTTCTGCTATGAGCCTGCTTCTTCCTCTCCCTCCCCCTGCTTGTGTTCCCTCTCGCTGGCTGTCTCTATCTCTGTCAAATAAATAAATAAAATCTTTAAAAAAAAAAAAAGAAATTTACAGTGAAGAAAGGAGGTAAGAAACATAATTCCTTACACATATACAAAGCGAAATGAAATAACTTCAGTAACAGAAATATGAAGTGTGTGGGTCCACAGAGCAAGAAATGATCCATTCTTAAAGGTAATATTTGAACTTATTCTTGGAGAATGATTGGGATTTAATGGTTAGAAAAGGAAGTAGAAGGCATTAAAAGCTGTAGGAACTGAATAAACAAAAGCCAGGTGTAGAAGAGAACATTGTTAGTTTTGGAGTTGTCTCTTATTCATGGTTTATATAGTGGGAGGTGAAGCTGAGAGTAGTGTGATTTATGATGTGCCCTTTCCAAACAATAAATCAGGCCAGCAGTATTTCCTTTGTCCAAGCTACTTCATCTCTCATTTGGACCACTGTAATAGCTTCTCAACTATCCTCTCTGCTCCCACTTTTGCCCCTGTGTAAATCCAGTAACCACACAGCAGCCAGAGTATTGTAAGTCAGATCATGTCAGTCCTCTTGTACTTCCTATTTACTTGGACTTAAAATAAAATTCAGAGTCATTACCATGATCTACAAGGCCGTAGATTATCTCATCCTTGTTTACCTCTCTGCCCCATCTCCCATCACTCTTCCTCTCAACTCACTATACTGTAGTCCTACTATATCAGTAATACTTAGTACTTTCCTACCTCTGGGCCTGTGTATTTGCCATTCCTTTTCTGTAGAACACTCTTTTCCTGGATATTCATATGGCTTGCTCCCCTACATCCTCTGTTCAAGTGTCACTCCCCAACTTCAATCTTTCCTAACCACGCTCCTTCTAAAACAGCAACTTCCATCACTACCCCCATAACCTATATATTTTTTTACAACACTCATCTCTACTTGATATTATATATTATTATTATATTATTACTGATATATTTTATTGATATTATATGTTATTATTATATACATTATATATTATATATGTTATTTCTCTCCCCAACTAGAATCTAAGTTCTATGTAGGCAGAAAAGTTGTCTGTCTGTCATGTTCATTCTTTATCTCTACCTCTTTAAACTATCTGGTATGTACTAGAGCTTAATAAATATTTACTGAATGAAATACTGGTATGGCACCAGAAATTCTATCATTAGAGAGAGTCATTCATTTGAGTATTAGAGTATTTTGGTCTTTGAGAGCCCTCTATGCAAAAATCATGGAGAAAGCTCACAATTTAAGTCATTATCAGTTTTTACTTTGGGAGAGGAACATTTAGAAAAAAATAATAAAGATTCAACTTGGGATATAGATATAGGGCAGAGAAGGGCAGTTCAGGTGTCCAGGAAAAGAAAAAGGAGTTGTAAGGGGAAGTAGGGATTATACCAAAGATGACTGCTTATGATTATAAGACACTCCAAACACAAGGAAGATCACAGATTCTTAGTCAGTCTTTCCGGATCCTTTTTAGGGTCTCCATTGAAGAACTTAACTTTTAGATGTCGCTAAGAATATCCTTGCAATTATACTCTACATAAAATGTCATCAAATGTTAAGGCTAGAAGTAATCTTAGTGATTAGATTTCTTAAAGCTATTTATTTTGTAATATGAGTAAATTTTTTATTTCAAAATCATGAAGATGGAAAAAAGCCTTTAAGTTATTTTTTGAGGCATTGCAAATTTCACTTACCTCCAGTGCTATAATTCTGACCTTGGTATGAAGTATTCATCAAATATCATCATTGAATGTCTTAGTGGTTACGTCAGAATAAACCTCCTGAGAGCTTTAGAACAAAACCCAGTGTGAATCCTCTACCAACACAAAGGTAGTCCGCTGACAGGATCGGATTATCTATACTTTTAAATATACTTATTTATATATTATGGTCTCCTCAGCCCAGGACTGGAAGGGTCATTCTAATTTATCCAAATGCAGTAGATAAAAGGTATCATTTTATCAAAGCTCATGTTGGAATTATCTGTTCACTTGCACACACCAAAACTAGGATTAAATGCTTAGTCCTGCATCAGACATTCTTTGCTTGGTCCCTTCAATGGCTTAGTAACTAGCAGTCAGTCATCAGTTGCTTTTGGCTCAGAGGTTAGCTCTCAATGGGTAAGAAATTCTCAGAGATGATAGTTTTGAGATCAGCCAAAAGAAAAAGCAATTGATGCTAATCCTCAGGCACATTAACAAAATGACAACACTTGAGTGGATTTTCTATACATTTTGGGTCAGGTCTTAGGCCACAGAATCAAAAGAACCTGAATTTACAATTATTTCTCCAAAGGAAATTAAACAATTATCTGGAGCTACCCAAGTATTTCTGATAGAAGTTGGTCCTAAAAATCTTCAATTTTGGCCAGCATTCCATTTGAATTATGTCTCATGGGCAGCATAAGCTTACCCTAATAATACAAAGGAAAGCCCTAATAGCAATGAGTAGGGATTTTTATTACAGAGCTTTGGAGTCACTAAAGAAATGTAGCAGGGGTCACAAGCTCAGGAGACACATTTGTTACAGTTCCCAGATATTTATGGTGACCTATACTATTCCTTCTCTTAGCTTCTGGCTCAAATCTAGGGAAATAATAACAAATGAAACCCAAGGAAAGTGGAAGGAAGAACATAACAAAGAAAAGAGAGGAAATCAATGAAATAGAAAGCACACATACAAGAGAAAATCAAAAGCCAAAAGTTGATTCTTTAAGATTGCTATAATTGAATGCCAAGCTAGATGGAGCAATAAATAAAAAGAAAGGACACAAATTACTGATATCAGTAATTCAAAAGTAGACATCACTACAAATCTTTCTGGAAATCTAAATTTAATCTAAAAAGACAAAAGGACACTGTGAATAACTTCATGCCAACAAATTTGACAATCTTGACAAAATTGACAAGTTTTTTGAAAAGTACACCTATGACAATTGGCCCAAAGAGAATCTGAATAGTCCTATTTAGCATATTTTAATAGTGCTATACCTGTTAAAGAAATTTAATCCTAAATACCTTCTCACAAAGAAAATGGCTTCACTGATATGAATTCTTCAAATGTATAAGGAAGATAAATAGCAATCCTATAAAAATATCTCTTATAGAAAATAGAGAAAGAGGTAGCACATTGATTTTATGAGACCAGCATGACTCTAATGACAAAATCTGACAAAGACATTTCAAGGAAAGGAAAAAAAATTAGGGGCGCCTGGGTGGCTCAGTCAGTTAAGCATCTACCTTTAGCTCAGGTCATGATCCTGGGGTCCTGCGGTCAAGCCCTGCTTCTCCCTCTCCCTGCTCATGCTCTCTGTTACTATCTCTGTCTCTCTCTCTCAAATGATTAGAGTCTTTAAAAAAAAGGTATAGGTCGGGGCGCCTGGGTGGCACAGCGGTTAAGCACCTGCCTTCAGCTCAGGGCGTGATCCCGGCGTTATGGGATCGAGCCCCACATCAGGCTCCTCTGCTATGAGCCTGCTTCTTCCTCTCCCACTCCCCCTGCTTGTGTTCCCTCTCTCGCTGGCTGTCTCTATCTCTGTCAAATAAATAAATAAAATCTTTAAAAAAAAAAAAAAAAAAAAAAAAAAAAAAAAAAAAAAAAAAAGGTATAGGTCAAAATATTCAGTGATAGGTGCAAAAATCCTAAAATTTTAGAAAATTGAATCCAGTAATACATAAAAAGGATAATGTATCATAACCAAGAAGGGTTTATCCCAATAATTCAACAATTAAAAACACACACCCAAAATGGTTTTCTGTATCAGTTTTATTTTAAAGTTTTAAAAATAAATGAATTTGGGGATGCCTGGGTGGGGCAGTCAGTTAAGTGTACAACTCCTGGTTTTGGCTTGGGTTGTAATCTCAGGTCATGAGAGCAAGCCCTGCATTGGACTCTGAGCTCAGCATGGAGTCTGCTTGAGATCCTCTCTCCCTTCTCCCTAGGCTTCTCCCCCCACCAAAAAAATGAATAAATATTTTAAAAAATAAAAATAGGGGTGCCTGGGTGGCTCAGTTGGTTAAGCGGCTGTCTTCGGCTCAGGTCAGGATCCCAGAGTCCTGGGATCGAGTCCCACATTGGGTTCCCTGCTCAGCGAGGAGCCTGCTTCTCCCTCTGCCTGCAGCTCCCTCTGCTTGTGTACACTCAGTCTCTCCCTCTTTCTGGCAAATAAATACATAAAAATCTTTAAAAAAATAAAAATAAATAAATGAATTTGGCATGGTTGCTGGGTCAGTACACAAAAAGTAATTGTATTTCTGTGTACTAGCAAGAAATAACTGGAAAAATGAACTTTGAAGGTGCTGTTTTTAACAGCATCAAAACTCATCAAATGTTTAGTAATCTAGTGAAAGATACAGAAGACCTCTACACTGAAAACTACGAAACACTGAAACATTGCTGAAAGAAAACTTTAAAGGCCTAAATAAATGAAGATATATACCATATTCATGGATTGGAAAACTCAATTTTGTTAAAATGTCAATTTTCCTGATTTAACCTATACACTCAAGACAATCCCAATCAAAATCCCAGCTGATTTACTTGTGGAAGTTGACAGGATGATATTAAGATTTCTATAGAGACAAAAGGACAATTTTGAAAAAGAATAGAGTCTGAAAACATACACCACAGAATAGAGTCCAAAATAGTGTCCAGAAATAGACTCAAACATGATCATTTTATAGAAAGGTGCCAGTGCTATTGAGTAGGGAAAAATTTTTTTTAACAATAAATGGTGCTGGAACAATTAGATATCCATATGAGAAAAAAAATGAACCTTGACCCTCCCTCCCACCATACAGAAGCATTGCTTTGAGATGGATCATAGTGAAAGGTACAACAATAAGATTTCTAAAAAGAACATAGGAGAATATCTTCATGACCCTGGAGACATAAAAAAAAATTACATATAAAAACTATAAAAGAAAATATTGGTAAAGTGGACTTCATTATAATTGAGAGCTTCAGTTTGTCAAAAGATACAATCAAAGTAGGAAAAAAGACAAGCCATAGACAGGAAGAAGATGTGTTAATACATAAGCCTGAGAAATTCCAGAGTATATAAAGAACTCAAAACTCAACGAGAAAAGACAACCCAATAAAAAATGGGCAAAAGAATTAAACAGGAACTTCACAAAAGAAGATATACAAATAATCAACAGGGAAAGGAAAAATGTTCAACAGCATTACTCATCAGAGAATGCCAGTTAACAGCACGATGAGGGATCACTGCACACTCACTGAATGGCTAAAATTAAGACACCAAGTGTTAGTAAGGATGGGAACATTGGTAGTGGAAATGTAAATTAGTACGACCACTTTGGAAGACCATTTGGCAGTATATGCTAAAACCAAACATGTTTGTTACAGCAATGACCCAGCAGTCCCTCTCCTAGATATATACTCAGGTCAATTGAGTGTATCTGCTTACCACAATATGTATGAGAATGTTCAAGACAGCTCTATTCATAAAACTCTAGTGTCATCAACAGGAGGATGGGTTAAATAAATTGTGGTACATACATACAATGGAATGCTACAAAGCAAAAAATGAATACACTTCTGACTCAGAAAAATATGGATGAATATCACAGACATTATCTTGAACAAAGAAGTCAGGCATGAAGGAATATCACACAGGGTAAAAATTCATTTTGACAAACAGCTTTATTGAGATATATAATTCACATGCCATACAATTCACACATTGAAGTATATAATTCAGTGGGTTTTAGTATATTCACAGATATATACAACCACCACCAACAATCAATTTTAGAACATTTCGTCACTTCAAAAAGAAACCTCCATCACATTCCCTATCCCTGCATTCCCCCTAGGAGTCCTGTGCAACCATTAATCTACTTTGTGTCTCTCTAGATTTGCATATTTTGGACATTTTATATAAATAGAATCATATAATATGTGGACTTTTTTGACTGATTTCTTTCACTTGATGTAACATGTTCAAGGTTTATCCATGTTGTGGCATGTATCAGAATCTCATTCCATCTTATGGTCAAATAATATTCCATTGTATGGATTTACCACATTTTAAAAATCCGTTCATCAGTTGTTTTCATCTTTTGGCTATTATGAATAATGCTGCTGTAGACATTTGTGTATAAGTTTTTGTGTGGACATATGTTTTCATTTCTCTTGGGTAGACCTAGGTCATATGGTAACTGTATTTTAATCATTTGAGGAGCTGCAGGACTGTTTTCCAAAGTGGCTGCACCATTTTATATTGTTGTTAGTAGTATTCGAGACTTCTGATTTCCCCACCTCCATGCTGATACTTGTATTATCTTTTTCTTTCTAGCCATTCTAGTGAGCACAGGATGATGTCCCGTTGCAGTTTTGATTTCCTGATCAATGACTTTCTGGACAATGAATGATGTTGAGCATCTTTTCATATGTTTATCAGCCATTTGTTTATCTTCTTTGGAGAAATGTGTGTTCAGACTCTTTGCCCAATTTTTAATTGGGTTATTTGTCTTTTTATTACTAAGTCATAAGTCCTTTACATATTTTAGATACAAGTCCCTGATCAGATTTATGACTTGAAAATATTTTCTCCCATTCTGTGGGTTGTCTTTTCCCTTTCTTGATAGTGTCTTTTGAAGCACAAAGTTTTTTAACTTTGATGAAGTACAATGTATTTTCCTTTTGTTGCTTGTGCTTTTGGTATCATATGTAAGAATCAACTGCCAAATTCAGAGTTATGAATGTTTATTCCTATGTTTTCTTCTGAGAAGTTTTATACTTTTAGCTCTTATATCTAGGTCTTTGATCCATTTTGAGTGAATTTTTGTATGTGGTATGAGGTAAGAGTCCAACTTCATTCTTTTCCATGTGGCTATCCAATTGTTTCAGAACCATTTATTTTTTAAAAAAATAGTCTTTCCACATTGGTTGGTCTTTGCCTCCTTGTGGAAAATTAGTTGGTCATAGACACATCGTTTTATTTCTGGATTGTCAATTCTAACATATTGATAGGCATGTCCATCCTTATGCCAGTACCATACTGTCTTAATTATCATTGCTTTGTAGTAAGTTTTGAAGTCAGGAAGTGTTAGTCCTCCAAATTTGTTCTTTTTTCAAGATCATTTTAGCTATTCTGGGTTCCTTGAATTTCCATATGAATTTTAGGATCAGCCTGACAATTTCTGGAAAAAGAAAAAAGCCAGCTGGGATTCCGATAGGGATTGTGTTGAATCTGTAGATCATTTTTGGGAGTATTGCCATCTTAATAAAGTTAAGTCTTTTAATCTATGAACATGGAATATTTTTCCATTTATTTACATCTTTAATTTCTTTCAGTGATGTTTTATAATTGTCATTGTACAAGTCCTGCACATCTTTTAATTTATTCCTAAGTATTTTATTGTCATAACTGTGATACCAAAACCCAAAGACATCACAAATAAAGAAAACTGCAGACAATCTGTCAGGACTATAAACTCAAGAATTCCCCAAAAAATACTTAGTGAGCTGAATTCAACAACACAGAAAATAAAAGGAATTGAAAAAGGTACACTATACAAACACTAAGAAGAAGAAAGTTGGAATGGCTATATTAATATCAAGCAAAAAACAGTTTAGAACAAGGAACATTACTAAGGATAAAAAGGAATATAATGAAAAAGTGATCAATTAAACATGACAACATAACTATCCTAAATATGTAATGTACTTAACAACAGAGCTTCAAAATACCTGAACCAAAAACTGATATAAATGAAAGTTGGAATTGACAAATCCATAACTACAGTTGGAGACTTCAATACCCATCTCTCAGTAATCAATAGAATAAGTCAACAGATACTCAATAAGGATGTGGAAGACATGAACAACACTCTCAACCAACTTGATCTAATTGATATTTATAGAATACTCTATCCTACAGTAGCAGAATACACATTTCTGTTTTCAAATGCACACTGAACATTCATCACGATAGGCCACATTTTGAACCATAAAACAAACTTCAAAAAAAAAAGTAAAAATATTGAAATCATACCAAGTACTTTCTCTGACCATAGTGGAATTAAATTATAAAACTATAGTACAGAGCCATCTGTAAAATCTCCAAATATTTGGATATTAAACAACACACTTTTCAACAATCTAATGGGTCCAAGAGCAAGTCACAAAAGGAAATCAGGAATAGTTTGAGTGGAATGAAAATGAAAACACACATATAAAATTGAGAGGATACAACTAAAGCAGTGTTCAGACAAAAATTTATTGAATTAGATAAAGATCTCAAATAATCTAAGCCTTCACCCTAAGAAACTAGAAAAAATTAGCAAATTAAACCCAATCAAGCAGAACAAAAGAAATAAGAGCCAAAATCAATATAATTTAAAACAGGGGTGCCTGGCTGGCTCAGTTGCTCAGTGTGCAACTCTTTATCTTGGGGTTGTGAGTTTGAGCCCCACATCGGGTGTAGAGGTACTTAAAGATAAAAATAAATTAAAAACAAAATAAATTAAAAATAATGAAATCAAAAGCTGTATTGTTATTGTTGTTTTGAGATCAGTGCAATTGAGAAACCTCTACCCAGGCAGATAGACACCAATTATCAATGTCAGGAATGAAAATAGAGACATCACTACAGATCCTGCAGACATTTAAAAAGATGATAAGGAACTATTGTAATCGGCTTTATGCCTATGACTTTGACAGCTTAGATGAGATGGACAAATTCCTTGAAAGTCAAAAACTAACAAAGCTCCTTCAAGAAGAAATAGAGAATTTGAATAGTCCTATACCCATTGAATTTGTAGTTTAAAATTTGTAACAGAAAACGCCAGTAGGGAATTCTATCAAATATTTAAAGACATAATAACAGCTTTATACAGACCCTTCCAGAAAGAAGAGGGCATACGTCCCAGCTCATTTTATGAGATCATTTTTACCCTGATACCAATAGCAGACAAAATATGAGAAAAGAAAGCTATGGACCAATATTCCTCATGAAAATAGCTGCAGAATTCCTTAACGAAATATTAGCAAGTTAAACTTAGTAAAATTTGAAAAGGATAAGAGACCATAATCAAGTGAGGTCTAGCCTAGGTTCAACATTATAGTCTCAATTAATTTACCATATCAACAGATGAAGTGAAAAGATTGAACATCCGTTTATGATTTTAAAAAACTCTGAGCAAATTAAGAATAGTAAGGAAGTTTCTCAACCTGATAAAGGGCATCTACAAAAATAAAACTACAGCTAATATCATTTTTAATGATGAAAGACTGAATGCTTTCCCTCTAAGAGCAAGAACAAGTCAAGTATGTCTATTCTCACTCCTGTTCAACATCATCCTAAAAGTCCTAGTCAGTGCAATGAGCCAAACAAAAGAATGGAAAAAAGACATAGAGTGAAAAAGAAGAAATAAAACCACCCCTATTTGCAGATGAAATGATTGTCTGTATAGGAAATCCCAAAGAATCTACAGAAAAGTTACTGTAATTAATAAATGAATTTAGCAAGTTATAGGATACAAGGCCAAATATTCAAAAATTGATTATATTTCTGTGTACTAGCAACAACATTCAAGAACAGGCAATAACAATCAACAGTGATAGAAATCAAAATAGTTGTTAACTCTGCTAAGGTGACTTGGAAAGGAGCACAAGTGTTGGATGTTTGTTCTATATTATGATCTGGGTAGTGGTTACAGTGGTTAATGGGTTTTATTCAGTTTATTGTATGTATGTTATACCTCAGAACTTTTTTAAGGGTACCTGGTTAAGCATCTGCGTTCAGCTCAGGTCATGATCCCAGGGTACTGGGATCGAGCCCTGCATCAGGCTCCCTGTTCAGTGGGGAGTCTGCTTCTCCCTCTCCCTCTGCCACTCCCCCCAGCTTGTGCTCTCTCTTACTTACTCTCCATCTCTCAGATAAATAAATAAAATCTTTAAAAAACAAAAAAAAAGGGGCGCCTGGGTGGCACAGCGGTTAAGCATCTGCCTTCGGCTCAGGGCGTGATCCCGGCATTATGGGATCGAGCCCCACATCAGGCTCCTCCGCTATGAGCCTGCTTCTTCCTCTCCCACTCCCCCTGCTTGTGTTCCCTCTCTCACTGGCTGTCTCTATCTCTGTCGAATAAATAAATAAAATCTTTAAAAAAAAACTTTTTAAAAAAGTTCAGTCTAACCAGGATGAATGAAAACCATCACATTGTGTGGTATATGCCACCTGATACAAGTTTCTGCTCATGGTGATACCCAAGAAATATTGCTGACTGACTAAATGAAATAATTTGGAAACTCTCTTTTACTTTGCTTAAAACCACAGTTAGTTTATACAGCACTGTATCTTTTGGTTAACACAGTCATTAAAGTGAGGCAGATAAACATTGGATTTGGATTAGATAGTAGCAGGACTTTTTCAGGCTATTTAGGAACATCATGGCAATAATTTCAGGAAATGTAGGCAATACTACTGAAAGCATTATAGGGTGCTCAAAGTGTTGGTGAATTTATAATGTGTTTAATGATTTAAATTTATAATGTATTTAATGATTTAAAATGTAAAATTGTATCTAATGATTTAAAAATGTAAAAAATCTATATACAGAAGCTAGGACAACCTTCACATTGTAGATAGAATGAATTTTCTTCAACAGAAAAATCTCCCCAGAAGAGAGATTAGAGTAGAATAATAAAATATAATCACAGAGAATGTTGCATTTTTGCCTCCCTCTTAGGGGACTTCTCAAGTGATCCATGTGAGACACTGCTTCTGCTGTATGAATTTGAAGTTAAAGCCAAAATGAATGATCCGTTACTTGACAGCTTCCTGGAATCAGTGTGGGAACTGCCTCATTTGGAAAGTAAAACATTTGAAACAATTGCATGTAAGTGCTATATTTATGTTTTTGGAAGACTGTTACCCATTTAGATTGTACTACTTTTTGTTCTTCTATCTGTTCTTCATTCTTTACCTTCAGGTGGGATATAATGTTTCCTCCAAGCGCTTTGTTTCTCTTTCTCTAATAGCATTCGTGAACTGTCATGTATTATAATCATTAATGCATCTATCTTTTTCTTTATATTTCTTGTATTTGTTGTGCTTAGAAACCGAAGTAAAGTGCTTTACTCATAATAGGTGTGCCTATTCTAGGTGTGGAATCGAATTATATAACTACACAGTAGGGGGAGCTTGAACTTCGGAAAGTCAGTTTTACTCAGCTAGGTAGAAATGACAGTCAACTGCTTCACTAACCAAAGGTGATGCAATCTTAGCAACTTATTAAAGTGTACAAAGAAGGGCGCCTGGCTGGCTCAGTCAGTAGAATGCGTGACTCTTGATCTCGGGCTTATAGGTTCGAGCCCCACATTGGGTATAGAGATTACTTAAAAATAAAATCTTTTTAAAAAAATAAAGTATACAAATAAATACTGGTAATATTTTTTAACACAGTTACCACTCTCAAATTTCTGGCTGGGCTGTAAGTAAATAGTATTTGGGGTCCTGGAAACTGTATGGAGATATGCTATAGGAAATGGCCTAATTATTTTCCCTTTTTTTCTCTCTTACCCTCCTTGGTAGCCTGTGTGTGGTTAATAAAGATATTAGGTAGCCCCAAGTGCACAAAGGTCACCTTTACCTTTCCTTATCTCACAAGACAAAATTCCTAGAGACATGGAACAAGTGGTCCATACTTCACGGACATGTGATGGTGACCACTTCTTGTATAATGGATCTCCAATTACAGAGGCCTGGTAAATGCATTTGGAAGTTTTAGGGTTTTTTATCTCTGACACTCTCTCTCATGTCAAGGTTTTCCTGTTTTTAGTATCAGACCAAAACAGTATATTGTAGTATAAATCTGTTTTTGATTATTGCCCTTTTACTGATCTGATTTTTGTTTCCACCTTTGTGTGCCCCTCTTTGACTCTGGCTCATAAGATTATTGCTTTACCTTTATGGCTATGTGCAAGGTCACAGAAACAGTAGGTTCTCTATTGATGTTTGCTGAAGAGAAGATGACCCCGGTGACCCTACCACGTTACACTGCCCAGAATCTATAAGCTATCTCTGAAAGCCACCATGGACTCCTCATTGCATAAAATTCGTTTTTAGGTTTTTTTGTCTTTTGGTTTGTTTGTAATCTGTTGCAGGCAAGTTTCATTAGAGAGAGCAAGTTGCAGCCTGGGAGGAAAACTGATAGATAAGGTGCTCACAGCCTTTTTTCTTTCCTTCCTATAGCATTAGCAGTGGAAATGCCTGCACACTATCCTTCCATTGCTCTGAAAGCCTTGAAAAGGGCTTTATTGCTCTACAAAAAGAAAGAATCCATTGATGTTTTGAGATACAGGTTAGTAAATGTAACTTAACACTGAATCTAGGCTTTTTGATAGCCAAAAGAACTGTGGTCAGTGCCCTGTAAGTCATCAGTCATACTCAGCTGGTCCGACTTAAAAGATGAACAGGGCACTGCTATAACTCCTGAACTAAAAAGCCCTCAAAACAGCTCCATATGTAGAGTTGTAGTATAGACCAAGAATTCATTAGCTATGTCAAGGAGTCTGGATTTCCCAAAAGAGGGGGAAAAAGGGGGCACAGTTGCTTCTTTGTGTGAGACTATATATATGATAAAATTACTAAGTACCTTTCAGAGATTAATATAACAGCCATCAATGTATCCACCACCCAGATTTAACTAATGTTAACATTTTGCGGTATTTGCCCCAGATGTTTTTTCTAAGCACTTTTCTTTAAGGACCAGTAAGTGGTGTGCATCATAATACAAAATATTATTTATTAGAGATTTTTGTTTTCTATGCCTAGACATGGGGGAAATGATGTTGTGTGATTTTTCTATGGAAAACTTTTTTACAGTCTTTCTTTTCGGAGAGACAGTTCTCCTGGAATTATTCCCAGTTTAAATCCCAATTCCCTTGCCCATTTGGGGATGTAACTAGATGTTTTAAAGTGCCTATAGATTGAACCAGCTCATAAAATATAATAAACAGCTACAACTCCTTAGTGCAGGAAACTAAAAAAAGGTGAAAGACAACCATAGGCATAATAAAAAGAAGGATTGGTCAGCCCCTTTTATAGCTTCAAAAATCTGTCTTCTGAGGTTGGAGGCCAGATAAAAATGAGGGAAGAACAGAAGTGTTTTGAAGCTCGTAGTCTGGGATGAGATCCAGATTTTACTTATCTTAGCCTTGAAGCCAGTGATTTATTTCCTTATGGGATGAGTTTTCTCTTTTTGATTTCAGCAATTGTATGCACAACTTGATTAACCTCTTAGTGCCAGATGGGGTGCCAAGTACAGAACTCTGTCCCCTGGAAGAAGTTTGGGGTTATTTTGAAGATGCTCTGAACATTATTATCCATACCGTAAGTCAACCAGTGATATTAAGCTATTCTTTAAATTTAGAACTGTCTTCTGTGTTAGAAATTACATAGAAGAGTGCTTTCTGATGTGAGTTTTAGGGTAAATAAATTCATATTACAGTATACTTGCACACTATAAAATTTCCCTGGGTTTATGAAATGTAAATGGTTAAAAGTAGAAAATTTTATGCTATGGATTAAATGAAAATAGCAGTACCACCTGGAATTTTAAATTATTTTGTGCTTTCAAAACCTGGTAGAATTGTTACTTCCCTTGTGATCATACTAACCCTTTGAAAAACCTTGTTGTTATTCCTTCCATTCCTCCAAGGCAAGTAATAGAGTAGAAAGAACACTGAGGGCCTGTATTTTTGTCCCTCCTTTGCTGATTTTTTTTCTTTTCAGCACCAGTTTATTCAGTGATTTTTAAATTAGCTTTATTGAGGTGTAATTTACATACCACGAAATGCAGCTTTTGTATGCATACCATTTGGTGATTTTAGTAAATTTATAGAGTTAATGCGGCTGTCACCATGATCCAGTTTTAGAATATTTCCATTACCCCAAAGTTTCCTCTCACCTATTTGCAGTCAATCCCTGTTCCCACCTTAAGGCCCAGGCAACCACAGATCTGCTTTCTATCTCTGTCGATTTTCTCTTTCTGGATACTTCATATGAATGAAACCATGCGGCGTGTGATCTCTCGTGTCTGGCTTCTTTCAATTTAGCATAATATTTTTGAGGCTCATCCGTGTAGCATATATCGGTATTTTAATCCCTCCTATATTATTATATTCTACTTAATGGATATATCACATTTTCTTTATCCACTCACTAGTTGGTATACATTTGAGATGGTTTTACTTTTTAGCTATTATGAATAATACTGCCATGACATTTGTATATAAGTCTTTGTGTGGGCATATGTTTTCAGTTCCCTTGAATATATGAATTTCTGGGTCATATGGTAACTTTATGTTTAGCTTTCTGAGGAGCTACAATCTGTTTTTCCAAAGTGGTTGCACTATTTTACATCCCTACCAATGGTGTATGAGGGTTCTAATTTTTCCACATCCTCATCGACACTTACTATTATTGTCTATCTTTTTCGTTCCAGTCATTTTAGTGAGTACGTAGTGGTAGCTCATTGTGGTTTTGATTTGTATTTTCTTGATGGCTAATGGTGTTGATAATTTTTTTATGTGTTTATTGACTATTTGTATGCCTTCTTTGGGAAAATGTCTGTTCGATTATTTTCCCATTTTAAAAATTGGGTTCTTGTTGAGTTGTAAGATTTATTTATATATTCTAGGTATGAATCATTTATCAGATATACGCTTTGTAAATATTTTCTCCCAATCTCTGGCTTGTCTTTTCATTTTCTTAATGACATAACTTGAAAAGCAAAAGTTCTAAGTTTTGATGAAGTCTAATTTATCAATTTTTTCTTTTATGGTTCTTGTTTTGGTGATGGTAAGAAATCTTTGCATGTCTCAGATTTAGAAAGATTTTCTCCAGTGTTTTCTTGTAGAAGTTTTTATACTTTTATCACTTACATATAGGTTTATGATCCATTTTTAATTGTCTTATTTATGGTGTAAGGTAGAGTCTCTTATTTGTTTGTTTTTCCACATGGATATCCCTCCTGTGCTATTTGACTTCGGTTTTCTCATTTGTAAAATGGAAATAATATCTGCTCTGACTCCCACACCAAGGTTTTAAGGATCAATTAAAATAATAATATGTGCTGCAAACTTTAACAGCTCGTACACGTGTAAAGGCGGTATTGTTATTATAAGGGAGCTATAAAATATTAAGGTTAAACAGCTTGCTTAAAGTCTCACGGAAAGTCATTACTTGAGTCCATGGTAATAACTGAGGATCCTGACTCTGCTTTGGGCTCAGTTGCCTCTTCATATAAAAATCTGTGCAAACCACAGCAGATGGTGGAATAGTATAGCAGGGTGACAACCTGGTACAAACCAGCATCAACTTCAAAAACCTAGAATTCTCCTGGAGCTATGTAATTATGACCTGTGTGAATTTAAGTTTTAAAAAAACGTTAGCATTGAACATTTTGGATATATATATTTTTTTTTACTTTCTTTTGGAAAGAAGAGAAAATTCTATTTCTAAGCCATGAGCCTCATCTGGACCTTCAGATGTGTTTGCCATAGTAACTAATACAAACTAAAATTAAATTGTACTGTAAATCCAAATTGATCCATTTCCATAGTCTCTATATAAGGCCTAAACTACTCTGAGCAATTTTCGTTGCTACTTTTATTCTGTCTATTACTGTTCCATCTCCCTGGCTCTTGGGTTTCCTGCTAGAGAGCTCAGTGTTTTTCTAATTTTTTGACAAGTCTCACATCCATTATTGCTCATCCCCTGAAACCTGGTGGGATAGTTCACTTTCTTATGCAGAGATTAATTTAATAATCCTGTTGGCTTCTTATATAATACATGTTGCTTTTTCCTGTTTGATTGAATGTGTTAGGGATCTCCTTTGTTTTAAATGCTTGGGAGAAAATTCTGCCCTCATTTGACTTTTGTAATGACCAGTCACTCATTCATTATTTATTGAGCAGATAACCTTTATCAAGTGCCTTCACACTGTGGCAAAATGGCTGTTGCACAAATATGAAACGTCGTGTCTCACAGCATCACGCTTTACATTTTACAAAGCATTCTTACATACGTTATTTCAAACGATCCCTACCCCCGCCCCCAGCACTTCTGTGAAATAGAGAGTGCTGTATTACTAACCTTGACAAATCCTTACAAATGAGGAGATTTTTAAGTTTCAGAAAAGTCATGTTACCCCGTCGGTGGTATAGTAGTGAGCATAGCTGCTTTCCAAAAAAGTCAAGTTACCAATTAGCCTAAGTTCATATAGGGCTAATGAATGAGAGTCAGAACTAGAACTCAGGTCATCTGACCTCACTTCCAGGGCTCTTTCCACCAGAACACACATCTTCTTTACCTGCTCTTGCTAGGATTCAGTTCGAAGGAGAGGCTCAACTTGGTATTCAGAAGCTACTGCCAGTGCAAAAGCAGGAAGGAAGGCTTATATGCTTAAACAGGCAAGCCTATATATAGGTTCATATTCCAGATTATTTGTAAGAGAAAATGGATTGCTCTGATTTTTCTTAATTAAAATTGTATTTTGAAATAACAATAGATTCACATGCAGTTGTAAGAAATAATACAAGAGATCTTATATATGCTTTACCCAGTTTCCGCCAGTGGTAACATCTTATAAAATAATATCACAACCAGGATGTTGACATTATTACAGTCAAGACACAGAACTTTTCTATCACAAGGAAACCTCATGTTGCCCTTCCATAGTTCCCACCTGCTTCTTTCCGGCCCCAGCCCCTCCTTAATCCCTGGCAACCACTAATCTATCATCAATTTCTATAATTTTGTCATTTCTATAAGGTTCTATAAATTGAAACATACAGTGTCTAATTTTTGAGATTGGAATAATATAGTATATAACCTTTTGAGGTTGGCTTTTTTTCAGTCAGCAGAATTCCCTGGAGATTCATCAAGTTGCAGGTTGTTGCATGTATCAGTATGTCATTGTTTTTATTGCTAAGTAGTATTCCATGGTGTGGATGAACTGGTACCTGGGTTCACTTAACCAGTCACCTGTTGAAGGACATCTGAGTTGTTTCTAGTTTGAGGCTATGACAAATACAGCTGCTGCAAACATTTGTGTACAGGTTTTTGTGTGAACACGAGTCTTCATTTCTCTGGGATAGTACCTAAGAAGGCAATCGCTGGCTCATATGGTAATTGCATGTTTAGATTTTTAAAGAAACTGCCAAACTGTTTTCCAGAGTGTCCGTAACATTTTACATTCGTGCCAGAAATATGTGAATAATCCAGAATCTCCACATCCTTGTCAGTATTTGGTGTTGTCACTATTGTTTTATTTTAGCCATTCTGATAGGTGTGTCACAGTATCTTACTGTGATTTTAATTTGCATTTCCCTAACAGGTAATGCTGCTGACCATCTTTTCATGTGCTTATTTGCTGTCTGTATATCCTCTCTGGTGAAACATCTGTTCGTGTCTTTTGTCCATTTTGTAATTGGATCGTTTGGCCTGTTTACTGTTCAGTTTTGAGAGTTCTTTATAGTGTAGATACTAGTCAGATGCATGGTTTGAAAATATTTTCTCCCAGTCGCAGTTTGTCTCTCATCAGCTTACCAAGGTCTTTCATGGAACAGAAGTTTTTAATTTGTCCATTTCATCAACTTCATCTCACTGATCCTACTTTTGGTGTCAAGTCCATTGTAGAACTCCTGCCTTCACTACATCCCAAAGATTTTCCCCTGTTCCCTTGGGGTTTTTTTAATCCTTTTTTTTTATAGCTTTCTGTTTTACTTAAGTTTATGATACATTTTAATTTTTGTACGAGGTATGAGATTTAGGTTACAGTTCGTTTTGCTTATGCATATCTATTGTTCTAGCACCATTTTCTTGAAAAGGCTGTCTTTCCTCCATTCAATTGCTTTTGTACTTTTGACAGAAATCAGTTGGGCATATTCATGTGAGTCTGTTGCTGGGTTCTCTGTTCTGTTCTCTATGTGTCTATCCCTCTGCCAATATCACAGAGTCCTGATTACTGTAACTATATAAGTCTTAAAATCAGGTAGAGTGATTCCACCCACTTTATTCTTTTGCAAAATTATTTTAGATGTTCTAATTCCTTTGCCTTCACATATTTATTTTAGAATAATCTTGTCTATGTCTACAAATATTTTGGGGGGATTTTGATAGCAATTGGTGGTGAACAGTATTCGTTTCCTAGGACTGCCAAAACAAATTACCACAAACTGCTTATAACAGAAACTTTTTCTCTCACAGTTCTGGAAGCTAGAAGTCTGAAATCAAGGTGTCGGCAAGGCTGCACTCTCTGTGAAGTCTCTAGGCGGAGGATCCTTCCTTGTCTCTTCCTAGCTTCTTGTGGTTGCCGACAACGTTCGGCATTCCTTGGCTTATAGATTCATCGCTGCGGTTTCTGTCTCTGTCATCACATGGAATTCTTCTTATGTGTCTCTTGTTTTTCTTCTCTCTTGTTATCAGGACACCAGCCCATTATTGGGTTAAGGGTCCGTCCTACTCCGGTGTGATCTTATTTTAACATAATTACATCTGCAATGACCCTGTTTCCAAATATGGTCACATTCTGAGGTTCCAGGAAGAACATGAATTTTGAGGGACACTATCCAACCCAGTGCAGTATATATCAAGAATTGACATCTTTAGTTATATCTCAATTGAAAAAGAATTGACATCTTTATTATATTGAATCTTCCAATCCATGAACAGAGTTATGTGTCTTTATTTAGATTTCTTTTATCTCTTTCATTAGCATTATGTACTTTTCAACATACAAATCCCGTACAGGTTTTGTTAGATTTATACCTAAGTATTTCACTTCTGTTTTTGAGTGATTGTAAATGATGTCCATGTGTTAATTTCTAATATAGTCGACTCTTGAACACCGTAAGTTAGGGGTGCCAGCCATCACACAGTCAAAAATCTATGTATAACTTTTGACGCCTCAAAAACTTAACTATTAATAGCCTACTGTTGATGGGAAGGCTTACCAATAACATAGTCAGTTAACACATATTTTATATGTTATATGTATTATACACTGTATTCTTACAATAAAGGGAGCTAGAGAAACAAAAATGTTATTAAGAGAATCATAAGGAAGAGAAAATACATTTATAATATTGTACTGAATATATCCAAAAAAATCTGTATAAGTGTACCTGCACAGTTCAAACCCATGTTGTTTAAGGGTCAGCTGTATAAAGAAATAAAGTAGGTTTTATGTGTTTGTCTTGAATCCTGCAACCTTGCTGACCATATTCATTTTTGGAATTTTGGGGGGAAAGATTCCTTAGGATTTCCTATGTAAACAATCGTGTTATCTGCAGATAGGGACAGGTTTTTTGTTGTTGTTGTTGATTTGTTGTTTGTTTTGTTTTAGGGTCTGTCTCTTCTTTTTTTTATTGAAGTATAATTAACAGTGTTATATTCGTTTCAGGTGTACACTATAACAATTCATTAATTCTATGCATTACTCAGTGCTCATCAAGATAAATGTACTCTTAATCCCCCTTCTCAAATAGGGGCAGTTTTATTTCTTCTTTTCCACTATATATGCTTTCTCTTTCCTTTTCTTGCCTTATTGTACCGGTTAGAACTTTCAGCACTATGTTAAGAGTGGTGAGAGTGGGTATTCTTGCCTTGTTCACTATCGGGGGAAAGCATTCAGTCTTTCACCATTAAGTATAATGTTAGCTGTAGGTTTTTGTAGAGTCTCTTTATCAAGTTGAAGAAGCTCCCTAACCCCATTTTCCCCCTTGATTCTATCATGAATGAGTGTTGAATTTTGTCACATGCTTTTCCTGCATCAGTTGGTATAATCATATGACCTTTCTTCTGTGTAATATAGTGAATTACATTGACCCATTTTAAATGTTGAACCAGCCTTGCATCCTTGGAATAAACCCCACATGGTCATGGTGTATAATTCTTTTTGTATGTTGGTTAATTCTATTTGCTAGTGTTTTTGTTAAAGATTTTTCATCTATGTTCGTGAGAGATACTGGCCTGTAGTTTCCTTTTTGTATACTGTCTTTGCCTGCTTTTGGTATCAGGGTAATACTAACTTATAAAATTAATTGGGATATGTTCCCTTCTCTTCCATATTTTTGGAAAAGATTGTCTAGATTTTATGTTAATACTTTTCTAATGTTTGATAGAATTCTCCAGTGAAACTATCCGGCCTGGATATTTTTCTCAAATGTTGTTAAATTACAAATTCACTTTCCTAAATAGTTATAGAGCTGTTCAAATTATCTGTTTTCTATTGGGTGAGTTGTGGTCAGTTGTGTTTTTCAATGAAGTGACCCATTTCATCTTATTTGTCAAATTTTTGTGTATAGAGTTTTTTATATTATTCCCTTATTCTTTTGATGTGTGCAGGGTCTGTTAGTGATATCCACTATTTCATTACTGATATTGATCGTTTGTCTTCCTTTGTTTTCTGTGTCATTCTTGCTAGAAATTAGTAAATTTTATCCATCTTCTCAAAGAAGCAGCTCCTCCATTGATTTTCTCTGTTGTCTTTGTGTTTCCAGTCTTGTTGATTTCTGCTCTAATCTTTATTATTTACTTTGTTCTGCTTACTTTACATTTAGTTTGCTCTTTCTTGGCTCCTGAGATGGGAACTTAGATTGTTAATTTGAGACTTTTTCTCCTTTTCTAATGTATGCATTTTAGGGCTGTAAATTTCCCTGTCAGTGCTGCTTTATCTGTGCCTACAAATTTTGCTATGTTGTATTTTCACTTTCAGTTATCTCATTATATTATTTTATTTATCCCAAGACTTCCTCTTCAACTCATGAATTACTTAGAAGTGTGTTGTTTAGTTTCTAAGTGTTTACAGATTTTCCTATTATTGTTCTGTTATTGGATTCTAGTATTATTCCATTGTGGTCAGAGAACACAGCTTGTATGATTTCAGTTATTTAAATTTTTTGTGATTTATTTTATGGACTAGGATATGATCTATCTTAGTATATATTCCACAGACACTTTGAAAAGAATTGTATCCTGTTCTCATTAGGAGGATTGTTCCATAATTGTTGATTAGATCCCACTGGTTGATGGTGTTGCCAAGTTCTTATATATCTGCTGATTTTCAGGCTAGTTGTTCTGTTACTGTTTGAACAGGCCTGTTGAAGTCTCTAACTGTAACCGGAATTATTTAGCTCTCCTTTCACTCCTCTTGGTTTATCCTTTGCATATTTTGTGACTCTGTTTTTGGAATCATTCACATTTATGATTGCTATGTCTTCTTTGTAGAATGACCTTTTTATTAGCATATATCATCTTTCTGTTTATCTGGTGATTTTCTTTGCTCTCGAGTCTACAATCACTAATATTAATTTGCCACTCCTGCTATCTTTTGATTAATGTTTACACGATATACCTGTTTCCATCTTTTGCCTTTCATCCTGCCTGTAATTATATATTTGAAGTGAATTTCTTGTAGACAGCATATAGACAGCACATTTTTTTTGGTCCACTTTGCTGATGTGTCTTTTAATCAGTATATTTAGATCGCTAATCTGTTTGAGAGTAAGTCTGCCACTTCATTTTTTTGTTTTGTTTGTTTTGCTCTGTTTTTCATTTCTTTTTTCCCTTTCCTGCCTTCCTGTGGATTGCTCGAACATTTTTTAGAATTCCATTTTCCTTCATCTGTAGTGTTATTAACTGTATTTCTTTGTATAGCTTTTTTTTTTAGTGGTTGCTTTAGCTATTACAGAATGCGGGTTTGTGTGTGTGTGTGTGTGTGTGTGTGTGTGTGTAAAACTTATTACTGTCTACTGCTGTCATCATGTTACCAGTTCAAATGAAGTATAGAAACCTTACCTCTTGGGGCGCCTGGGTGGCTCAGTTGGTTAAGCATCTGCCTTTAGCTTAGGTCATGATCCTGATCAGGATCCTGGGATCGAGCCCTGTGTCGGGCTCCCTGCTGAGTGGGGACTGTGCTTCTCCCTCTGCCCTCCCTGCTGTTCGTGCATGCTCTCTCTCACGCTGTGTCTCTCTCTCTCTCTCTCAAATAAATCAATAAAATCTTTAAATAGAAACCTTACTTCTCTTTACCTTCCCCCACTTATAATTGTCCTAAATTTTCCTGTATATACATTTAGAACCACAGCAGTGTTACGATTTTCACTTCAACCTTCAACCATAATTTAGAAGGAAAGCTTATTGTATTTACCTATATATAAAAGTACAGGTTTACCATTTTCTTTTTTCCTTGTCGATGTTGCAAGATTCCTTTCTTATCATTTCTTTTCTGTTTGGAGAGCTTCCTTTAGCCTTTTTTTTAAGTAGGCTCCATGCCCAACGTGGTGCTTGAACTCATGTCCCTGAGATTGAGAGTCACATGCTCTACTGACTGAGCCAGCCAGGCGCCCTGCCTTTAGCCATTTTTTTAGAGAAGATCTGTTGATGATAAATTCTCATAGTTTCTCTTTATCTGATAATGTCTCTATCTCTCTGTCATTCCTAAAATATGTTTTTGTTGGTTATAGGATTCCAGGTTGATGATCCTTTTCTTTCAGTACTTCAAAAATATTGTGTCACTTCTCTCAGGTCTCCAGGGCTTCTGATGAGAAATCAGCTCATGTTTAACTTGTTTTCTCCCTGTAAATAAAGTGTTGTTTTTCTTTGGCTACCTTCAATATTTTTTTTTGTCTTTAGTTTCAGAAGTTGGACTATGATACCTCTTGGGTGGATTTCTTTGAGTTTATATTGTTTGGGATCCACTCAGCTTTGTGAATCTGTAGGCTTATGTCATTTGCCAAATTTGGTAAGTTTTCACACATAATTTCTTCGAGTACTTTTTCAGCCCCACCCTCTTTGTCCTGTCTTTCCAGGACTCTGATGACAGGAAGGTTAAAGCCAGTCCTTGGTGGCTTTATTCTCTTATTATTTGTCTATTTCCCTCTGTTGTTCAGATTGAGTAATTTCTGTTGTTCTTTGAGATCACTGATCTTTCCTCTGCCTCCTCCGTTCTTCTGTTGGACCTATTCATGGAAGGTTTTTTTTTTCTTTTTAAAAAATTTGTTAGTTGTTTATCAAGAGAAACTACTCCATAACCCAGTATTCATGTTTCATAGTTCAGGAACACAGATCAGTGAAAAACTTCAATGGAACTCAACCCAAAGAAATTCTTTACATTCCAAAATCACTTTGCACTCTGAAAGATACCACCTATCTTCATCTCCTCAAAATCTCTCATGGAATCATAATTTCTGTAGAAATCTGCATATGCCTTCTTTCTTGATTCCACCATAGTAAGCTTAAAGAAAGCTGCAAGCCCCAGGGATACAGCAAATGCCCTCACAATATGAAATCACAGACATTTGGCCAGAAGGCCTCACATCTGAGGTTTTGTCAAAGCACTGAAAGTCATGGCAGTTATTCTCCTCAACACCAGCCCCAAACCCAGTGTCTTTCCTAACTGGTACTCATGGAGGTTTTTATTTCAGCTGTTATTGTGTTTCGGTTCTAAAATTTCCATATGTTATTCTTTATATCTTCTGTTTTTTTGCTGAGACTTTCTATTTTTTCCTTTGAAGTATGTATATTATGGAAGCATTTTTATGATGGTAACTTTATTTTTTTAAGTGTTTATTTAAATCCCAGTTAGTTAACATACAGTGTAATATTAGTTTCAGGTGTGCAGTATAGCAGTTCAGCACTTCAGTACAGCACCTGGTGCTCGTCACAAGTGCCCTCCTTAATCCCCATTAGCTATGTAACCCATCCCCTTACCCACCTCCCCTCAGTAACCAGCAGTTTGTTCTCTGTAGTTAAGAGTCTGTTTCCTGGTTTGCCTCTCTCTTTTTCCCCCCTTATGTTGATCTGTTTTGTTTCTTAAATTCCACATATGAGTGAAATCATATGGTACTTGTCTTTCTCTGACTGATTTATTTCATTTAGCATAGTACTCTCTAGTTCCATCCACATTGTTGCAAATGGCAAGATTTCATTCTTTTTGATGGCCGAGTAATATTCTATTGTGTGTGTGTAGTGTGTATATGTATGTCTATATGTCTGTATGTATATATATATCTATATATATAGATATACACATACCACCTCTTCTTTATCCATTCATCAGTCGACATTTGGGCTCTTTCCATAATTTGGCTATTGTAGATAATGTAGCTATAGACATCAGTGTGCATGTATCCCTTCAAATTAGTATTTTGTATTCTTTGGGTAAATACCTAGTAGTAGAACTGCTGGATCATAGGGTAGTTCTATTTTTAACTTTTTGAGGAAACTCCATACTGTTTTCCAGAGTGGCCGCACCAGTTTGCATTCCCACCAACAGTGCACAAAGGTTCCCCTTTCTCCATATTCTCACCAACACCTGTTGTTTCTTGTGTTGTTGATTTTAGCCATTCTCACAGGTGTGAGGTGATATCTCATTGTAGTTTTGATTTGTGTTTCCCTGATGATGAGTGATGTTGAGCATCTTTTCATGTGTCTGTTGCCCATCCGTATGTCTTTGGAAAAATGTCTCTTCCTGTCTTCTCATTTTTTAATTGGATTATTTGTGCTTTGGGTGTTGGATTTTACAAGTTCTTTATATATTTTGGATACTGTTTACCAGATATGTCATATGCAGATATCTTCTCCCATTCCATAGGTTGCCTTTTAATTTTGTTGATTGCTTCCTTCACTGTGCTATGATGGTTACTTTAAAATCTTTGTCAGGTGTTGTAACATTTCTGTCGTCTTGGTGTCGGCATCAATTGATTGTCTTTTTCATTCAGTTTGAGTTCTTCCTAGTTCTTGGTATGATGAGTAATTTCTTATTGAAACCTGGACATTTTCTATTATGTTTATGAGACTCTGAATCTCATTAGAACCTCCTGTTTTAGCTGGATTTCCCCGACACAGCTATGCCAGGGAAGAGAGTTTGACCTTATTACTTCCAGGTGGAAATAGATGCTCAGGTTCCCCACTTGGCCTCCACTGATACTCAAGGGGGAAGGTTCCTTGTTACTGCTGGGGGGAGATGGTGCCCCAGATGGTCTCCACTAACACCGTGGTGTGGGTGGCCTCATTATCTGCTGTGTGGTGGTTAAAATCCTACCTCTTCACAAGTGTTTGCAGACTTCGTTCCCCCTTCTCTGGGGGTGGAAGTCTAGGTTCCACTGATACTTCAGGGGGTAGGAAAATGCCTCATTACCGGCCATTGTGTCTGAAAGTCTTGTCTCCCTATCTGGCATTCTCTGCTACCATGCAGGCAGTGGTTGGGATGCCTCCTTACCCCCTCACAAGGATAGAAATTTAGGCTCCTCACTTGGCTTTTGCTGGAGTGGGTGGGGCTGGGACCACAGTTTTTTCTGGGATGTTCAGCTGTAATAGAATAGTTAATGTCTAAAGGCTTCCTGTCTCGCATTGCTGCCGTTTTCCTGGTACCTTGTCTAGAGAAAACAGACTTTTTGCGGGGCTTTTGTTTGTCTGTGCCTGTTGGCATCTCTAGCACCAACTCTGAGATAATATGAAGCAATTGAAAACCCAGGGAACTTACCAGTGTATCATTCCTTGGCCCCAAGGTCCCTAGCCAGTCTTTCTTCTTCCCCCTACCTTTCGGAGTCTTCTTATATTTGTTTTATGAATTATGACTTTTTGGAGTCTTCTTACGGTTTTTTTATGAATAATGTCTAGGGTTTTAGTTGTACTTAGTAGAAGGAATAGGAATAAGTACATCTACTCCATCTCATAGAAGTGGAAGTTCCTTGGATCATTTTATGATCATACAGAAACATAGTTAAAGGGGGAAATCCCTACACCTAAATAAAAGGGACAAACCCAATCTCACAGCTGACATCTGAGTCACAAAGTCACAAAGGCATGTTGCATAACGGGCAAGAAGCCCAGAAGAAAGCAGCCTCTTTCCTTTTACAAAGGAAGCTAAGATGATTCAAACTACTGAGCTATACTTTCTAGGAGTTTGCTCCTCAGAATATAGTCCATGGACCAATAGCATCAGCATCTGTGGAGAGCTTGTGAGAAGTGTAGAATCTCAGGCCCCATCCCAGACCCACTGAATCAGAATCTGCATTTTAACAATATCCCCAAGTGACTTGTACACGCTGTAAAGTTTGAGAAACACTGCTTACCCATTTGTCAATATTCTCTTTCTTTTCACGTTCAGTATTGACAGAATTACTCCTTCTGCCAATCTTATAATAGCTTATAAACAAGACTTAGGATCTAAAGGAAATGAAAGGTAAAGCTTCATTCATTGACTGGTAGAATTTATTTATTTTTTTTAAAGATTTTATTTATTTATTTGACAGAGATAGAGACAGCCAGTGAGAGAGGGAACACAAGCAGGGGGAGTGGGAGAGGAAGAAGCAGGCCCACAGCGGAGGAGCCTGATGTGGGGCTCGATCCCATAATGCCGGGATCATGCCCTGAGCCGAAGGCAGACGCTTAACCACTGTGCCACCCAGGCACCCCTGACTGATAGAATTTAGAACTGAAATGAATGATCTTTAAGGTTAATCTATTTCACTTTTATTATTTTGTAAACTGAGGCCTTGAAAGATTAAATATCTTACGCAAGCTCATGCGGCTGTGTAACAGCAAAGCTGAGAATTGAACCTGGTGCACTTTCTTCATAGCACAATGGTCCTGGGGTTTTCCTTCATCTACATCTTTCTACTTCCAAGCTTCACTCTTCTTCCAAGCTTCACATCTCCCTGTAGCTGGAATTGAGGTTAATGCCAATATATCTTCCATCCAGGTTAGGTATCACATCTCTTCTGGATTTCTACAGTTTGTTTCCTAAGTGGTCTCTAACTCTTTCTTCTCTTCTCCAGTTCTACCTCTTTATCCCTATTAAATATATCTCCCTAAAACACAAACTTCGTTACATCACTCCTTTTTCCCCAAGTCTCCTTCCCCCCCAAATCTCTAATAGCTCTGTGTTTTCTAAATCCTTGCCCTCACTCTCAAAGTTATCTATAACTTCATCCAATCCCCCCAGAAAAGATAATGTTTCCCCCACAGACTTGTAGGCAATATTCTTCTTATTATCAATCTTCACCTCTTCTCCATTCTTCTTCTTAGAACAAAGCAGGATCTTCCCTCAAGACAGCATGTCTCTCACTAATTGTTTTTGTGGAGGGCTGATCTTCTCCCATTCCCTTTTTCTCACCGGAAGAAGGAACTCAATTACCTGTGTCCTTGCTTCCTCTTATCACTTTGTGCTTTTTACACACCATCTTCCTGCTGCTTTTCTTCACGTAAAATCTGTGTCTTCTGTCGCTTCATTATCAGTATTGTCATGAACTAGTGCTTTCTGAGCCCAGTTTTTCCTTCCTTGGTTAACTTCAGTTTATTATCCTAAGTGACTTTGGTGTCCATGTCATCAATTCATTTACTTCATGGGGTGGGGGTGGGGGGTTGTTTATCGTGGTTTTTTTTTCACTTCACAGGTTTTTGCTCTTCTTTAGCTACTGTCTATACCCCATATAACCTCCATTTCCAAGATTGTCAACTCAGAGTTTTTCTAGTTACTGTAATCTCTTACTTCCCCACACCTATTCTTTGCTCTCACTTGGACTTCAAATAACTCAGCTCTTCCCATTCTCTTATAGTCCAATCCAACCACATTTCTTTTCTCCTCTTTTCTCCTTCTTTCTTCTTTCTTTTTTTTCTTTTATTTTCTTTTCTCTTCTTTTTTTGGTCATGCCTGCTGTTTTTTTTCCCTAGCCTAGTGACCCACCACCATCAGTTCTTCTGATATTAATCAGCAGAATCACTAGAGATAAGCACAGAGTGCTGGGTGTTGTGTAAGACTGGTGAATCACAGACCTGTACCCCTGAGGCAAATAATACATTATATGTTAATTATGAAAAAAATCAATTCTAAAAAAGAAGAGAAAAGCACAGAACTGTCCAATACGGGTTCATGTTAAACTTTAAATGGGTTCTTATCCCTGCTCAGAAATCCTTTCATTCCTGTCAAGTTTTTTGCAAACTCAAGTAAAATGGCTGCTTCAAGCCTTTTCTGCTCTCATAAAAAGCCTTTCGTACTTTGATAAAAACTTCGAACTACTTCATGATGACCCCAGTAGTTGGTCTCATCATATCTTTTTAATTGAGAAGATTAAGGACATTAAGTGTGAGTTCCCCCATTGGCCCATGTCTCAACCATAGCGTTCTGCCGTTGTACTTATTTAGTCATCTTAACCTTTTTCTCAAAAAAAAAAGATATTCCCACAGTCTTACACCGTCAGTTTAATCTTCCTATACCTTCTGAAGCACCTTACCAGTTAGTTCTCCATTAATTTTCAGTCTCTTTCTACAGATCTTCCCTTTCTGCTCTAAAAATGTCATAGGTCTCCAACAAATGGAATATATACCATGTTCCTGGATGGGAAGGCTTAATAGGACTCAGTTTCCCTAAATTCAATAAAAATAAAAATCTCAGTAGGATTTTTTTTTCTTTTTGAAGACTTTATTTATTTGTCAGAGGGAGAGAGAACACAAGCAGGGGGAGCGGTGGGCAGAGGGAGAAGCAGGTTCCCCACTGAGCAAGGAGCCCAATGCTGGACTCAATCCCAGGACCCCAGGATCATGACCTGAGCCAAAGGCAGTCGCTTACCTGACTGAGCCACCCAGGTGTCCCTTGATAGGATTTCTTAATAGGATTTTTTGAATGAAATGTGATGATGCTAAAATTCTTCCTCTGAAGAAAATAAGCCAAGGGAAGATTTGTCTGATCAAATATAAAAACTATAGTGTATTATTAATTATTATGATATTAGTTTAAGCAAAAACACAAATAATAATAGAAGAGGATAGAGCCCAGAAAAAGAACGACATATCTATGAGAATTTAGTATGCAATGAAGGAAGTATGTCAGATCACTGAGAGAAAGATGGTCTATTTAAGAAATGACATAAGGACAATTTAAAAAGTAAAGTTAAATCCTTACCTTTAAACTGAGAGGCAGTATAACACAGTTGTTGAACACAGACTTTGGAGCCAGTCTGCCCATTTAAAATCTGGCTACACCATTTATTAGCTGTATGACCTTGGTCATATCACCTGACTCTCTGTGCCTCTGTCTCCTCATCTGTAAAATAAAGATAATAATAGTACCTACTTTACAGTGTTATTAGTAATATTAAATAATTAATATATGTAAAGTACTTAGAGAGCTGTCTAGCACATAATAAGTAGTATATAAGTGGTAAGTATTCATGCTGTTTTTTACCTCATACAATGCACCAAAAATAGACCAAAAGAAAGAATATCCAGATGGATTAAAGAACTAAACATGAGAGGTGCCTGGGTGGCTCTGTCAGTTAGGCCACTGACTCTCGGTTTCGGCTCAGGTCATGATCTCAAGGTCCTGGGATGGAGCCCTAGGTCGGGCTCTGCGCTCAGTGGGGAGTCTGCTTGAGGATTTGCTCTCTGCCCTTCCCCCAGCTCATGCTCTCTCCCTCCCTCCCTTCCTCTCAAATCAATAAATAAATCTTAAAAAAAATAACTATCGGGCACCTGGGTGACTCAGTCACTTAGGCATCTGACTTTTGATTTTGGCTCAGGTCGTGGTGTCAGAGTCATGGGATCGAGCCCCACATCTGCTTGGGATGCTCTCTCTCCCTCTCCCTCAGCCCCTTCCCCCATTCACACACACACACACACTCTCTCTCTAAAATGAATAAATAAATCTTGAAAAACTAAAATAAATTAAAAAACTAAACATAAAATCAAAGCTATAAAGGTATTAGGAGAAAATATAGGAAAATAGTTTTTTAAATTATGGGATGGAGAAGACCCATCCAAAAGCTGATACAGGAAAAAAAAATAGATTCAGTTATTTTTAAATTTTTTAAAAGGTTTTATTTATTTATTTGACACAGAGAGAGAGACAAATAGAGCAACACAAGCAGGGGGAGCAGCAGAGGGAGAGGGAGAAGCAGGCTCCCCGCTGAGCAGGGAGCCCAACATGGGGCTCAGTCCCAGGACCCTGGGATCATGACCCGAGATGAAGACACACTTAACCGACTGAGCCACCCAGGTGCCCCTCAGTTACAGAAATTAATGACCCAAGATACCACAGAAAGCTTTAAAATAAGCCACAGACTTGGATAAAATATTTGTAGCATTTTTATTTTTATTTATTTTTTTATTTGGGTTGACACACAACGTTACAATAGTTTCAGGTGTACAACTTAGGTATTTGACAAGTTTGTACATTATGCTGGGTTAAGTACAAGTGTCGCTCCCATCTGTCCCGTTACATCGCTGTTACAGTACCACTGACTGTGATCCTTATGCTGTGCCTTTGATTCCTGTGACTTGTCCATTCCATAACTGGAAGCCTGGATCTCTTTCTCCCCTTCATCCATTTTGCCCAACCACCACCTGTCTCCCATTTGGCAACCATCAGTTAGTTCTCTGTATTTATAAGTCTGATTCTGCTTTTTGTTTGTTTATTCATTTGTTGTTTGGGTTTTTTTTTTTAGGTTCCACTTACAAGTATAATCATATAGTATTTGTCTTTCTCAGTCTGACTTATTTCACTTAGGATAATACCTTCCAGGTCCATCCATCCATGTTGTCTCAAGTGGCACAAGCACATCCTTTTTTATGGCTGTGTAATATTCCTCTGTGTGTGTGTGTGTGTGTGTGTGTGTGTGTGTGTGTACATGTGTACGCACCACACTTTCCTTATCCATTTGTCTGTCAAGTTGTTCCCATATCTTTCCTATAATGTTGCAGTAAACATATGGGGGCATATATCTTTTTGAATTAGTGTTTTTGTTTTCTTTGGGTAAATACCCTTGTGGACTTGTTGGATCATATGGTATTTGTATTTTTAACTTTTTGAGGGACCTCCGTACTGTTTTCCACAGTGATTGCATCAGTTTGCATTCCCACCAACAATGCATGAGGGTTCCTTTTTCTCCACATCTTCACCAACACTTGTTATTTCTTGTCATTTTGATTTTAGCCATTCTAAGTGGTATAAGGTGATATCTCATTGTGCTTTTGATGTGCATTTCCCTGATGATCAGTGATGTTGAACAACTTTTCATGTGTCTACTGGCCATCTGGATGTCTTCTTTGGAGAAATGTCTACTCAGGTCCTCTGTCCATTTCTTAAATTGTTTTTTGGGAGTTGAGTTGTATACATTTTTTATATATTTTGGATATTAACACCTTATCAAATGTATCATTTGCAAATATCTTCTCCTATTCATCAGGTTGTCTTTTTATTTTGTTGATGGTTTCCTTTGCTGTGCAAAAGCTTTTTATTTAAATACAGTCCCAATAGTTTATTTTTGCTTTTGTTTCCCTGGCCTTAGGAAACATCTAGAAAAATGTTGCTATGGCTGATGTCAGAGAAAGTACTGCCTGCGTTCTCATCTAGGATTTTCATGGTTTCAGTTCTCACATTTAGGTCTTTCATCCATTTTGAGTTTGTTTTTGTGTATGGTGTTAGAAAGTGGTCCAGTTTCATTCTTTTACATGTGGCTGTCTGGTTTTCCCGGCACTATTTATCGAAAATAGTCTCCCCCCGCCACGTATATTCTTACCTCCTTCGTCATAGATTAATTGACCATATAATTGTGGGTTTATTCTCGGGGTCTCTATTCTGCTCCATTGATCTGTGTGTCAATTTTTAAATTAAAAAGCAATAAGAAAAAGATTACCAACACCAGAAAAAAGTGGGCAAAAGCCATAGCCCTTTTTTTTTGTTTTTAGCTAGGTAAGCTACAAAAGAAGAGATGCAGTTGGCTAAGAAACACGTGCAAAAGTTGTTCAACTACAGAATTAATCAAGGAAATCTATACAAACAAAAATATATTTATTTGTTAATCTCAGGTGAAATGAAGAGATTTTCACTAAATTAGAGGGTATGCTTGGGAAAATATTAAAAATATAGACGGTAACCAGTCAAAGGCTGGTGAGTGCCCCTGGCTTCTACTCTTATCTGTGCCACAAACAGATTCTGTGGCCCTGGACAGATGGCACTGAATCTCTTGGCCTCAGTTTCCTTATAAATAAAAAGAGGTTTCTAGAGACTTCTACCTCTGTAATGGCAGTATGACAATCTGAATGGGCATGTTCCCCAGCAAAACAACCATATGGGTGAAAATTGTAGAAAAAACAAGTAGGGGCATCTGGGTGGCTCAGTTGGTTAAGCGTCCAGTTCTTGATTTCAGCTCCGGTCATGATCTCAGGGTTGTGAGCTTGAGCCCCACATCAGGCTCCTCACTCACCAGGGAGTCTGCTTGAGGATTCTCTCCCTTTGCCCCTCCCCCCACTGGCACATGCGCTCCCTCACTCTCTCTCTCTTAAATAAAGCTAAACAAATCTAGGAGTGCCTGGGTGGCTCAGTTGGTTAAGCATCTGCCTTTGACTCAGGTCATGATCTCCAGGTCCTGGGATCAAGCCCTGCATCAGGCTCCCTGCTCAGTGGGGAGTCTGGTTTTCCCTCTGCCCCTCTCCCTGCTCCTGTGCGCTTGCTCTCTCTCTCTTTCTCTCTCCCTCTCAAATAAACAAATAAAATCTTTAAAAGTAAATAAATCTTTTTTAAAAGGAAAAGAAAGAAAAAACAACTAAAGTCTTTAGAAATTGTTTTAAGAACATACAGAAAACAAAAAGGGATCTATTCAAGAAAATCTACTAAATCTTGGTAAGAACCTTAAGAGTCTTTGAACCATGACCCACTCACTCCCTGCCCGCCACCCCGGTCAGCATGATGGAAGCTCCACTCCCAGAAAGTATAGCCAAGGAAACAATGCTCCCATTCCCCTTAGCCTCCCAGTCAAAGGATATGATGCCCACGAAGAACAGCAGGCTGCCAGCACTTACTATCCCACTTTCAGCTCCAAGCTACAAAAGCTAAATTTTTGGCAAGTATGGCCAAGAGAGTGAGGCCTCACTTCCTTTTTCCAGCCCCCACTTATAGGGCAAAGGATCTACCCCAGGCAAGTCAGACCACTGGGACCCTTGCCCCAACTAACTCTTAGGGCAGAGGTTCCCCACCCAAAGGGGCAAGTCAAGAACCCTAGAGACTACCACCCTACCCACTATCCTGCTCTAAAAGCAGGTGGTATCACTCAGAAGAATGGGGTCCCCTGTTACCCCCCCCCAAATCTCTGGAGCAGGGACTTAGAGATTTTTTTCCTGGGGTAAGGGCAATCTATAAGAACAGAGGCTGTGTCCTGAGAAGCAACATAAGAAGCTTCACATGTGAGGGGAACAGACTTTGCCATAAAAAGAAATGAGTTACTGACACATGCTACAACATGGATGGATCTTGAAAACATTATGCTAAGTGAAAGATGCCAGTTATAAGGACTACCTACTGTGTGATTCCATTTATCTGAAATGTCCAGAATAGGCCAATCTGTGAGAGAGAGAAATTAGATGAGTGGTTGCCGAGGGATGTGGGGGGAGTATTGGGGGAAATGGGGAGTGACTAACGGGCACACGGTTCCCTTTAAAGGGGATAAAAATGTTCTAAAATTAATTGTGGCAGTGATTGCAGAACTCTGTGACTATACTAAAAACCACTGAATTGTACACTTTAAATGGGGAAATTGTATGGTACTTGAATTATATCTCAATAAAACTGATGTACACAGTAATTACTTCAGGAGCCCTGAGGAGAACCTAAAGAGACAGTCATTGTGTTCCAGAACACCTAGTTTTGTTAGAGATATGTATGACTGCTGTATTTATTAAGATGGTGAGGACAGAAGAAACTGGCTTCGGTTATGAGCCCCAGAAAGTTCTAAGAGCCAACACCTCTGTTTGCTGCCATTGACTTGTATTTCACGTAGGCCAGTCTGTCGGTTTGAGGTGAGTAGCTGCACTGATTCATTACTGTACTGAGGATGAATGATTCCCCTGAGCAATGCTGGACATGAGGGCAGCTAGTAGAAAGGAAAGTAAAACTCCTGTGGTATTTCCTAACTCACTGAATGGCACCATCAGTCTTCCAGTTGCCCAAGCCAGACATGGAGGCATCACCCCCATTTCTAGCGTATCACCAAGTCCTGGCTTTTCTGCCTCCTAAATATCTCCACGTCATTCACTTCTTCCCAACATCCACTATCACCAACCTACTTCAAGTTACCACCTTTACTTCAGCTGCTGTAGGAAGCATTTGGCTGGTCTCCTTGCATCTCTAGCTTCCTTCCATACCTTTTTCCATCAAGTGACCAGAATGATGTACATTTTCAAATTCGTGACTTTGCTTAATCTTGTTCTGTAGTTTCCCATTGCTCTTAAAGACCGAAATCCTGAATGTGGCTTACAAGGCCCTGCCTCCCTGTCTGTCCTCATCTTGAGCCACTCCTTCCCTCGCTCTCTGCCCTCGTAGCCACACTGTACTCAACAGTGCCATCAAGTCCCAACTCCTAACAAAGCTAATAGCCTCTTTCTTTGCCCTGGCCTTCATTATTAACCACTGCCTCCTTACTGAAACTTTTTCCTTTGTCCTTTATTTTCACACCGCTCCTCTGCATTGTCTTTTCACTCCTCCGTCCAACTGTGAACATTGTCATGATTCTACTCCTTCCTTCTCTATATTCTGTAACTCTGTCCTTCGAGTGAATTTTGATACACTTCAAGTGCCACCTAAGTTCCAGTCCATACGTGCAAGAGCCTACCTATCTCCCAAAGCTCCCTCAAGCCCAACATGATTAAAAGAGAACTTATCATTATCTTGATCCCTTTTCCCCAGAATCTTCCAGTTTCTTCTTTCAAGGGTATCAGCATTCTCTCAGCCACTCAAACTGTGTACTTTCGAGCCATTTTCAATTGATGTAACTTTCATTTCCCATATTAAAGCAGTTACCAGGTTTTATTGATTCTTCCTTTAGAGTGTTTCTTACAGCTTACCATTGCCACTATGTTAGTTCTTCCCTCATCACTTCACCCTTAGACTCTTAACAATTACATTTAAACAGGTCTCGCTGTTTTCTCACACTCGCGTCCATTCTAAACACCGCTGGCCTTTCACTCTTATTAAAACTGTCATTTCGTCATTATCCGTTCCCTTCTCAGAAACTTTCAGTGATTTCTCACTGCCGGCAGAATACATTCCAGAATCTGTGGCTTGTGATGCAAAACCCTTTACGCTCCAGGCCGGTGTTTCACAACCCGCGTTCCACAAGATGTGAGTAAATGAGCTGCGTACCCTGTGTTAAGCAGAGTCCCATGATTTGTTTTCTGTAAAACTTCCTGAAACGCTTACTGAACTGGCGTGCATGACGCTGCTCCAAGACGGTGTGTGTAGAATGCAGCGTGTCCAAGACATGTGCCACTAAAGAACCCTGTTTTGATTGACTCTCTGGTTTTCATCACTCTAATGTTCTGAGGAAAAGCATTTAGGACATACTTAGGTAGCCCTATCCTACATTTCTTGTCCTATTTCCCACGAATTGCCCTACATAAATCATCCGCTTAGGCCAAACAAGTATTAGTCCCCCTGACACGTGCACAACCTCAAGCACCGTCCAGGTCTTTATTAGTTCTGTTCCGTCTTTCTCTATCGATATTATAATTTTTATTGAGATATAATTCATATCTTATAAAACTCACAATTTTAAAATACCCAGTGCCGTGGTTTTTTGTATGTACTGTGCAAGCACCATCAGTATCTGGTTCTGTACTGTTTCCGTCCCTCTGAAGAGACCCTGTAACCACCAGGCGTCCTTTCCCCTTCCTCCCCGCCGCAGTCCCTGGCAGCCAGCGGTCTGCTGTCTATGCACTTGGCTGTTGTGGAGATTGCACAGCGCCTCATGTGCCTAGATCTTCCTCCTCCACCCTGAGGCCACGTTCGGTTGTTCAGTCATTCGTTCATTCATTCGGTTACGGTTGCAACCCTGTGGACACCGTGCCAGGCTGTGACTCTACAGAGGTAGATGTCATGCTGCCTTCCAGGGAACTCCCGGCCTGGTGGGGAGCCAGACAGCGCGGCGTTAGAAAGTGCTATTGCAGTGCTGTTAACCAAGGGCCATAGGAACACAGTGCTATGGGCGTCTGGGAGCGCCTCCCGGTGGAGGGAGCCCTTGACTGGGTGTTGACTCATTCGTCCATTCAGTCGTTCATGCACTCGCCCATCGAGCATCCATGCGCCCCTGTTCGTGCCAGGCATGGTGTGGGGCTCTGAGGGTGCAAAGGTGAGCCAGAACAGTCCCCTGCACGTCGGGGAGCTCAACCGTCTGGTGGAGGAGATAGGTACGCAAACAGTGCCACACGATGAGATGGAAATTGTACAGAGGAAGGTAAAGCTTGCTGTGGAAGCAGAGAGAAAGGAGTACCTGACTCTGCTTGTGAATGTGAAGAGAGAGGAGACGTTTACTGAGTGGCCAGGGACGGGGACGGCGTCTCAGGCAGAGATGAGCCCTCCTCTGATAGCGCCGGTCTGCTGCTCGGTTGTTGTTGTTGTTGTTTTTTAACTGAATTAGAGCAGCTAATGCCTGTGTCACTCTGACTAGTCCTTCATCACATATGTTGTGTAGTCCTCTTTGTACGTGGATGCCTTGTCTCCCCAAAGGCACTGTGTGTCCCTTAGGAGAAGAGCTTTGTTTTGTCTGTCTTCGCGCCCTCCTTCTCAGTGTTTTATGCATGGCGATCTCTGTAGACCCAAGTGAGGGAAGGAATTTCAGCTGAGACGTCGTTGACACTCCCAAGGAACTGTGGCCCGAGTTCTCTATTCCGTTTCCCCCTGCAGGGGCCTGTTGTGTCGATGAAGGGCTTTAACCTGGATTGAGCCCGTGAACGCTCCCTTTGTGGCCCGTCTCCTTTACAAGAACTGGGGAAGTAGCTCCTCAGACTAATCCCTTTCATTATTGCAAAATCTCGTGATCAGCCACGTTAAAGACTCCTCTTAGGTGAAGGGACCATGTTAGAAATGGGCCCTTTTGTTCATAGCTAGGTACATGTTGTCAACACAAAAGAGTAGTATTTTTTTTAATTGCAGTTGGCTGACTTTAAATAAAACAGATTACCCTCCAAAATCAGTTTTTGCCTTAAGCAAAAAAAGAAAATCAGATTTCCCAGAGAAGGAATTCTGCCTCAAGACTAACAGTGAAATCCTCCCTGAGTCTCCAGCCCGCTGGCTTGCCCTACAGACTTCAGACTCAAGATTGCAGCATCAACTCTTCCCTGAATATACAGCCTGCCGGTCTACCCTACAGATTTCCAGCTTGCCAGCCCCCACCATTGTGTGAGCCAGTCAGTTCCTTAAAGTAAATCTCTCTATATATGCAAAACCTCAAGACGAATATAATTTCTATTCTAAATACACACTGATTCAGGTCAAGGAAATTAACAGATTCAATAAAACTGCTTCTTAACAAGCTTCTCTGAGAATTAGAAATAATTGGCTGAGGAAAGCACCAAGGGGAGCCCCCCAACAAGACACAGGGTTTTCTTCTGCGTCAAGGAGACCAAGACTCCATCCAGGCGGGCCTCGGTGCTTTTTCAGTTTGTATGTCCCTTCATGAGGTCTTGCTGTGGAGCGTTCTACAGTTGACAGGCCCTCAAGATGCTCTCCTCCTGCTCTCAAGGAGCTTGGGATGGTTCGTGGACGCTGTGGCTCTTTCCTTGGTGCTAGCAGAGCACCACTGTTTGTTTAATAATGGGGCACAGCACTGACACTGTTCTTGGATTTCAGGGAGGCTACCCAGAAACAGAGATTCTCTGGCTGATGATCAAGTCCTGGAACACTGGCATATGTATGTACGGCAAGAGAAAGTATGTATCTGCAGAAAAATGGTGTGGCCTAGCCTTGCGTTTTCTTGACCACCTTGGCTCCCTCAAGAGAAGCTATGAAACTCAGGTGAGAAGGGAGAGGACTGGGGGTGGATGGGATGACCAGGGTGGGGGGGAGGCAGAGAGGTTCTATCCGGGCACCTGGTAAAGACTCAGCCCTACCTTCCTTGCCCTGGAAAGGGTCCTGATCATTGTTCTTCGCAGTGGTTCCTTAGAACTGCGAGAGTTAGGAAACTATAACAGAAACGTCTTAGAGTGAAAACCAGGAAGGATGGTGAACAGGGGGGAACCTAGGGAGAGCAAGTGGAACCTAAGAAGAATGCCAAGATAGAGCTCTGTCGATGCCAGTGCGAGTAGGGCAGGACTGACCACTGTGCCGACAGTGACGGTTTCCGGAGGTATTTTCTCCAGGGAGTAGTCCAGGGTGCAGAGTTCTGGGCTGCTAGCTAACCAGGAGAGGCTTGGTGGGAGGAAGAAAAGTCTTGCTACCAAATAAGAGCAAAGGATATTTTATGTTTTAAGCATCTTCTCCCCTATGAGAGCTGCCTGTCCCGAGTAAACAAACTTTGTGCGCTGGGGCCCCTCTTCCCTAAGAGTCTGGGGAGCTGTGCCACATTTCCTTGTGTCTCAGGAGATCTGTCTGCTGTTTTCTTTCCCAGGTGAATATTCTGTATAGTGAGCTTGTAGAAGCACTAGATCAAAAAAAGGGCTCACTTTTTAATGAAGAGTGAGAAGTGCTGGGACAAGGCATACGAGCAGGCAGGCTGACAGCTGCCCGAAGATGTTTGGTCCTGAGCTGTTGAGCATTTAAATTCTTGCCAAACTTTCTCTTAAGCTTTTGTTTCTGTTTTCTCAGGTCCTATTTTCATGTTGTTAACTGACATTTTCTAAAATAAAAGCATTTTGACTTTTACTGCGGTGACCAGCTCATTCCTGGGGGACAAATAAATTTTCCAAGGTGCTAAGGATGTTATATATATATTGAAATAGCCCATGTGGGAGCAGGATGACTCACGCCCCATGTGAACAGAAGGAAATGTTCATCCGAGTCCAACACAGGGTGCATTTCATTCCAGAAGGGCTCAAATTCCAACTACCTGAAGATAACAGAGAACCGTGGACACATCAGTCATTACTGGGCCCAGAATTGATCACACTCATAAACTTGCTTGATGAGAATGGGCTGCCCTGCCTCTATCAGAGCACATCCTGTGACAGGGAACTCCCGAGATAGCTCAAGCCACCTTTTTTGCTCTCGAATGGGTAAAAAGCCCTTCCTGATACTGAACAGAAGTTTGTCTCCCTATAGCGGTCTACTCTCTCTGTCCCAGATGCCCTTTGGAGAACGCAAGACAGAAGTCAGGCTCCTCCCTGTCCTCCTGGCTTTTTCTTCTTCTGGTCGGACATTCCCAGACCCCTCAGTGGTTCCTCATCAATATAGGCCCCTTACCTTCCAGGAGCCAAGTCCCACGTTCCGGTGAGGTCTGACCCTCACGGAGTTCAGCAGCCTCATTCTGGCTGGACTTGCATTAGTGTGCTGTAAGATCACATCGGCTTTTTGTCCCCCCAGTTGGTTTGCATTAACATTGTTTAACTTTTGATTTCGAAATAGTTTCATACTTATAGAAAAGGTGCGGATAGGCACAAAGACTGCCATATACCTTCACCCAGCTTCCCTGTGTGTCAACATTTTCCCACATTGCTTTATCATTCTCGGTGTTTCTTTCTAAACCATTTGAGATTAATTTGCAGACATCTTGCTCCGTGACCCCTTCATACTGCACTGTGGATTTCCTAAAAACAAGGCTACTCTCCTCCGGGACCCCAGTTGAAGCATCAACATTCGGAAACTAACAATGATGCCATTCTACCGTCTCATCCGCAGACCCCAGTCAAATTTCACCGATTGTCCTGATAAGGACCCTTCTGAATCCTTCCTAAGTTCAGAATCATAAGTGGCGTTTAGTTGTCCTGTCTCTTTCATCTCCTACAGACGTGAATAGTTTCTCATCCTTCCCTTATCTCTCATGACCCTGACATTGTTGAAGAGTACAGGCTAATTGCTTTGTGGCATGAACCTCAGCTCCAGTCCGTTATATGTTTCCTAACGATTAGATTGAGTGTAAGCATTTTTGGAAGGGCTGCAACAAAATTGGTATGTTCTTCTTGGTGCATTGTACTAACAGGCACACAATGTCAGTTTGTCCCATTACTGGTTAAGGTTAAGATGGCATCTTCCAGATACTTAGTAACTAGTAAGTACTTGTGAAGTACATCGCAGAAGATAATTGGATTTTTTTTCCTCATTAAACGTCTACTTCCTAGTTTTAGCATCCATTGATGAGTCTTGCCTGAATCCTTTTTTCCCGTGATGGTTGCTAAATGTTGATTTTTTTTAATTTCCATAGTTCCCACTTCATGTATTAGTGTTTGTTAGGTGAACATTTTCTTCTCCCCCACTTATTTGGTCGTATTTTTTTAAATGTTTTAACACAGACTGATGGATTTCTATTTTATTTGGTGAGTTATAATCCACTATATCATTATTTTTTTTAGAAACTATTTTCTGTCAACTTTATTTCCTTTTGGTTTGCCTTTGTGGAAGAGCAACTTAAAGTCCCTCAGTGGAATGGGTTCCTGCCCATTCAGTGGCCGGAGCAGTGGAAGCTGCGGACCAGTCCTCAGTAGGGAGCTGCTGATTGCACACCTTCAGACCAGTCTGTGACCTCCAGTTAAGTAGGGGTAAACTCAGGAGCTGCAGGCCTTCCATTCACCCTGAAAGTCCTCCTTGCTCACAGCCTTTTCAGCAGCAGCCTGTCTGTCCTTTTCAATCTCAGGATCTCTGCAGAGGTAGCGATCAGGCATGACCGCCTGTGGGTGTCCACGGGAGGTGGTGCCACACATGCGTGCAACTCCTGTATCATCATTTTGCTGCTCAAAGCCCGCTCCTTTTGACATGCCCCCACTGTTTTCTGAGCAATTCCTGCTTTGTGACCCGGTCAGTTGTTGCAGGCTCAGGTTGTACTTTCCCTGCCCCAGCACTGGAGTCAGTATGTCTCCAGGGGTCCCTGGTTCCATTTCACTGAGAATGGTAGCTAGTGCCCAAGCTCTGGGGCACCACTGTTTTTAAGTCCTCTCAGCGGACAGAGCTAGGAAATGGTATCCAGAGATCTTTTTTTTTTTAAAGTAGTATGCACACCCAATGTGGGGCTCGAACTCTCGACCTCGAGATCAGAAGTTGCATACTCTCCCGACTGAGCCAGCCGGGCACCCCCAGAGCTAGGAAATAAATGTGTGTCTGGGTATATACATATACACACGTATGTGCATATCTGTAGATACATAGGTATAGATACAGTTGACCCTAGATAGAGGGTGCCAATCCCTGCGCAGTCGAAGCCCCACATTGAATTTTCTGACTCAACTTCACTACTAATAAATAGCCTATTGACTGGGAGCCTTACCAACAATAGAAACAGTTGGCTGACAAGGTATCTTATATGTCTTTTATATACTGTATTCATACAATAAAGTGAGCTAGAGAAAAGAAAAAGTTATTAAGAAAATCATAAGGAAGGGAAAATACGTTGACAGTACTGTATCCATAAAAAGCCTATCTCTGTACATACATGAAATGGAGTTTGTACTGGGCGCCTGGGTGGCACACTCGGGTAAGCAGCCGACTCTTGGCTTCGTCTCAGGTTGTGATCTCGGGGTCGTGGGATCGAGCCCTGCTTCAGATTCTCTCTCCCTTTGCCCTTCCCACTCGTGCTCGCTCGCTCGCTCTCTCTTAAATAAATAAACCTTCAAAAAAAAAAAAAACCTGACTTCATACTGATAACCTCCATTTATCAATCCAACACCAGAGAATTTGTTCTAGCCTTCTTCCTCTTCCGTATTTGCAACTCTGTCCTCCAATACTGAGAAACCTGGCTCCTCTGAGCCCCAAATACCCACTTACTTGCTCCATCTCCCTGCTCAGGAACACTCTCCCTACGCAGCTGTCTCAGTCCTAACCCCACCAGCCTGACCCTGAGGGCTGCCCCGACCAGGTCAGCGGCTGAGCCCGCCCGCCTGGCTAGCAAGCATGTGGAGCCCCTGCCACGGGGAAGGGCGAGGGACCACAGTTCGCAGGCAAGCAGGCATTTCATATTGTGACTCACTTGTCTCCCACCTTCACCTTAGCTCATCCCTCCTGAGCTTTGAGAAGTCAGCTCAAGTTCCTCAGAGAAACCTTCCCTGGCCGGGCCAGGTTCCTTTGTCATGTGTTCTCCTAGCACTTGACTTTGTTCAACACAGTTTGGCAATATATCTTTGTTTATGGACTCAATTTGATTACTCGCTGTCTCTTCCAAGAGTCTTTAAGTTCCAGAAGGGCAGACAGTAGCCCCAGTGTCTAGCACAGTACCTGGCACTTTCAGTAGATAGTTGTTGAAAGAATGAATGACAACTTTTTTTTCATACCTTCCTGCCATTAATTAGTGTCTCTGCTTGTACTTCCAAGTTTTTTCATCTGAGTGCATTCATCTCTATTAAATTGCTCTTGCCAGTTCTTTTTGGGTAGAGTCTGGATTATGTCATTATCCCTCTGAGACCTACTTTATCTGCATATTTGGTCAGAGTGCCATCTAATATCTTTATAAAAAAAGATTTTATTTATTTATTTGTCAGAGAGAGAGCACAAGCAGGGGGAATGGCACGCAGAGGGAGAAGCAGGCTCCCTGTTTAGCGAGGAGCCTGATGTGGGGCTCGATCCCAGGGCCCTGGTTCATGACCTGAGCTGAAGGCAGACACTTAACCGACTGAGCCCCCCAGGCGCCCCTGTGTTGAGCTATTCAAGGGCTTTCTAAACCCTTTGTGATCACTGGCTCCCTTCTAGGTGTCATGCAAGTCATCCCTTCCTGTAACGTATTCTAGATACTTGCCTCTGATTAAGATGAAACCTACCTGTCTAAAGCTTGTGAGGCCTACCATCTTGCCATTTAAAAAGGAACATATGTCCTTCTCTAGGCTTCCAGCATCTTTCTTACTCCCCCTGGCTCCCCAAAGGTTACAAACACCGGTACAGTGATCTCCTCTATAGGTTATCCCTCCCAACATCCTGAAATATAGTTTGTCTGGGGCCAAGAGACTCAGAATCATTTAAAGCACCTTGCTGCTTTCTTGGAACTTCTGTAGCAATGTCTGCTTGACCCTTTCCAGGCTAACAGGCACAGTCTGTATGGCAGGGTGGACCAAGGTGAAGTGGGAATTCAAGAGGTCGTCTTCATCTTTGTTTTCTGTTGTCTGTTGTCCATTTCATGCTCATACCCTGTGGCGCTATTGGAATTCTTTTTGCATGTGCTTATAATTTTAAAAACTAATTTTAGTTAAAACAAAACATATTATCTGCCCCAGCTTGCAGACTTCACGGCCTCCTTCCTTTGCTTCCTGATGCAAACAAAAGTGAAAACGGCCTCTTTTTCTTACTCCTAGAATTAGCTCATTTGGGGCCAGGCCTTCCTGATAGGATTTTGGCAATTCTGTGTTACTGTTTCATAGTCAGCATTGGTCAGATGCCCTGCTTTTCCGCCTTGCTCACGTTTCATCATCAAAGAATTCTCTGTGCATTTACATCATTGTCTTTAGATACTTTTCCTTTGATTTCTTCACTAAAAGACTTCGCAGTTACATGGTCAGAATTTAGTTTCTCAGGGCCTCTCACCCTTTTGGAAGGTTATCCAAACAAAAAGTGCCAGAAAATGAACAAGGAATGCATACCTACCAGGTGCTAAGCCCTTCCCGTGCGCTATCGCATCTAATTGTCGTAGCAAGCCCAGGAAGGAGGCAATGGCATTCTGTTATTGTGCCTTCCTCCTGTCCTTTCTTCTCTCTTCCTCCCTTCCTCCCTCGTCATTTCTGCAGAAAACTGAAGCCCAGAAAGTTTAAGTAACTTAAGCAAGGTCACACAGCTGGAAGAAGGCAGGAGCATGATTTAAAGCTAGACCGATTGGACCCCTGCTTTTGCTTTGCCCTCGTGCTCCCTTTCTTTTCTCTGAGCCCTCTGAAGTCTGCCTTCTTTAAGTTCTAGGGCAAAATGCCTTACTGTGTCCAGCCTGACGCTCTCACAAACTCTGAGCTAAAAAGGTTGCTCTTCAAATTTCCACTTTGCCAGTCAGCCCTTCAGTACCGGTTCGAATTAGGACCTGAAGAAGAAACAATCCCTCTTGTTGTTTTCTTTACTTTCTGTGGGGTAATATTGTCAGCAAGACAAGTAAACAACTTCTAAACATTCTGCCATTAGGCAAACGAAAGTTAGGACAACTCTGGACGGAGTCCCTCATGGCTGCTAGGCCTTGCTTGCCCTGTGCCATGTTTGTGATCTGCACCAAGAGTACGTCATCCACTTGCCCCACCCTGCAGGCTGGAGTTTGATGTACTTGCCCTGTATTCCACCTGTTCTCTTCTCCTTTTAACGCCTCCGAAACTCTGTAGCGGGCTCTGTCCTTGTGTTTGTTGATTTCTATGCAGATAGGACTAGGTGACTTCCATCCTCAAGGCCATCCTTCTTTTCTTTTTTTTTTTAAGATGTATTTATTTGAGAGAGAGCAAGCAGGGGGAGGGGCAAAGGGAGAGGGAGAGAGAATCCCAAGCTGACTCCCTGCTGATTGAGGAGCCCAGGGGCCCGGGGCTCCATCCCGTGACCCTGAGATCACGACTTGAGCCGAAACCAAGAGTCAGACACTCACCTGACTGAGCCACCCAGGTGCCCCGAGGCCATCTTCCTTCTTAAGAATGTGTTCCTCCTCATGCCAGATTCCAGTTGTAAGTTTCATTCCTCCAGGTCCTAATGGGTTAAAATTTCAAGTTTACTCCATAATGTTAGGTTGGACCATATGAAGTTGCCATTTGCATAGGTGCATGGTGGTAGAATATGGACAATTTCATATGGCTCAACCCAACGCATGCGCCACGCACTGAGGCAGAAGCATCTTAAGCTGTGAGTTCAATTTATGACTCTTCGCGCAGATGCGTCTTGTGTGACTGAATGGGCACCTCTTACAGCGGTGTTCTTGTTGTCACATGTGATAGCATCCATAGTAATTGATTTTATAATATTATCAGGGCATTTTTCTGCTTTCCCCTCCATTTTCAATTTCAAATTCTCTTTATCAGATCAGCAAGGCTTTGGGTAAACACATTTTTTTTAAGTTATCATAGAGAACTCTGTTCGTAGCCAGGAGCCCAGCAATCCAGTATTTTAAACTACGGTCTGGACAAATCCTATTCTATAATTCCATCTGTATAGGCAGCCATTTCATCTTGCACGTAAAGTACCAGTTTTCTTTTGTAAGAAGAAAGAAAATGCCACATGGTCCCCCAAGTCCTTGAATTTTCTGCCCACAACTTCATAGTCCTTGGAGATGGTTTCCATGTGTCCTTTGGTGGGTGGGGCTCCTCACCCCTACAGGGGGGACACCTGTTAGATTAAGAGGTGGAGGAAGGTGAGGGGTGCCTGGCTGGCTCAGTCGCTAGAGCGTGCAGTGCTTGATTTCGGGGTTGTGAGTTTGAGCCCCATGTTGGGTGTAGAGATTACTGAAAAATAAAATATTTTTAAAATAAGAGGTAGAGGCAGGTGGAAATGGGGAGCATTTGTTTGATGTGACAGCTTTCCCACAGCTGTCTGTTAAACAGCAATAAGAATACATGACCAAAGAAAACATTCAGGTGTGCCTGCATACTTACGGCCCCTCCATATCGTCAGGTGGGAAGTCACCAACTAGCCATTCATCTGTTTGTTCGTTCATCCAGTCAGTCTTTCATTCATTCATCTGTCCACCCAACCAAGGAATACTTGTGGTCTAGATCCGGATCTTGCCCTCGATGAGCTTATAGTCTAATAAAGGAAGCGGTTAGGATTGCATTTACTGTATTAGAGTGATTACAATATTAAAGATAGAACACGAATGCTATGAAAGTTAGGGGAGAGTGCCGAGGTTCCAAAGGAGGGAATGAGAAAGTGCTTTGTGGGGAAGGCTGAACTGGACTTTAAAGATGTTTGAGATTTGGATCTAAGGAATGAGGGGAAGGGTATTCCTGGCAAAAAAAAAAAAAAAAAGGAAAAGGAAAAAAAAGACAGCATGGCAAAAGCACATCGTCTTTCTAGCTGAGGAACAGCGAATGGTTCTGTTTATTTGCAGTGTAGAGTGCTTGAAGGGGAGCGGTGGGGGAAAGCTAGGTTGGAGCCAGATTAGGGAGAATCTCAAATGTCTTGGTAAGGAGTTTGGAGTTTATTCTGTAAGCCACTGAAGGGATCTGAGCTGGGGAGCAGTAGGGTCAGAGACAGACTTTCGAATACTAATTTGGGCAACAGTCAGAAGAGGGAAGAGTCTAGAGAAAGGAAGGCTAATGTGGAGGCCATTGTCATTTCCCTACTTCACCCTTTTATAAAGCCCCATATTTTCATTAACGGCACTGATCAGTTTATAAATATCTATGTATTTGTGTGATTATTTGTTTAATGTCTTATCTCTTCGACAGCAAGCTAAGAGCAGAGACCTACCCGTTTTGTTCACTACTGTATCCCCAGGGCCTGACGCATAGCATTATGTGTTTGTTGAATGAAAATAACGAAGAATTGGGACGCCTGGGTGGCTCAGTCGGTAAAGCCTTCAGCTCAGGTCATGATCTCAGGGTCCTGGGATCGAGCCCCACATTGGGGCTCCCTGCTCAGCGGGGAGTCTGCTTCTCCTCTCCCTCTGCCGCTTCCCCTGCTTGTACTCGCTCTCTTTTTTGACAAATAAATCAATCTTTAAAAAAAAAATAACGAAGACTTGAAGCGGAGCAATAGCCGCGAAAACAGTGATGGTGAATGCGAGGGCTCCTATAAGATATAGTGTTCATAACCCCAGATGATGCCGAGGTCTCAGTTCCGGGCAGGAGAATGTGTAACAGTGTCAAAGAGGGCAGACAGGGTGATGAGTTTGTGGCCCGTGAAGGTAGGAAATCTGGTAGCTTGGCAGCCACACGGACTTTTGACAGCGCGCTTTCCGTGGAGTGCAGGGTAAAGCCGGACTGCGGAACAAACCGAGATGCGAGGCGGTATGAACTCGGCGAGGCCGCGTAGCACAGCGGCATGCAGCCTGGAACCGAATCCTTGCTCTTGCTCTTACTAGCTCTGTACGACCCTGGGCAAATCCCTCACCCTCTCTGTGCCCCAGTTTTCTCATTGTAAAATGCCTGAAACCATAGTCATCGAGTCTTTGTAAAGAGCAGATGAGTAAATAAACACGCAAAACTCTTAGAGTGATGCCTGCTACATAATAAGTGCTTTTGAGTGTTTGCAACTGTTCGACTCTTGCCCTCGGGTAGGGATCCGTGTTTCCCTGCACCTGCTCGGTCTTGACTCCCTTGTGCCATCCTGTCCTGCTCTGGGAGATCTGTGTGTCCCACCTCCTGCCGAGGTTCTCAGCCGGTGAAGCATCTGCCTTCGGCTCAGGTCATGATCCCGGGGTCCCGGGGTCGAGCCTGACCTCCCCGGGCTCCCTGCTCAGCAGGGAGCCTGCTTCTCCCTCTGCCCCTCCCCCGCCCCCCCCCCATGCTGTCTCTATCAAATAAACAAACATTTTTTAAAATCTTAAAAAAATAAAAAGGAAAGGTTTCCTGCCTATTCTGGAGGCAACTCCAGTGATGGCGGTTCTTAACTTCTTTTTCGTTTTACAGTCTTCGGCTCCTCGGAGTCTTGACTGTGGATTTTATTCCCCTCTACCTTCCCTATTGTTTGTCATCTCTTCTCCAGAATTTCCAATTCACTTTTGACTGGGGTGGACCCTAGTTGCCCGTTGTCTCCTCCTTTGACATTCCTCTCCTTAACAGCAGGTAGGTTTCCCTGTTGACCATTTTAGGATCTTTGAACCTTTACCTTCTGGTCTGTCCTTCCTTTCTTCCTTTTCTTCTTTCCTTCCTTTCTTTCTTTCTTCTCTTTCTTTTTCCCTTTTTTCTTTCTTTCTTCTTTTTTCTTTCTCTCTTTCATTCTTCTCTCTGTCATTCTTTCTCTTTCTCTCTTTCTTCTTTTTCTTCTCTTTCTTTCTCTTTTTCCCTTTTTTCTTTCCTCTCTTGTCTTTCTCTCATTCTTCTCTCTCTTTCTCTCTCTCTCTTTCATTCTTTTCTCTCTTTCATTCTTTTTCTTTCTCTCTTTCTTTCTTTCTTTCTTTCTTTCTTTCTTTCTTTCTTTCTTTCTTTCTTTCTTTCTTCTTTCTCCCTTTTTCTTCCCCCCCAGTCTCCCTGGGAATACCTCAACCTCTCTGATAAGCCAGAAGAGAGAGGTTGTTCGCAAACCTTTTTACTTCCTCAAGAAAAGTCGAAAGTTGGAAAGCTTGCACTTACTGTAACAAACACAAAGACACTGAATTGCTCCAACCGCGAGACAGAGCTGGTAGGTCTTTGGGGCCGGTCACTGGGACGGTGTCCGTACCTCCCGTTTGGAGTCCTTGCGCCCTCACGAGCGGCCACCCCCACACCTCCCTCACACTGCGCTCAAATAGCTGTCACCCAGAAGTCCCGCCAGGTCCTGCTGTCTGCCACTGCTGGGGCACCGGAACCCTCCTCCCGAGGGCATCGAGTGGCCCGTTGGGCGTGTGCATGCTCCTCTTTCCCTAGCCCTGTGTCTTTGTCCAGCTGTAAGTAATCAGAACCTGCACCCTGTTCAGAGACAACAGGTCCCATTTTTTTCCAGCTCTCCTGGAATCCTACCCCTCTTCCCAGCTGGGAAAGGGACGTGTCCCCTGTCCTAGTCCACGCACCTCTTCTGGATCCCTTGCCCTCGCACAGCAGGCACCTGGCCTCTGTCCGTGGGGGATGGTTAAGCGGCAGAAACCTGATGTGCTCATGTGCCATGCTCTTTGGCAGCTGTGTTTAAACCTCTGGCAGCTGCATTGCTGTCCCTTTGGGTTTTTTTGAACCGAAAATTCTCAAACGGCACGGGCTTTCTTTTGTGGATTCACAGTGCACGGCCTTTCGAATTCTCTATCATCATCGCTCATAGGAGAGGCCTTAGAGCTGCTCTGTACAACATCCTCCTGTTTTACATTAAGATAGCGAGGTCCAGAAAGAGGAAGTTCACTCCGCAGCCATTTACTGAGCATCTGGCACATACTAGCTGCTGCCAGGGATACCAAGATACCAGACGTGCAACCCCAGCCTTCCAGAAGCTTTTTGTCTAGCTGGAGAAGACATAATGAGTGGCTAGCTACCACGCAACGAAGAACAGGGTGAGTTCCGCCGAACCTGCTAGGGTGGCGCCAAAGACAGCAAGGGGAAAGCTGTTCTGGAGCGACCAGTGACATCGTCATGGAGAATGGCGTTTGAGCTGGAGCCTGAAGGGTTTCAGAGACGTGGGGACTGGACGCACTCCAGACAACAGCCCAGCTCATGGGTAAAAAGGCCAAGAGTCTAGGCTCGTGGCTAGAGAAACATCAGGACATAATCCTGGGGCCAGTGGAGGGTGGTAAATCCTTCCTTCTACCACATCTCACAGCCGCTCCTCCACCAGTCTGATCCTACTGATCTTACAAGTCTGAACCTGAACGTCACCTCTTCCGGGGAGCCTTCCCGGGGCACCTTCTCTTAAGCAGGTCCTCTCATTACATTATCCTCTGTTGCTGCATCCCGCCCGCATATGTCCTTCATAGCATTTAGTGTAATGTTTACTTATATACTTAAGTCACTGACTTGTTTGTCACCCTCCCCCAACTAGACTATGAGGTCCTTGGGAGCATGAACCATTCTTCTTTGACCTGCCATTGTATTTTTAGCATCATGCATGGCACCTGTCACTAGTGCTCGCCAAGCTGCGGCTCTTACTATCACGAGGGTAGGGGCAGTGACGATGAAACCAAAGGACCAAATTGAACAGATACTGTAAAGAATCAACACGATTTGGTAAGAAGTTGGATATGATGAGCAAAGGAGAGAAATCAGGTTTCGGGCCTATGTGACTAGAGAATGGGGGTGCTTAGGAGGCGGGAGAAGAGTGAATGAAGAAGTCAAGGAGAAGCCCGAGTATTCCAGAGAGAAGTGACATCAATGGTGAGAGCGGGGACATGGCATCTTCATCCGTCTACGATGTCGAGGCTCAGAAGGGGGTCTTTGAACGTCGCGCTCCGGAGGCAGTGGCTGACCTTGCCAGCCTTCCGCCACTCAGCAAGTGTGTGGAATGAACACGCAGCTGGTCAGTAAGTGGTAGCAGAACAGGGAGGCTGTTCAGTGCTTGGTGAGAAGACAGCAGAGCGAAAAGAAGGGGAAGGAGCTAAAGGAGAGGAAGTGGTTGGAGATGAAAAGGGGTCATAATCGATGGAGCAAGATCCCAGAGGAAGTCGCAGGCACTTCAGAACAGAAGCTGTCCCTCAAACAGAACAGAAAATTCATATTCACTGCAGGTTTGGGCCTGGTCAGATCTCTTCCCACCAAGGTGGAACCAAAGACAAGCGCGTCCCTTGTCTTTAGCTGAGCACCTAGTTTGTGTTGGGTGTTGGGCTACGAGCTGCAGAGATGTACATGACGAACACACAGTGTGCACCCTCAGAGAGGAGTCGGGGCAGGAAGACCAAAAGAGATAAGGGCAATAGAATGTTCCGAGTGCTGCAGGGTGCGAGGTGGCACAGTGTAGTGCTTGGGGCACAACTACCGCAGCCGGGCAGCCCGTGTTTGACTCAGCTCTGCTGGTGACTAGCTGTGTGGCCTCCTTGTGCCTCCGTTTCCTCTTCTGGAAAAGGAGAGAACATGAGCACCCACCTCATAGGGCGGTTTTGGGCACTAAATGAAGGGAAACGGGTAAAGCCCTTAGCACAGTGCCTGTCTCGTAGGAAGTACAAAATGAAGGTCAGGTGTTAGGATGAGGAAAGTTCTGGTACAGGGTCTACCAGCACCAAGGAAGGGACAGTCAAGACGACCTAAGGGGCAGGAGGGAAGGGGAGGTGCTTCAGGAAAGGCAGCATAGGAGGGGAACTCTATCATCTATCTTTTTATCTATCTGAGAGAGACAGAGAGAGGGCTCATAAGTGGGGGGCAGGGCAGAGGCAGAGGGAGAAGCAGACTCCCCGCTGAGCAGGGAGCCCAATGCGGGGCTCGATCCCAGGACCCCAAGATGATGACCTGAGCCGAAGGCAGACGCTTCACCGACTGAGCCACCCAGGCGCCCCAGGAGGAGAACTCTTGAACCGAGTCTTAAAAATATTGCAAGGAGTCTTCCGGGTAAGCAAGATGGGGGGGCAGCAATGGGCAGAAGTGTGAGCGAAAACATGGGACTGTGGTGTTGGGGGCATGGAGCGGATGGACGTGGCAAAAGGTGAGGCAGGGGAGAAGGGCCAAGGCCTGGTGGCAGAAGGGCCATGCTAAGGACCCTGAACTTTCCCCTGTAAGCAGCAGGGCCCCATAGGAGGTGGAGAGCATCAGTGGCCAGTTCTGTGGGCTACGTGGAGGATGGCTGTGGGGACGGCAAGGCCAGTCAGGAGAACATCCTCTGGCCGCTGCCCTTCACAGTGAGCAGGCGGGTCCGAATCCTTGCTCTCGGGCCACCCACCTCCCGGTCCTTCGAAGGACACCAAACACTTCCGGTTGGCGTGTGGGTGGCGGGGCAGGGACAAGACACGCAGGGAGTTCGTTTGTCTTGCCGTGAAAGCCCCCGGTGGGTATCGCACCGTGACCGTGGGCTCGGCTCCGCGAAGGAGGAGCTGGTCGTGGCCTTGCGGCGGGTCCCCGGCGGGGCGCACGGGGCCCAGACCCTGTTCGCAGGGGAGGCCGTGCTGCTCTTTGCTGTAAGTAATGGGGGAGGGGCTTTTCCACGTGGGGAATTCGACCTTGGGGAAGTTATCTGTGTGGTGACAGAACGTCCTAGAGGTGCCAGGGCGCTGACCAGATCAAAGGATTCATGGAACCGGGGCCTTGAAATCCTGGGCAGGAGCAGGCCTGAGGGCGGAGCTTGGGAATGCTGACAGCAGACAGAAATCGCCACCGGGCCGACAGCGTGGGGCGCTTCTCCCCAGCTTCACCCCTCCTGTTTTGGACCCACTCATCTCATGTCTACAAGGGTTTCTGACCCCTTGGGCTTCCAGGGATTGGCACCAGGCATGTGCTGTCCCTGTGGAATTTCTGCTCGAGCCCGGTGTCCCTTCAGTCCCATCCTTTCTTGCTTGACCCTTGATCTCCTGGCTCTCCCCAGTCCCGCTGCTCGGCTCCCCCTTTCCTGTGCATGACTTTCGGACAAAGCTTTTGCCTTCATTCGGTAATTTCTAGCAGCACGTCCACCTCAAGAGAAGGTTGACCATCTGTATCTGGACCAATGGTTTTTGGCATCGTGAGTCTTAGCTGACGAAGGTTTTCATGTAAGTAAGGTAGGTCAAAGATGAAGAAAGCGAGACGGGGTTCGCTGGGTTGTCAGCAGCAGCGGAACTGGGGCGCGGTCCCGGCCCTGACTCCCCGGGGGAGAAGGGGCTCTAGCCATCTGGTCACAGCAGAGCTTGGGGGCGGGTCCGCCTTCGGTGTTTCTGAGTTGCTCAGTTTCTTCCCCCTGGGGCTGAATTTTCTTTAGCTGAGCCTCTCCTAGGAGGAAGAGCAGCTGTCAAGACAGACTGAGCCTCAGCAGGGCTGGGTGACAAGGCCGGGTCTTTGTTCCCTTTGCACTGGGGAGCTGGATTCCCTTAAGCCCTCAAGGAGCATTTTGGGGACTCCCTTTTGTTGGCCTGCCTTCTGGCAAATGAGAGAACGTGTCAAAGGAAGCATCCTGCAAACGGTAAAGGGCCACAGACAGGTAAGGAGTAGCCTCCTTCCTGTGGCTTAGCCCACACACGTCAGGGCTTCTGATCAGCGATCGCTCTTGCCCGGAATCCCGGCAGGGGGCTCCTCAGGCTGTTCCACAGCATGGAAGTTGCGGGGCCATCAGCCGGGTCAGGCGTGCCTGCTCTCGGGCTCCTCTCTTCAGGGGGCCTGCCACCTGCTCGGCCACCTGGGGCCTACCCTGCGCCCGTCTCCCCCCTCGCTTTTCCCTGAGCTCTCAGTGGTTTCTGGAAACACCACCGGGAGCCAGTAGGCCAGCTTTTTCTTGCCGGATTTATCGCTCAGCTCCCTGCTGGTAGCTTGGCCCCTGCTTTCTCCTTAACAAATGTCTCCCGTCTTGTGTACCTTTTGGGAAAATGTCAGCATCTTGCCACCTAGTCAGTGCTGTGAGGCAGCGTTTGGGGGCCGTAGTGGAAGACCAAGCATATAGCTTTCTCAGAGGACTGGGTACAACCACAGTGGTCTGTGACCGTCCAGAAGAACACCCGACTCAAGTCAGCGGATGGTCACGAGGTAGAGTCTTTTGAGGAACTTTTTTTTAAAGATTTTATTTATTTGAGAGAGAGCGTGTGAGCAAGAGAGAAGCAGGGGCTGCTCAGCAGAGGGAGAGGGAGCAGCAGGCTCCCTGCTGAGCAGGGAGCCCGATGTGGGCCTTGATCCCAGGACGCTGAGCTGAAGGCAGCCAGTTACCTGACTGAGCCGCCCAGGGTCCCTCTTCTGCAGATTTATTTATTTTTGAGAGAGTGCGTGTGGGCGAGGGCAATCGGAGGAGGGGAGAGGAGGGAGAAGCAGAGGGGCAGAGGGACAAGCAGACTCAGCGCTGAGCGCGGAGCTGGACGTGGGGCCCGATCTCCCGACCCTGAGATCACGAACCGAGCCGAAATCAAGGGTCGGACACTTCACTGACTGAGCCACCCCAGACCCCTGAGTAAAGAGTCTTTTGGACCCCAAAGGTTTGAGACTTTTTCCCGCAGCGGTGCCCCCAACCCTCCCTTCTCGACCCCATGAAGAAGGTCTCTGAGCCACAGTTCATTGCAACTATCGTTTATTAAAAAATATATGTCTCCTTGGAAGGAACACTGGTAAACCAACTAGTGTCATGCTTACTTTGAGTCTTGATTTCCTTCCCTGGGAGGGGCAGAGGGTTGAGCATCACTCAGAGCACATCACTTAACATCAGAGAAATCAACACTCCCTGCTCACCCCCCTCCTCACCAGAGTCACCACCGGCCATCACGTCATCCCTTTGCCTTCAATCCAGTGTACTGCCCAGGTAAAGCTGCTGCCCTTTCCTTCCCCTCATTCTGGGCCCCACACTGTCCAGTTAGCCTCAGTATGCTGGTAGGAGAACTGTTAACAGGTTTCCTAAATTTGGCTGGTAGCAGTCCCAGCGTCTTCGACGTGGCATCGTTCGCACCGGTCACGCCACGGGCTGGGAAACAACGGACTCAAGCTCAGGGCAAGGCATGTCCCCGCTCTTCTCCCTAGTGTCACACCCATCGGGGGGCGAGGGAGGCACGGTGGCTTCAGAAGAGCCCGCTGGGGGCGGGGCGGGGCCCGAGCCACACCTGCCACCTGCACTTGTGGTCCGAGAAAGCACTCCCCCGACCACAGTCACTGCCTTCTGACTCTGGGAAAAACCAACACGGTTTCACGTCTCACCAGCAAGGGAATCTTAGCTGTAGGGTCACGTGGACAGCCTGAGCATCTGCTCTCTTCGTGAAGCAACAGTAAGCTACCAGCTGTTGGTGCGGGCTCTGGGGTAGGCGTATGGAGCAGCTGCGGAGAAAACCCAAAAAGCCAACTTCTCATCACACGGCCGGCCAAGCCCAGTGCGGTCCCACAGTCCCCACGCAGGGCCGGGAGGCAAGTGACCCCCTGTCCACATTGGTGGGCCCCACGGAGGGGCCTCAGGGGAGTCGGGCATGTGCCTGGCCCGTGAGCAAAGGGACACGCTGCAGTGCAGAGCCGCAGCTCCCGTTCTCGGTTCCCAGCAGCCCCCGCTTCCCCTCCGCTGCCTGGACGGCCACGCCGGGCGCACCTGCTCGATCACCAGGCCCGGCTCCTCCACAACGTCATGAGCCTTTAAAACACTTGTCAAATTGGATTCTACGCATTCACTTAAATAGTAAAAGTAAAATTTGGAATAATGAAAGGGCTGACACGGTAGCACAACATGGTTTTGGTTTAACAGCAGCTTAAAAATGAACAAAAAGGAAACCTCTCATGCAGACACATCAGGTGGCAGAAAACAATAGGCAATGTAATCCGGAGCACTGCTAGCCATTCTCTCGCTTTCCGCACACGGGACCGACTGCGCCTCCTGGGCAGCAGCTGCTTTGAGGTCACGTCTCCAGCCCTCGTGCCCCCAGAGAAAAGGCCTGATCACTGACCGTGTCCTAGAGAAAACGTCAGCTTTCAAGAGAATGACCAAACGCGAGTGCCCTTGGTACAGCACTTACTACCACTTTCAATCCCTCCCCAACCAGTTGGGATATAAGATGCCATCTGATTGGAATATGAAAATTAAAGCATTTCTCTAATAACACAGTACCGTTGATGAAGTCTCCATAGATTTTCTAGTCCAAATGTGTGTGAATATATATATATTATATGAGAGTGTATAATATATATATATATAATAATTTCTATATATTTTATATAAATTACATATATATATCTATATATAAATAAGATACTTTCTGTCGCCATACGTTGCACCGTTCAGGGCTGCGTGACAGCAGCATGAGAGGCAGAAATGCCCGGGAGCATCTCGGCACGCGGCACACCGAGCTCGCGTCACACGCCGTGCAGCTGTCCAGAGCCTGGCTTTCCAGCAGTCCTCCTCTCGTCTCTTCGCTTCTGCTTGGTTCTTATGAAAACAATGACTCTGATGGATTTGCACCTGTGCTGGCACTTGGGAAAGGTCCATGCAGGAATGGGCACAGTCACGTGATGAGTGAGATGGCATCATCCCAAAAAATAAACTAAAACAAAATGAAAATTTAAAAAAAACAGAACAGGACTAGAAAACTCAATTTTTGGGACATATCTAAAAAAGGGGACAAGAACAGTAGTCATTTGTTCTCCTGGTGGGGACAGGACTGAAGAGGGAGGAGGGAAGAGGGACTTGATGTCTTCTGTTCACAAGAGAGTGCTTGGTGGGGATTCTTCAGAGTTTCTCAGGGGATGGGACCCAAATGTAGTGCCCAGACTGGTCCTCGATGATTTGTTTGATCTTGTTATAAATCTCTTCCAGTGAGTCGCCCTGTACAATGGCTAAGGTGAAGAGGAAAACAGAATTATGAATGTGCTCCACAGCACCCCTAACCCCGCAGTCCAGCCTGCCCCAGCCCCCCCCACAGCTCGGCCCCGCAGAGATACCCACTCGGACGCGAGCTCTGTGAGCCTAGAGCAACGAGGGAAACCGGCAGGTGCTCTAAGCCTACGGCTCAATGTCAACTTGACGAGACAGTGAGACTAAGTGGCAATGAACGAGAAAATGGATTGTTCAAAAAATGTTTATTGAGCACCCATTAGATGCCAGAACCCGCAGCTCATGTTGTTCTTGGCAGCCATGAGGCCAGCAGCTGGTCACTGTAAACAGCCTTAGTGGAAGATTTGGAAAATCCAAAGAAAGAACTAGAAGAAACGGTTTCTAGCACGCGGCAGTGCTCCTGGGGCCATCACACCTGCTCTATGTCAGAGGTCAGCCCAGAAAACGAGGACATGGATGTAACAGTAAAGGGAGCTCCGAAACCCAAGGTCTGAGAGAGTATGACCACACATCCTTTCCCTACTTCACCTGGTGGCACCGCCAGCTGGGGTTTACTCAGCACCAACCTGCACATAAATGTCACTGTGCTTTATTTTTATTTTCTTCAAATTCTAGTTACTGAACCTATAGGGTAATACTGGCTTCAGGAGAATTGAGTGATTCGTTACTTACATTNTATAGCCCACCCCCCACCCGCCTCCCTGTGACTGTACTTTAAAGGTAAGCAACATGTTACTGAGAAACCTTAACAGCCTTTTAGGAACCGAACTTCTAAAATAGGTGGCCACATATACAAGCACGTGTGTGCGTGCACACGCACACAGTGACAGACAACTTGAACACCCCACTGAGGGATCGTCATCACCAACGAACATGGATTCAGCACCTAAAACACGCAAAAACGAGGACTCCACTAGGGGGAGGAGCTGGGAGGGAGAGAAGCCAAGTAACACAGGGAGCCTCCCATCTGGTAGGGACATGGAGACAAGACGAACAAAGCGATCCAAGGCAGCAGTCGGTGGTGGTGGTCGGTACTTCACACAGGCTAAACTCCTCCAGCTGGATGGAAGGAACTTAAGTAGTTTGCAAAGGTCTGACCTCCAAAGCTTCCAGAAACTCTGTGCCGGGTACCTAAGCCTTTTGGAGACACTTACAGGTGTTGGGCTGGTCCCACGTTACCAGAGCTGGGCAGCAGGGCCTTTTACCTGTGAAGTACTCTCCAAACTCCTGCTCCAGTTTCATGGCTTTGTCATAGATCTTATTTGCTTGTTCGTATGTCTGCCGTCGGTTCATTTCCCTGCCAAAGAGAAGAAAAATGGTACCAAACTGGATTTTTTTAAAAGATTTTATTTATTTGAGAGAGAAAGCATGAGGGGGGGGGAAGGGCAGAGGGAGAAGCAGACACCCTGCTGAACAGGGAGCCTGATGTAGGTCCCCATCCCAGGACTCCAGGATCATGACCTGAGCCAAAGGCAATCGCTTAACCAACTGAGCCACCCAGGCGCCCCCCAGACTGGATTTTATGTGTTTGTTTGTTTTAAGAGAGAGAGCACATGAGCTGGGGCAGGGAGGGGAGGGCAGGGGCAGAGGGAGAGAGAATCTTTTGTTTTAAAGATTTATTTATTTTGGAGAGCGCACAGGCGAGGGGGAGGGGAAGACGAGACTCTCCAGCAGACTCCCCGCTGAGCGAGGAGCCTGAAGTAGGGCTCCATCTCCTGACCCTGGGACCCTGGGACGATGACTTGAGCCGAAACCAAGAGTCGGACGCTCAACTGACTGAGCCACCCAGGCGGCCCCTGGATCCTATGCTTTGATTAACGTAAAGGATTGCTCCCGGGCTCCCTGAAAATCTGCTCAGCTGCCCTCCGAGAGCAGCAGTGGCCCACGGCTCAACATCTTGCCTGAACCTGCCAGGTTTAGAAGTGCAACCGCAATACAGGCGCGGACACTCAAATCAGAAGGAGCCCTCAGGGACCAGCTGGGGTACAGACTTGCCCTGGAGCTTCCACGGGGTCTTACCCTGCCCAACAAATCAATTTGTTTCCTTGTTCCCTTCCAGGGCCCTCTCCTAGCTGGGAGTGTCCAAGACTCGCGAATACTTACATAAGTGCTTCAATGGACTTGGGCTTGATGAAGATGGCAATGGGGTAAAGTTGTGCTTGCTGCAGCCTCTTGATAGCATTGCCAGACACATCTAAGATGCAGTGCTTGCCCTGAAAAGGCAAACACTTGTTACCAGCCCACCCAGTCCCTGTCTACCTAGCCCAAAGCACTTACCCAGTGGCAACCTAAACATCTGCCTGGGGGGCACCCAGGGCCACCGAGAGTTCTGGAAGATCCTACCACTGAGAACCCAGGCCCCACCTTTTGCTCCTACTAGCCAGAGAAGGCCACATCTGCAGAGGGGTCCCTATTCATGTCGGTGATACGCTGGGGTGGGTCACATGGAGGAGACACAGCCACCTCCATCCAGGGGCTGGGGACACGCAGAGCCGGCGTGCCCTTGGTAGGCCCCGTGCCCGGAGGACGCAGACCCTAATGGGATGTCAGCAGGGACATTTCGGTTTTTCCTTTGAGGGTTATATTTAGCAGGGCCCTCTCTCTTCTTACCCTCTCTGCAACTGCCCGCACTGACTGGATGCTGGTCCCATACAGATTATCATTAAATTGGCCTGCTTCGATGAACTTGTTGTCCTGAATATCCTTCTCCATCTGTTCTCGGGAGACCACAAAGTGGTAGTCTTGGCCATCCACCTCATTATCACGCCGAGGCCGAGTGGTATCTGAGGGAAGAAAGGAAATGCTCACGGACAATGACCTGCCCCAGGCCAAAAGAGATGACCTGTTTCTCTCTCACCTGGGCCCCGAGGCCACTCCAATATATTTGAGGTGAGTAGGGGGGAGAGTAGCTGGAAAGAAGTGTGTCTTGCCTACTTCTCTTGTAACTACCAGGGCTCACACACAGGGAGACATTTGCTTTAGTTTAAACTGGACCAGAAAGGTAGGGTTTCCTGGGCCAGAACTTGGCAGAAAATGCCAAATGTGGCACGGAAGCCAGTGAACCTAACCAGCTGTGCATGGGGCCATGCCAACAGCACTTGGACTGGGCCCCCCATTACTCCAATCCTTCCTGACCATCACCACTCAGAACTTCTCTCTAGGGGAGGAAGCAGGTCAGCCTGACTGCTTAGGCCTCCCAACCCCATTAGCCTTGTGGGAAAATCTACTGCTGCCTAATCTCTTCCAGCGCGTTAGAACCCTAGTACCTGGCCCCAGACCCTTTCCATAGCACATCAGAGCAATCGTTCCCAGGGCACTAAGGCCTCCCTTCCAAAGTCTTCCTGGGCTCTTACGTGGCACACAGGATCCAAATTTATGCGGGAACTCCGAGATCAGGTCATCATTGACTCTGTCCTTCATTGGGCCCAGGATGATCACAGGCCTTGCATAGTGAACTGGAGAAAGAGAGCATGGAGGTTGTGAGCGAGGCCTCCCACCAGACGGCCTCTTCCACCTCCAAGTCTGCCTAGAACACTGAAGCTCTGGAGCCGCCATTCAGACAGCGCTGAGTGTCCGTGGCCATTCCCTGGCTTTTAACTACAAAGACATCAGACAGCCTTTAATTTGAAAATATCTAAGTCCAAGGCAAGTCTGAAATCAGAAGCATCTCCCCTTCGAACAGATTCAGGAGAAATCTCTGCATGGGCACCAGCAGCTAAGCAAGGTTTTTTTCTGAGGAACCACTATAGGGAGGGACCGGGACCTCTCTTTTGGCAACGGTCACACCCACTGAGACTGACCCTTGCCCTCTTTGTCAACCTGTCCTATCCTCTGGAAGGCACCCTGGCAGCAACAAAGGTATGGTGAGGGGTGCACACTGGGTTTCCTTCCCCCTTTTCTATAACATGAGGAAGACGTAAAAGAGGAGGAGGTGCCCAGGGGCTGGATGTACGACGAGCCACGCCTTCCCACCCCCCAACTCTCTTCCCTCCGCTGACATAGCCAACCACTGTGTTGGGCCCCATGACCACGAGACTAGCTTGAAGGCAAGACTCTCCGAAGGGGGCTTACTTTCTTGCCGTGTCACTGGCTCATATGACAAAATTGCATCCTCGTGTCCTTCTGCAACAAAAAAGGGGACACGTTAGCACTTTGTAATTTGCCTCCCTGTGCCCTGGTTCCCCTATAAGATTCACCTCAGCCCCACCTCTGCCAGAAAACAGCCTTGTCAGGTGGTACTTGCTACCATCTGCCCTATGGGCCTGTCTGCTACCCATTGGCAAGAAAGCACAGGGAACCCTTCACCACCCCTGGGACAGGGGTCAGGAGTCCTCTTGTTCAGCAAAATATAGCTGACCAAAGGGACATGACCCAGAAGCCATGAAGCCTCCACCAAAAACCACCTCCATTTCTCAGGAACTGTTCTTATAAGTAACAGTCAACTGTGCTCAATTACCCTCTTGCTCTGGTAAGAACCACAGGGAAGCTTCAACTGATTGAGAAATACTGCCCATGTCCCCTAATCTGCAGACAGGGGAGTCAAGGCACTCATGCAGGCTAACTTTGCCCTTTTAAGGGTCTACCTATCCCCCCTGCACTGGAAAAAATATCCAGATAAGGGCTCAAAGCTGGGCTAAGGTCCCCAGTCCCCTTTAAGAGCAATGCTGAGCCCTGCACTCTCCTCATGATAGAGCTCCATACATCCTAACAGTGATGAACTTCTCCTAAAATAGCCACCAAGCCACTTGGTTCGGGGTGCCTGGAAGTCCCCCAGGGGCTGACAGCAAGGGTGGGGAAGGCAGCAATATTTGCATCAAGCCCCAGGATGCCTGCTCACAGGCTTCCTCTGAGCCTAAGACTCGTGGGCAGATTGTGCAAGACCTCCAGCCATAGCTCCTGAGAGGCCAGTGCTCCCAAAGTTCATGGGGATCCAACTGTGGCTTCTCTGGCTTGGTTACGGGATCTCTGCAGGAAAACTGGGCAGTTACCGGATCGCTTAACCCAGCAAGAAGACAAAGACACCGAGCCTTAACCTGGGAGGTCCTACAGCCCTGGAAAGGCAATTCAAGACAACATCCCACAGGAGCCATTTGTCTTTTGGTCTCTAAGCAAATCTGTAAAACTGGCAGCATTTACAGCCCAGGATGCCCATGGCAGGGATTTACTCACTGGCAGCTCACCCTTCCCAAGGCCCCAGGGACGGCTTTAGGTCAGGTCCTGGCCAGAGTGCAGGCCTTATACTCTCCTTTAATTCATGGCCTAAGCCCCACCCCGTCAAGAAAAAATGGCCACAGCATTTCCAGGATCTCAAAGTGTACATGGCTAAACGAAGCACTAGCCTCTGAACAGAAATGGCAGCCATGCAACGCTGGAATGAGGATGGCTGGGACACATGGTGGCGCTACACGACGTGGGGGAGAACGACACACACTTACTGGAACTGCTTTCGCTGTCACTGGTGTTGGATGTCACTCCCTCTGCAAGCCAACAAGAAAGAGACTCCGATTCAGAACACACCACTGAGAGGTCACACGCGGCACAAAACTCAGATCCTCCAGGAGGCAAGACACTGAGCTGCCAAGTCAGGCTGCAGGAGGCCTGCCACATCCAGGCTACCAACTGGAAGGCAGAGCTCCAATCCTGAGCCCCCGGCCACCTCATACTTGTCCCCAGAGCCCTCTTGGTTGGCCGAGTCCCTCCCTATACACTACAAGCCTTCCACTCTCCAGCAGCATCCTCTTCATCTGAATCAAAAGAACTGACTTGGATGGTTTCCAAATCCTATCTCAAAATGCATCTCCCAAGGCTAACAGCAGGAAAGGACAGGCAGTGACAGTAGCAAGGAGTCCAGGGGTCCCCAGCAGCCGGGGACCAGGCTGCTCTTGAATTCCCTCCCCCAGACAGAGCCCCCGAAGTATACAGTTGTGCAGTGCTCCAGAACTAAGAGGTTAAGCACTGGGTAAGTTGAGCTGTCACCAGGAAATGAGGCTCTGACTGTTCAGTGGGACCAGCAGCCCTCCTGCCACCACTATCGTCTAGCCTCCTCCTCCTCCTAGCTTGGCCTCAGTGGGGCGGGAGGATGCTCCTCCATCCACAGTAAGACAGACGTGGCAAAATACGGAGATGACAAACACAGAACACTGGGAGGCCAAGACAACCATCTTGTCTCAGACCACTGGGACTTGCCCACGTCTGAGTGTGGGCACAGCCGCCACGCTCAAAGGAGGCACAAGGGGCAGTTTGGCCCAAACAAAGGCCAGTGCTCCCAAGACAACAGGCAAATGAAGATGAAACATGAACATAACAAACGATGGACAGAGACACTGCTCGTTTCAGCCAAGATGACACTGTTCCAGACTGTGATATGCTGTGGCCCCGTAGGAAGGACTGCATGAGCTGTCACCCAAGGCTAGTTCTTGAGCAATCCCCCTTGGCAGCTCCTTTACCTTCACACCTTTATCACTTATTGAAGGAGAGTATACGCTGACAGAACCTGCCCAGCACAGCCATGTACGTGCCCCACTGTGCACAGAGGGGACGCTAAGATGCCGTCCTCTCGGTCCCTTCATTTTCCACTCTAGAATTATTTTCCAGAGAGGACAGGTCAGAGTTTTCCTGAGCTAAGACACTAGATACATATGTATAGATGGTTCATAAATGCCACTGAGACCCCCCTACCAGCTCAGTCCCCTAGAGATGCTCCATGGAAAGCTAGCCCAAGGCTGTTTGCCGAGGCCCCTAGACCTGCTGGGATGTCTCAGATGCATGATGGGTAAAGTGCTTCACAGTACTCTTGCCCCTAGTTAGAGAGACCAAAACAGCTCATTCTTAAGCCCAATTTTTTGGTGCTGTATTGCTAGGAGAAGAAGCCAACCATCGGGCACCCCTCACCTCAACAATAGGCTAGAGATGAGCTGAGTGGTCACCCCTGGAGAAGTACTTCTTGCCCACCTCATTTCTAAGGCGGGGTGCCAAGATGGCTCCCCACCCCTTCAAGGTACAAAAGGAAAACACAGACGTGAATGATAGGCTTTTATTAGGGTACCAGGGATCCAGAGCAAAAGTGTGACATTCAGAGCCACTTGTTCTTCCTCCTGCTGTGGTGTCAGAGTCCTCACAACTTCGTCCTCCCCTCACCCTTTGCCCTCACCCACATTCCCTATACCCCCAACCCCAGCATCTCCACTCATGCCAGAAATACAGTTTAGTGGTGTGTAAGTTTGACTTACTCAGGTTCTTTGCTCCATAATAATCGTCACTTAACCCAGGGAAGTCCTGATTTCACAGACAGCAAGGACAAAGAGAGAGGGGAGGAGGGGGGAGGGAGGGGAGGGAGGGGAGGGAGGGAAAGAATTGGGACAAAAGAGAAAATAGAGAAAAAAGACAAGGGGAAGGAAGAATACAGAGCCAGGTGAGCATTAGTGACAGAAGTATGAAATACTATGAAGACCTATAATTATAGTGAGGTTAAGAATTTTGCTACAGAAAGAACACCCCAGATCAGATAAGATACGGGTACTTCATACTGCCCAACTTGCTGCCAGAGGGCTTTGGAGCGGACTACCTTTCTGAGGTGGTCTACAGTCTACAGCCCCAACAGGACAGAACAGGTAGACTCTCCAAGGCTTCGAGTACCTGTTTTGGCTGAATTTGTACTTACAGAACCCAGGTCTCTGCTCGGCCCCTGTAATCACTACTTCCCTCTGAGGGTGCACCAAAGAGCGGGCAGAATTATCATCATCCCAGGGAGCCTTCACCTAATACTGACTCACTCTGTCCAGACCCTTCAGGGAAAGCTTTGTGCAGTGTCAGGTGTGGCCTTCAAAGCTGACCTGAGTTGTGCAGACCACAGGGGATGAGCTCAGCTTCTGGAGGATAAGCACTAGGTGGTTTCAACTCTCACCCAACAGGCAGCCCCCTCCCCTCAGCTGGGCCACCCAACAGCGAACCCTCCCCAGGCTAGATCGAGCATGGAGGTTCTGAGGCTGATCCAGGGAACTGTGGTGACCTCCCTTCAGACCGTCTCCCACCGCTCACGAGCAGAACCAGCTGCAGCTCCTGCTTCTTACTGGGCTACCCAGGATTATGACCCATAACCTCCATTTGGATGAAGGCACCCTTGGATCGACTAGCTACCACTCCAGACAGCAATGACCTACATAGACCATGACCATGAATCAGGCTGGCCTAGACAAAGTCAGTCTCCTGCCAGTCCCAACAGCCCAGGACCCCAAGGCCTTCCTTAAGAGGCAGCAGAAGGGAGGCTTACAATTCACTATGAGCCATATGAGAAGTGTTTTACCAGCTTGACCTGGTGTTTAAGGTGAGGGTCAGAGCGGTTAATTTCCGAGGCATATGGTAGAATATGAATATTTCTCAGGATTACGTTGGTTTTTAAAAGTCAGCTTACGGCCTTTCCTACCATTTATTGTTTTTTAATAAATCTTTATTTAGCCCATGTTGAGTAATCCCCCTTCCACGTCATTTCCTTAAGCAGGAAGAATTTTATTTTGAAGGCTGGCTCTGTATCTGGAATGACAGTGAGTCTGTTGGAGCCGTGTGGACATATGCACATGCACGTAATTCAAGAAGCAGGTCCAACTCCAGGTGTCCAGGGAAGAAAAGGCTCTTCTCTTAACACAGATGAGTGAAGTTAAGGGAAAGAAAACACAGGAGGAAGAAGCCAGGAGAGCAACGCTGAGTCCCTAGACCTGGTTCTCTTGAAAAACCATTCTTCTAAACCTGACACTGTGGCTGAGAACTGATCACTACCACAGCAGAGCTTGGCCTGGCACCCCCAATGCCAGTGCCAGGGATGCCCTGGTAGGCCAGCCTTGGAACCAGTTGGTCCTTAGAGCCTCCAACATTCTTTCAGAGTGAGCAGCTAGATAAGAGAGACCCAACGTCTCCCTGTGCAGACCAATTTCTACACTGACTGCAAATAAGCAAGTATGCACACGCACACACATGCACACACGCATGGACGGACGGACAGACACGGACGGACACACACACACACACACACACACACACACACGCTTTCCGCATCTTCTCATAAGGGGAGGTGCAAATGAGGAAGAGAGGGCGGGGCTGTGGACAGTCTGCTCTCTGTACCCTGCTGCTACTTACGTTCCTGTATGCTGCTCTCCTGGGCCATGTTTTCTTTGCTCTTGTAAAATGGAAACTTTCGAGAGAGGCGGAAACTCTTTTTACGTTTCGTTTTGATCGACTGTGAAAGAACATGAAGATGGAGGGGAAGGACAGAAGAAAAAAAAAACAGAACAATGGATTTTAAAGCATGCAAGAAAAACTAAAATGGAGACAATGGTGAGCTAAATAAAAGACCATCTCTCACAAATGGAGTCTATGAGATTAAATGAAAGTTGATGTAAGAGGAAAATTATGTTTACAGGAAAATGTTGTAGGGATGTTAGAGGTTTCTACTTAATCCAGACTCACAGCACTCACTGGCACTTTCTAAAGGACAAAGGTCACCGTAGCCTCCTGGACACATGCCCTAAGGTGCCACTGAGACACACAGAGTCATCTACTCCGTGTCTCGCTTCCCTCTACCGCTCCAGAAGTTCTTTGGCCTGCAAAGCTCACAGAAGAAAAGGGGTGAATGACTGAGCTCTCATGCCTCATTGGTCTGAGGGGAGGTGGTCGGAGCTCTGAGGCTGGCCTTCCTCGCTGGGTAACAAGGCCAGGTTCTGTTCAGGGTCCCCACAGCTCTGACAGGGTCTGCGACCAGGGAGATACCCACAGATGGCTTCATGTACCCGGAACAAGTCAGCCTTTCCAGACGGTGCAACTTCAACACATCTTCCAGAGCCAGTAACCCAGGGGGAAGGGGGAAGGACTACAGACTGGACACAGAGTTTCAGTGCCCTCTCTCTGCTTTCTGAAAAGCAGTCAGTATTCTGATAGGACAGAGTCAGCCCCCTGAAAAAGAGATTCTGTTGTGTGCCCCAGTTGTCTTATCCAGCAGACAGACTCCAAGCTTCTTACTCCTCTTCACATATTGGCTGACTTCCTTGGGGATGCCCACTTACCCTGTTAGACTCAATCATCCCCGTCCTGGCATGGAACTTCACGGTTTTCAATCGAGCTCTTTCTTTCTTTTCCACCCTGTTTTGGAGTCAGAAAGGAGTCGTGTTACTAACTGCCAGTGAATGGTCTCAGCAGCCACCTTTGGCTCCCTGAGTCATAACTGTGTCTTGAGCAACAACTCTACCGAAAAGGAATGATACAACACATCCACTGCTCTCAAGCAACTCAGAGTATAACAGGTGCAAAAGAAAGCAATACCAGCAAAAGGGCAAAGAAGGCCTCAAGATCATGACTACTCACCTCTTCTTACTGGGGATCACGCCGATTTGCTCGCTTTCTCCATGCGGGGTCACCAGTCTCGCCTGCCACCACTCATCATCAGATGCATTAATGACGTGCAGAATGTCACCATAGGAGAAGCTGAGCCCCTGGCTTGGCAGGCAGCTGTCCCGAGTTCGATCATAATCAAACAGGGCCCTGAAACACACAGCGAAATGAAGTCATCATCCTAACCCTAAACACCAGGAGCCTGGCACTCTTGAAAGGATGGCAGAGGAAGGCCCACCCAAAGAGTCAGCACAGACCCAGCAGCCTCAGGGCAGACCAAAGGGAATTCCCCAGGAGACTGCATCCTTCCTTTGGTCTCGATGTTACAGATATGTGCCTCTTCTCAAAGAAATATCCCATTCTCCCAAAAAGGGGAATAAGAGAAAAATCTTTCATGAGTCCCAGTGACTCAAAGATTCTATCTAGACACAAGGTAGAAGTCCACAGTAGAACACACAACAGTCCTCCCCTTCCCCCACATCCCAGGGAAAGAAGTTAGCTCTACCAAAGGGCTTCCTCGGTTTACAAACATATCCTCAAAAAGTAGTTGAAGGCAGGACATAAAAATGTTAACTACAGTCTCAAACAATGAATGGTAAATGCTGCAGAGACACAAAAGAGAAAAGGACCCCGTGTCCTGGGACAAGGAAGGAAAAAGCTAAGGCTGACATTCACCCACACAATGATAAAGTTGAAAAGGACCCTGCAAAGAAACCTCCTAGTTTAGTCTCTCACTCTTACATAGAGGGAGAGGGAGGCTCAGGGAGGAAGAAAAAGGTGATCCACATCACACGCCTGCCTAACCTAGGGTGGATGCCAGGTCCTCTGACAAGACACGCAGAGTAGAGTGATAAAGGAGAAGGTGGGGAAAGGCGGGAAAGGAGCTGTACCATCCAGGCTTGAGAAAAAGGAGGAGCCCAACTTGGCTGTAGCTGGAAGTCCTAGGAAATGTGGTTGGAAATAAAGGTCCATGGCAAATTTTGGAAAGCCCTAAATATACCTGATCCAGTGGCCCCTGAAGATTTGAGAGTAGGGAAGTGACACGTCAAGAGAGCCTTTAGGAACATCAATCCACCCTCATATGTAATGGGATCCTCGTGTGGAGTGGGGTGGGGTGGACTGAAGGCAAATTTAAATCCCAAACTACAAACTCAAATCCTTCACCATCCACTGCTGAGTCCGGCTCTGGTGACGCTGGGGCTTCACACCGGAGCTCCCTGCTTCAGGGGATAAACTCACCTGCATGGAAGTGTCTACTTTTCTCATCCACCGGATCTCTGCTCATAGAATCACTGTGAATGGGTGATTTCAGCGAGAAGTTTGTATTTTTCTACTCGCCATCTAGGCTCTCTTTTTTATGTTCTCTGTCAACACCTTTGTACACACAGCCCGGTGCATTTCCAAGAACTAGTTCCAAGATTTAGACTTCTACCTGTAGTTCGGTGGTCTGTGCCTCAGCGGGAAGCTGCAAAGTAAAACCCACTATTTCCCCATGTGCAGGCCCAAATGAAATACAGAAGGTAGTAAAACTGTGCAGAGTGAAATACCCATCTACTTTTTAAACTTCTTGAAACAGAATTCTTGAGAAAGCAGTATCAGATTATTTGAAAATGAAAATACCCAAACTCTGACATAAAGCCCTTTATCTCCCTCAGTGTATGTACTCAAAGCAGTAAGGAGAGAGGCTGGACCAGCAGATCAAGGCTCTCTACCCAAGAGCTTCTTTCCTGGCTCCATGTGACAGGATCAAATCTGAATGCATTTGCCCTGCATTTGAAACTCAGTTTCCTAAAGCAAGGGAGGCATTTTGTCAGATGTTCCTACGAAGACGTGCACAGTGAAGACCTTATTCTAAGTGACAATGAGAAACACTAACTGTCATTCTGGGCTTCAAAGATTAAAACAAATGTAGTAAGGAAAAGAACAGAACTTGGATTAAGCACAAATTAGTTTGGGGAGGGAAGAAGGAAGATGTTAAAATGAGGTTAAAGATGTTAAAGGTTTAAGATGTGGGGCGCCTGGGTGGCACAGTTGTTAAGCATCTGCCTTCGGCTCAGGGTGTGATCCTGGCGTGCCAGGATCGAGCCCCACATCAGGCTCCTCCACTGGGAGCCTGTTTCTTCCTCTCCCACTCCCCCTGCTTGTGTTCCCTTTCTCGCTGGCTGTCTCTCTCTGTCTAATAAATAAATAAATAAATAAATCTTTAAAAAAAAAGGTTTAAGATGTTAAAATGAGATTAGGATGAGGTTGTAAACACTGGAAGGGAGAGCTTACTGGTGACAATCCAGGGACAATCCAATATATATTCCAGCACCCCACAGAACTGGAGCACATATGATCAAGTTGATATAAACATGTTTTCTGGATGTTAGGAAGCCAATTATTGGTCATTTTTTTATATATCTGAGATTGAAATGAAACTAATATGCCAGGTCACTTCCAAGAGGAATTTCAGATACCTTACCATATTAAGACACATGTACCACGAGCTAAGTAACAACAAAGTAAGTGTGGATCCCAGTCACTGAGAAAGCCAGCAGTAAGCACTGCACACGGCTGGCAGCGCCATCTGCTTTGCTTTTACCCACAGGCACAGGGGCCTTTTACAACTTTACTTTCAAAAATAAAGTCAACATAAAAAGAAACTGCTTTCAAATATTTGTGCTGTTTCTTTCTCTTTTCTAACACATTTCGAAATCACTGCTGCTTCTTGCTACTTGTTGATTACTTTTTTTTTTTTACATTCTAGACACTAGATATTGGTTTTCTTTTTTCTTTTTTAAAAAATTTTATTTATTTATTTGAGAAAGCAAGAGAGATCACAGAGGGAGAGGGAGAAGCAGACTCGCCACTGAGCAGGGACCCTGATGCCGGGCTCGATCCCAGGACCCTGAGATCACAACCTGAGACAAAGGCAGTTGCTTAACCTAACCAACTGAGCCACCCAGGCGCCCTGAGATATTGGTTTTCGATAGCACTCACCTATCCTTTTGCCATTGTCCTCCCAATTTAGTAATATCACATTTTGGGGGGATAAATGATATTTAATTTTACATTATTATGTAAATAGTGTCCATAAATAACTACCTTCCCTTTCCTAGAAGGTTTCGCTATGGTTTCTTTCCTGCCAGAAACACTTAATTTTTTATCGGATTATTTTTCTTTTTTTTTTAAAGATTTTATTTATTTATTCGACAGAGATAGAGACAGCCAGTGAGAGAGGGAACACAAGCAGGGGGAGAGGGAGAGGAAGAAGCAGGCTCCCAGCAGAGGAGCCTGATGTGGGGCTCGATCCCATAACGCCGGGATCACGCCCTGAGCCGAAGGCAGACAGACGCTTAACTGCTGTGCCACCCAGGCGCCCCTCGGATTATTTTTCTAACATCCCTATTATTTTGTAGCTTATTTAACACAGAGGTCTATTTAGCTTTACTGCTTCTTTTTGTTACAGCCAAAATATTTGAAAGCAGTTTCCTCTGTAGAGCCAGAAAAGAGGAGAATAGGAAAAGGATGTATTTTTTTTGCAGAAGATATTGTAGTATTTGAGATTTTATAGTATTCATATGCATGAATTTCATTAAAATTTAAATTTATAAAAGCTCATTATAGATTATTTGAAAACCATAAAGTCTAAAAACAGAAAAATCACATTTAATATAACTCAGAACCGTTCTTCATATTGTTGTGATACTGTATAATATTATGTAATAAGTACACAAAAAACAGATTTCACTGAAATGGAAACATGGTGTATATGTAAAATTTGGGAACATTAGTTGTCACTTGAAATTGTATCATTAATATTTCCCATGTCATGGACTATTCATCCAAACTACTATTTTTAAAGATGATACAATATTCTATTCTTAAGGATATTCATTAATTAAACAAGTATTTTTGAGCATCTAATATGCTCAGGCACTCTCCTGGGTGTTTAAGGGAAAAAAAAAGGAAAGAAAGCACCTGGCCTGAGTCATTTACTTCCGGTAAGGAACATGTTTGGCTCTAAGTTCCCTGGCAAACAAGGCAAAAAAAAAGGGGGGGGCTATTTCCCAATAAAAATTGGTCCCCAAGTCTATCTGGATTTTGTTTGATGAATTTGTGGATGAGGAACACCGAACAACAGAATAAAGTATGTTTTTAAACTATGATTTTGTTAAAGACACGGCAGCACATTTGAATTTGAAATAAAAGAAAATAAATTTGAAATTCTGAACCATAACGTCATTCTCAATTGAGAATGTAAAATGAATGAACAAGAATTTCTTTTTCTATCAGTCAGAACTACAAATGGAAAAAGAGCTTTGCAGGACATCGGAGCCTCAGAGGTCTCTAAGTTTCTTTCTAGCTTCAGCATTTCATGAGCTCAAGTCTTTCCTAGGTCTTCTCTACCAGGTTAAACATGCCCAATTCCCTCACCAGTCCTTCCACTGTCATGATGGTGATTTATTTTCCAAATCCACAATGTGGATTTTCTCTAAATATACTTTCTCTCTTTTCCCGACAACATTTTATTTGACTATGAGCTAGAAAACTTCCTCAGAAATGATAGAAAGCAGGCCCAGAGGCGCCTAGAGTTGTACCGTGGGTGACTCTCACACTGGGGCTCTTAAATCTCAGAAAAATTTCATGAGGTCTAAGTCACAGTCACATTACAAGCAGGGAAAAAAAAAGCTAACTCCCCACTTGGCTATGTCTAAAAAATACCTTTCTTCCATTATTTAAACATTCACTTTGTCTACTTTGTGTGGGGCACTGTGTTTGATAGGTGGGAGACACAAAAGCAAGATTAAGTCCTGGCCTTACAGAGTGTGCTGGCCAAGTATGTGGTAGTGAGAGGCACGAAGGCGAGATAAGCCCAGGCCTAAAAGCTTTCAGAGGGAGCATAGGTCACACCTAACTTGGGGAAGCTATGAGGAAGGGTTGACTTTTGAACTGGGCCTCAGTGAAGGTTCAGGATTTCAGAGAGAGGTGGGGAGACGCCCTTCTGGCTAGAAAGAACAACATGAGCAAAGGCTTAGAGGCAAGTGACCCAGGGTGTGTGGTGGGGTCAGCAGGACCCATATTTGGCTGCAGTGTGAGGCGCTCAGTCTGCAGTCCAGCTAAGGAGTCTGGCATTCACTTAGTAGGTGCTGTGAGACCGACTTCAAGGTCTCAGCTTTTTTTATCATTACCAGGCTAAACTTTCATGTGGAAGGTACAATTAAAAGAGAACAAGGGGCACCTGGCTGGCTCAGTCAGTAGAGCACATGACTCTTCATCTCAGGGTTGTGAATTTGAAGCCCCACGTTGGGCATAGAGCTCACTTAAGAAAGAAGAAAGAAAGAAAAGAAAAAGAAAGAAAGAAACAAACAAACAAACAAACTAAAAGAGAACAGGCTGTGTAGTAAACTGAAACCACCTTTCAAATGATGTATATTTTATGGAATCGGAAAAAAGTACGTAAATTAGACCTTAATGAATTTTGGGGGCACCTGGGTGGCACAGTTAGTGAAGCATTCAACTCTCGATTTCAGCTCAGGTCATGATCTCAGGGTCGTGAGATCAAGCCCTGAGTCGGGCTCTGCACCCAGTGCAGAGTCTGCTTTAGTTTCTCCCTCCCTCTGCCCCTCTCACCATCCCATCTCTCTCTCTCTCTAAAATAAAGAGTCTTTAAAAAATTTTTTTTTAAATTTTATTTTGAAAAAGTATCGACTGCCTATGTGAGATCTTTAAGAAGCATGCTAAACTGTGGCCATCTAGCAGTGACGATCTCTCTTAGGAACAGCCTAGAACCTGAAAGTGACAGGGACTGACTGCTTATTACAAATGCCTCAGGTGGGAACTGGTAAGCGGATGAAGGAAAACCTTTCTCCACAACATGGATATATCCTCCTACCCACCCCTTTTTATCCTTAGGGCAAGCACTAGAGAAAGTCAAGGCAGATACCATACCACCCCTTTTAAACAGGACTGAACCACTGTCCTGAAACTGAAATCCTATACATGGAAGGCCCAGATGCCATAGCAACAAAACTTTCCAACTTCTGACTCAAAAAGAGTGAGCAGAAAAAAAGAAAGCCAATTCCTATTTGTCTCCAGACACCTAAAATCACATTTAACCACTCTGGTACCTTGGTCCCACCCCGTGTACGTGAGTTTATTGACAAGATGGTGTGTTGGAAGACTAGGCACCTCAGAAACCCCTGATTCTTTCTGGGTCTAGATAAAAAGAATTTCAAGAAAGCCTCTGAGTTGAGGACTGGTCAGTTCAGAGGGAAACACTATGCCAGGAGAGAACAAAGCTTATGGAAATATTATCGTCTACAGCCTAAGATCAAAGTAAGTGGTCTACATAAAAGATTATTCTTCAACCCTGAATATGTTCCTCCTTGGTTACGGCCACACACCTCTGTGAAGCAAGGGAAAGCCAGATCCTGGGTTTTCCTGCAACTTCTCAAACATTATGGCCAGGCCAGAAAAACACTGACCTCTCTTAAAAGCAGGGTAAAGACTGGCCCAAAGAAAATGTGGCATGTAAAAACAAAGTGAAAGCGGGCAACGAAGCAGCCTTCCGGAGCCAAGTCACACCAGCAGGAAAAGCAGATGCTCACTTCCCAGGGTCTGCAGGTTGGAGTTCCCGAGCTAAGCTTCAGCACGGCAGCTTTAAGTGCTGCTGCCTATCTTCCTAAGGAGAAAGCAGTGCCAAAGGTCTTGAAAGATATGTTGTGTAAGTGGTGACCTTTCAAACAGTATCCCCTAAGAGCTGCGTGCACCTGCCCACATAATACAGGTGCTCTGGGGGACTTTGCCTAATCTTCCCTTCAGCTGGGACCTCACTGCCGGACCGGAAAGCAGCAAGATAATCAGCTCAAAGTAAACAGATTACCAGGCCAAAGTCTCTGCAGTTCAGATCCTAAATTGTGAGGTATGGGTCTAAAAGATCCAGAGAAATCAGAAGCACCTGGCACAGCCACCTCTTGGTGAACAGGAATGCAAAGGTGTCTTGGTGAACAGGAATGCAAAGAAAATGGCAACCACCAAGGAAACCGGAGGGACAGGTTTCTCCAAGCAAAATAAACAAGAGCACTTCAGCACTTCAGCCTCAAAGACAAGCGGCTGCTTCTGCTGCACTCACCTAGTAGCGCACCCACCCCTCTGCCGTTGGCTCCAGCCATCTGTGTGGCCTGGGGAGGTGGGGGGGGGCTCTGCCGGCCCCCTTCTCACCCTCATCAGCAACCCCCACCAGGCCCAACCCAAGTCCCACCCTTCTCCATGACCCTGTCCACTCCAAATTTCTTTCTTCCAAATTCATACTATGTATTTAGCAATGACCTTTCTTAATGTTTTCTACTTACGGCTATTTAACTCTCGCAGTTTTAAAAATCTTTCATAGTATATCACCAAAGGGGAAGCCCTTTGCGGACTAAGGCGGATGCTCATGAACGGTGGAGGAGATCAGGCTGGGGGAGCGGGTCACAAAACACCCTCCCAGTTACTCTCCAGTTGCTATCCCTCAGAGAGTCCTCCCACTGCATTTCCCTCCCATGCCAGTTGAGGTCTAAGACACTGCTTCCTTCCTTTGGTCAGTGTTGTGGGCTGAATGTTTGTGTTCTGCCAAAATTCATACATTGAGGTCCCAACCTTTCAGGTGATGGTATTTGGAGATGGAGCCTTAGGGAGGTAATTCGGTTCGTATAAGGTCATGAAGGAGATAGTTCCCCTATGAGAAGAGGAAGAGACAAGGAGAGATTTCTCTCTTTCTCCCTCTGTCCTTGCATGCACCCAGGAAAGGCCAGGTGAGGACACAGCAAGACGGTGGCCATCTATGAGCCAGGAAAGTTGGGGCGGTGTTGCTCACCAGAACCTGAATCTGCCGGCACCTACTTTTTAGACTTTCAAGTGTCCAGAGCTGGGAGAAATAACTGCCTGTTGTTTAAGCCACCCAATCTATGGTACTTTGTTACAGCAGTCTGAGCTACAGAAAGTACCAGATAAAAGGCACATATTATTTGAAAATTGAGCAGTCCCTCTCTTGCCTGGTCCATGTGAAGCATGCTCCGAGAGCCATAAGGCAATAGTCACTCATCAGCTCTTGACCTTACTGCGAGAGCTAAAATTGCTAGCAGCTTCCGAAAAGCAGCCTAAAAGCCCACACTAGAGTACTCAGGTCGACACAAGATGGGTCATCAAAGAGCCACAAGTGCAGGTGACAGCGAGTCAGGTCTTCATGGTACTCTGTGCAGAAGGGAACATGGAGAACAAGGAAGGGCACTGTTCTTAGTCTGCTTCAAAGTCTCAGGCCTTAAAGGTCAGTTATGACGTGAGACAGGCGGTCAAGGACAAATTGCCCCGCAATATGTGAACATCTGGGGTCACAACACCTGTAGGGTCAGCTGAGGGGATTATGAGCACAGGTCCAGGACTGCTGTTAGGGGAATATGCTCTAGCAACAGGCAGTTCAAGAATCACGGACACAGGAAACTCTGCCGCATCCTCTGGTAGCCCTGAACATGACAGAAATTGCTATTGCTTTTTAAGATGTATATTCTTGTCACCCCCCAATTCTGTCAGATAGTGAAGCCTGCCAGAATCACCTCAGTGGCATTTTAATCCACTACTGAAACTCATTAATGAACAAGACAAAGTCAGGCTCTCCTAAGCACCACCCTGGGCTATAAGCACAGGACAGTTGCACAATTAATGTCTGCTTAGTGACGAGAAGGAGGTTTCTAAAGCCTTCTTTGATGATCAAGCCAATATTTCTTTTTTTTTTTAAAGATTTTATTTATTTATTTGACAGAGATAGACACAGCCAGCGAGAGAGGGAACACAAAGCAGGGGGAGTGGGAGAGGAAGAAGCAGGCTCACAGCAGAAGAGCCTGACGTGGGGCTCGATCCCATAACGCCGGGATCACGCCCTGAGTCGAAGGCAGACGCTCAACCACTGTGCCACCCAGGCGCCCCCAAGCCAATATTTCTGACACAGTTTCTGGAATGGAGACTACAGATGCCCCAACATGATTTCCTTCCTTGAGTGGGAAGAAGACTGGGATGGTAGGTGGCCAGCCGGGAGGCCAGGACTCCCCAGAGGCCTGCCTGATATTGTCTTGTGGCTGTGAAGAACGCACCCAGCCTAGCCAGAAGAGACTTGCAAAAGCTATTTCTACAAATATACTCTCAAGCCTCTTGGCAACCTTTGGAGGACTAGTTGTTTTGTTTGTTCATTCATTCATTCATTCATTCAAGAAATAGACAAACAAAAGAACACCCAAATTTACAACTTGGAGAGTCCCTGAAACTCTCACCTACACTGTGTCTTTTTGTACTCCCTTCACATCAGAATGGCCTGAATTAAACACCCCACCACCCTGATCCTGAGCAAGAGGCTCAAGAGAGGCACACTTTTGCGGACTTTTCAGAGTGGAAGGCAAATTCACTAGCAGAGCAAAAGCCCTAGAGTGGGCAGGAAGACGGGCTCTGCTCATCCTACCTCCACCATTGAAGAGATGAGGCTAGCATGGTGAAGGCTGGGGAAGGTCTTTCCATTAAGTCACTAGTGATCTTAAAGCCAAGTCACATTTTCCAAACATTGCAATCTTTCCTTCTTTCCTCTGCTCCCAGCTCCACAAATCCCATCTCCCCTCTCTCGTTAGTACAGCTGTAGCTCCCTAGGGCTCCACCTGCTAGAGCCTCAGTGGTGCTGTAAGAGAGTGTTATTTGCTTGGCAACCCCTGCACACCAGAGAATAACAGGCAGTCAGGAGAAGGAAAGGGAGAAGAAGCATATCAGAGGGGAAACAACAGCTAAAAGAATCAGAGGTGAAACCCCAACCGAAAAGGGCTCCTTCACTTTAACCACCTGCTGCTCAGTGTCTTCTGTGTAGACGGCAAGCTGCTGGAGAACAGGATCAGCATCCACAACCATGCCCCAGTTCGTAGCCCCAATTCAAAGCACTTTCCTGCTTTCCACATAGTAGGAGCGCCTGTGTCATGTTCAGTTGTTCAAGTGAACCAGAAATAAATAGCTATGGTGACAAACAAGTGGTTATTCCTGAGCACTCTGATTGCTTGTTAAAAAAAAAAAATACATTTCCTCAAACCCAGTGAATCCAAAAACGATAAAACAGGAGCCTGGGGATCTGTATTTCTCCTAGTATGCCGGCTGATTTTTATCAGCAAGTTTGAGAAATGTTGAAAGAACCACGCTCCACGGTCAGAACAACCAGGTTGAAATTCCAGTTTTGAAATTTCTTGGTTGTCTAACTGGAGTCTCTGTTTTCTCATCTGTAAAATGAGAATAAGGTCTACATTGCAGCATTATTTAAAGGATTGTAATCACAATTTAAAGAGGATGACAAAGGCCCTAATGCATAGATGTTCCCTCACCGTTTCCCTTCATCCTGAAGACATCTCGGAACTACTGAAAACTTCTGATTAGATTATGTCCAGATTGTTGCTTTAGCTTCAAGCCCCTTTTGCAACAGCCAGGCAAATCGGTGCCCAGCCTCTTCTGAAACACCTCCAGTGACAAAAGATCAAATTTACTATCTCCGGAAGCAGTCCATTCCATTTTCAGACAGTCTTAATCATCAGCTCTTTCTTCCCTCTGTGGAGATGAGATCTGCCTTGGGTAACAAATCTAATCCCTTTTCCACATGATAGGGTGATGCAATTAACTTAGGTAAGGAAATTGAGGAGCAGCAGGTGGGGGGGGTTCAGTTTTGAACACACTGCTTGTTTGAGGCACTGGGAGCGCAGTTTCATGCACATGTCCAGCAAGTAGTTGATAATGCAGGTCTGGGGTTCACTAAAGAGATCAGGGATGTTATTTATACAACAACGGGATTGGAATCTGTGAAAATAAATGAAATTGCCATTCAGGGGGCAGAGCTAATGAAACATATCGAGGAATGGTTAGCAAGGTAGGAAAAAGACTTTAAAGAAGCAAGCAGGGAATTGGTGGTGAAGAGGTCAGACCAATGGCAGAGAATCAGTGAACCAGTCATTGAATTCGATGACTAAGAGGTCACCGTGGATCCCTGACAGAGTTGGGCTTCTGCTCCTCCAGAGCCTTCCGGAATTGCCTGGAACCACACCACCACGCTGAAAAGCAGATGCACACTTCCTTTCCTACTGAAAGAGAGGTGATTTGAAGACATAGCAGGAGCAAGTACAGATGACTCCAACATTTCCCAACCTGAATTTAAGACGGGCTTCTCCAAATAAGGCTCCCAGGCTCCTATCTTTTGGTGAAACCCTGCCTAGTACAGTCCCTCCTGGATGTGAACCACAGTAAAGAACTCTATTTTCCTGGGTTTAATACTGCATTTGCCCACCTTACTGAACCACTGATTTTGCACACTTATTAACGTCTCGGGGAACTAGTGCTTCCTGGCACATAATTTGGCACATGTGGTGAACAGAAGAGAGACAACAGTTTAAGGGACTATTGGTATCAAGAGAATTTTTTTCCTCTTCTTCTTAAGAATGGAAGAAACTTGAGTATGTTTACATGCTAACGAAAAGGAACGAAGTGCAGAATGAAAGAATGCCAAACAGGCATGAAAGGAAACAGAGCAAGCCAGGCTCTGGTAGAGGGGGTTACCTTAGCGAAAGACCTCAGCTCACTGCTTTAGCCCCATAAAACACTTTCCTTGCCCAAGTCTAGTGATCACAAATGTTCATTATTCTAAAGCATACTTACTTTCCTCAGAGGACACCGATGTTATCTAGATAAGGTTAAGGGCAGATTACATAAACCATATAAACTGATTCCCTAGAAACAGAGTGCAGTGTCCACCCTCCTCCCCAGAGTCAGATGCAATGTATCCCTTTCCCCAGGGCCAGAGAAGAGGGTTTTCTAGGTCTTTTAGGTCTTCCAGGTCAGGAGTTAATGCCCCACTTCCCCTACCCAGGCAGGGAGAGCTCTAGTACAGGATAGGTGGAGAGAGGAAATCTAAAAATAAAGCTCTCCAAAGAAACTGTCTTGCCTAAAGAGCAGCTTCCCACGCACACTGGAGTGCCACATCTGCGGGGGCTGGCAGCACGGGAACGGAACAATCCTGACCACGTCACTTAAGTATTACCCTTTTGCTGGGGGCAACAGCACATTTCTACTTCCCCCATCAGTGCCCTGGTGTCTAGGCTACAGACAAGCAAGGCTCAGTGACGGAAAACAGGAGACTGAAAAGATCACCAGTGACTAGTCCAGCCTTCCTCTAGCTCTCCTCCCTTCACCGCAGGAGGTGAGCACAGCACAAGTGAAGAAAGCTGCCCTCAACAAACAAGGAGTCAAGTTGAGGGTTCATTTTTCAAAAAAGAACCATGAAGGGTCTAGTGGGCTTCACACTCAAAGCTGGGCTCCCTCAGTTCCACTCCCTGCAGTAGGGCCAAGGACTACCAGCTGAGGGAAAAGAAAATCAAGCACTGGGAGCCAAACTGCAATTACCATTTATATCCACTGGCTATCCTCAAGTCAAACCCCAAAGACAGAGCAGTTGTCCCATTGCCAGGCAATTAGCAAATGTAGCCTTCCCTCCTAACCCCCCCAGCAGGTATCAGAGACCACTAGAGAAAGTTCAACCCAAGGGTTTAACACACCCCACACCTAAGCATTAAACACACACACACAGCTACCTCTGGCTCAGGGGAGTAATCCCACCACCTCTTACTCTAAGGATTTTAACCTTGGAGAGATACAATGTACTTGCAGCACACTGGAGTTTTGCCAAGAAGCTAGGGCAGGAAGAAGAAAACTATCCCTACTTCTCCAAGGAGGCCATAGTGTTCACTAAGCAGTTCAACTCCCCAAGAGGTTTGTACTTTGACCTGCCAAAGTATTATAATGTGCCTCAATGGTCAAAAGCTCAACCTTGCACAGTATCTCAGAACAGCTTTCAGCAGCAATACAGTCAATGTTATATATCCGTTCCCTCCACCCATCCTTCCTGGGGACCATACACCATCCCATCCTATGTTCCATGATTCAGACACAGCAGCAGAGAAGAAGAAAACACCGTTTTAAAAAAAGACCCAGAAGCAGCAACCTATCAGTTCTTTGGTCTCTTACAAGAGACCCTGTACCAGAACACAGCGATAGTTGATATTCTCAGATACAAATGCTGATGTCTACTATGCATATGTGGAGGGGGGTATGCCAAGTTTTCCCCTCAAATCACAGATTGCAAGCAAAGTACTCTGAACATTTGAGTGCTATCTGAATGCTGACTAGCAACAATCACCCAGCAGTCTTTTACAATCAGAGCAAACTGAAATTTTCTCGTACTGAGTCATTCATGAGCAAAGAGGAAGAAGCCAGCTCACAGAAGGGAGAGACACTGACCATAAAGTACACAGCCTGAGCATACAGTGCAAAATGTTGCTTTAGTACTGGGAGTACACACTCCCTATCCCACTAGTTAAACAGGAAGCGCTGTGCTGGCACAGAGCTCTCCTCATGCAGCACAAGGCCTGGTGCTCAGAAGTGTGACTTACCTGACATACAAAGACCTCTTCTCACTTGTTCGGAGGGACCCAGACCCAGAGCTCATGCTGCTGTTCATCATTTGTTCTCGCAAGTCATGTATCTTCGATTCAAAGCGACTGTACTCTGTCAGGGAGACAAGGGAGCAGACGGGAAAAAAATGAACCCAAGGAGCTGCACCAAGCCTGTGTGCCAGTGGCTAAAGAGCCAGAAGGACACTGGGCTTCAAAGCAGCCAGAGCCAGCACGGTTGATCTTTGCTTTGATAAGCAGAGTCCCTCCTCCAAGCACAGAGAGACAGACGTCTTTCCATTCACCGGCCAATAGAAGGAAGAAACACACCTGGAAAAGGAGTAACATTTGGACATATCAAATGGAAAAAGCTTTTATCTGCCTTGAAATCTTACTGATTTAAAAAAAAATCAGTAAAAAAAAAAAAAACTGGAAAGAGGTTCCAGTGCAGCCTTCATAAATCTTTAGAGCAGGCACTAAGGCCCAAGGAGAGCAGATGGGAAAGGAGACTTTCCCAAAAAGGTGGATTACAGAGAACAGATGGCCCTGAGACATAGGGTGGAGGGGCTGGAAAGGACCTGAGGCCATTATATCGTTGTTAGGCAAGGAAGACGATTTGTTTCTAGATGACTTCTTTTTTTTTTTTTTTTGGAGGGGGAGATTGGAACCCAGTACACAAAGGTAAAAACAAACCTCACAATCAGCTAAGATCACAAAGCTCTCCCGAGTTATTTCCCTTTTAACAAACAGGGTCTTTGGCTTCAGTAACAACAGAAATTCTCCCAAACCAAGAAATCTGCTGTCACCTTTCCCCTTCAAAATCATCTAGTCCGTGGGGTTATAAGTCCATATGCCAGCTTTATACCCCACTACCACCATCACAAGAGCCTTGAAACAGCCTTATTGCTCTAGAAAGGCAACTACACGTTTACACCCAACTTAAGAAAACCTGATAGAGGAGCACTAATTCTAGCTGTACAATTATTACAAAAGGCTTTATTAAATAGGGATGCTTTGCTGTGACATTCTCCTCGTACATTTAAAATATGATATTCACATTTATCCCCCCCCAACACAACAACTTTTAAGGTCTGTAACTGCTGCATAAAATGGGATATACCTAAAGCACAGGCTGTGGAAATGGGAGAAAATAGGCATACCTCATTATGACAAGATTTCAAAGGAAGACAAAATTTATAGTAGGGGTTGAAGGTTGTGGAACTGCTTTTAAAAAAAAACATATTTCCAGGGAAAAAGAATTCCACAAAAGCATTTTCATGCACCATAGAGGGCTGGCAAGAAGCATCCCCATCTAGTCTGTATGACTCTACAGGCAGAAAACAAAACACCTGTTCTAACACCTGACACTCCCCTTCCCTCAGCAAAGCAACCTGACCTTCAGCTGGGTATAAAGGGAAATGCTAAAAAGCCTTAAGGGGAGGGAATGGAGTTTTAACTCACACTAATATCCATGACAAAGTTTATTTTTGTTCACTCTGGTACCAACAAAGCCAACTGGTTAAATTCATGTGTTCTTTCATTCATCACGCACTGGTGTTATGGTGATTTGTCCTCATTACTTACTCCTGTCCCTGAAATCCTGCAGGAAGCAGTTAAATCACTGACTCACCCATTAAGTGTTGGGCGAAAAAGACAGCAGCTGGACAGTGTCCCCGTTCTGAGGTTTACAAGGCAACACATCAATATCAATGAGGTGTTGCGATCGAAATGTAGAGGATGGTGACTGGTCTGTCATAGAAGCCCTGCACTGCCCAAGAGTGCAGGGCTGTCCACCTCTCCACCTGCCCAGGGAACTGCCCCTACTCCAGGGCTCAGCCCTCCATCCTGGCCCTCTTGTTGGCTCCTTTCTGGTCCTCCTCCTTACTCACGGGCTAGGAGAAGTCGGTGAGACAAAGAGATTTCTGACCAGGCAGCCCTTTCTTGGGGAAGATAAAGTAGAACACAGAAATATGCACTGAACCCAGAAAAAAATATACCAAATCTATCCCTAAGCCATTTCCCCCCTCTCACAACTTGTTTATATATTCCCTTCTTTGGAACTGACTTGCCCGCTGAACTTCAACTTAGCAGCAGGTCATGGCAGTTGCTTAGTAACTACGTTTCTTAAAAAATCCTTTAAAAAACAACCACCAAACCACTATTTCCTCAAAGCTCCTAATCCAAGGTTGATAATGCTGGGCCAGAGGGCCCACTTAAAATAGACTACAGAAAGAGAACAAGGCTGTTGCTTTAAGGAATCCACTTTCTGTTTTCTATGTGCTACTAAGCTTTCAAGTCTATTAAATTGTGTTTTATTCATTTTTTCCCATTCAGATGATCCCCTTAGAGTTCCAGCTGCTCATCCGTCTCTGGCTTTTATTTGTAGAATTATCCAATGTCCACTAGGCACAGAGTAGCCTCTGAATAAATGATTGTTGGGTAAATGAGGAGCAAATTAGAAAACTGTGCCCAAGTCGATGCTTCTGTTCTCAAAATAATAAACCCAATGGTTTATTTAACTGATGGCTGCCAGCTTCACTGAGGGCTTAGGAAGGTAGTTAAGAAGTATTACCATTTACTTTTATTCCCAAGGTTAACTGTTGGGAGTAATTGGGGTATACGGTTTTTAAACACCCTTGTGTGATGTTCATAACCCACAGTGGGCATCTGATTAACAGACTTTGTTTATAACAAAAATAATAAATCTATCAAAAAACATTTAAAATCGTCTTAAGATAGATAGTACCTCATCTTAATACTAGAAGCATCATTTTCCAAGGACACAAGCTTCACTTAAAATGCAACTGAATTCTAAGACCTCATGGTCCCTCCTCCCCTTCCACTTATAACTAAGGAAGCCGTCGCTGGAAGGCATCTGCTAGGCCAGTCACTGCCTAGTCACTGCCCACCAGACCAGCCTCTAACCCAAAGGGCCCATTTCAAATAAGCTACTTTAAAGAAACAACACTTATTACTTAACTCTTAAGTCTACTAAACTATGTTTTATTCATTTTTTCCCATTCAGATGAACCCAACCATTTGTGACCCACAAAGATATGCACGGTGAGTCATTGCTCCCTGGTTCCCTTTGCTAATCATGGAGAGAGAAATGAGGGGGTGGGGGCACAATCAGACGTCAATCCCTGAAACAGGGTTTCTCACTGACCACCTGGGGTGCCTCTGAAAGAGCAGGGTTTTGGATCCAACCCCAGAAACACTGATTCAGAATCTACAGAGCAGGCCCAGGAATCTGCATTTTTACCAAGCATCAAGGTGATTCTGATGTCCAATAAGGTTTGAAACTGCTGGCCTTGACTTATGAGTTCTGTTTTATTAGTTGAGGGAAAAGGTAAGGTAAGTATCCTGCAGCATGTATCCAAAGGAGGGTAGTGCCAGAGGGCTGGAAAACTCTCAAAAAAAAAAAATTGCCAATACAGTTGCAAATCCTACAGCAAAGGAAAGTGCTAGAGGCCTCTGTCCAATGTGCCTGCAAAAAAAGCTGATGAATTTATACTTTTTTTAAAAATAAAAGTAGCACATGATTGTAAAAAATCTTTAACTTTTTCCTTTAGACATTCCTGTATCACTTCCCCCATCTCACTACCCAAAAGTAACCAGTTAGTATTTCTAGCATGTATTCTTCCAGACTTACTTCCATGTATATATTGTTTATATAAACATATATTCACAAGTCATACAGAGTCACATAAATCTACTTTTTTCACCCTCTAATAGGTCATGGAAACCCATCCATGTCAGTACATAGAGCTCTATCTCATTCTTTCTAATAGCTGCATAGTATTTCATACTATGGCTAGACCATAATTTATTCAGTCATATCCCAAATGATGTACATTTAAATTGTTTACAATTTTTAATATTACCACCAATGCTGCACTATATATTTGTATAGGCATTTCTATAGAATAGATTGCCCGAAGTGAAACTGCAGGGTCAAATTATATGCACACAAAAACATTTGATTGGCACTACCAAATTGAACCCCAACCTTCTGAAACCTCTATGATTGGCGGTTGAGGACAAATTGCTATTCTTAAAGCTTCCGGCAGCTTTTCCATTTCTGAAGAAGTGGAGGCAGAATTTACCTTTGAGAACAGATTGATCTTTTGTTTGGGGGAAAAAAAACACTTCAATGAACCTTTTGGTTTTCCAAAAGTAAAGGCAAGACTGTAATCTGGAATAGACAAAGACAAAGAGGAACCTCAAATATTCCCTCTGCATAATCACAGAAAAGGTCAGCCTCTGGTGTGGGTGGAGTTGCTGGTTCAAAGGAGTTGTCCTACCACCTATATGATGCTCTATAGACACTCCGGAAATATCTACCTCTAGACTTGACCACTCTGCCTCCCCCTACTCGATGACCTCCCTGTTACTATAAACAAAACCCCCCTTCCCCTGCACACAATCAGTGTTTCCTCCAGCTTTGCTAATATTTGCTCCTAATTGCTTCCTCAATTCACCGTTTTCTGACTTCATTGTTGTTGCCTTACTGTTGATTTTGCCCCTTCATTTTTTCTTGACTATCCTAAGAGTGATGGAAAGAAGTTATAGAAAGATTCTAAGTAAATGAATGACTTAATCAGGGGTGTGTGTGTATCATGTGGGCAACTGAGGGGAGATAAAGTATGGTTGGTGCCTCACATATAGATTTAACAGCAGAGGACCATGCTTTCTCTTTTTGTCTAGCCCCTACAGCCCCTAGTAAAAGTAGCCCCTGCTTTTACATCAGCCAAACCAGCCAGCCCTCAGCCTCTCCGCTAAAGTATGCCCAATGTTGGGAAGCTCTCTATTCCTTCATCATTAGACTAGACAACAGTATTCAAGAGAAAATTCTTGGTTTAAGGGTCATCTCTTTTTCCAGCTGGTCCTAATTTTGGTGTTTAAAACAACATATAAAACCTGATGGATCTCTTCTTCATAATAGTATGAAGGAACAGTTTAAAGAAGGTCAAAAAACTGGGAAAGCCTAGCGCAGGTTCCCAGAATACTGAATAAGCCTGAATAGAAGGTACAGTGTAAACAGGGGAAGGCAGCGGTGATGGAAGATTGGGGACCAGACTGTAAGAGTTTGAGATAAGACTTTCTTACTAGGCTAGGGGAACCACTGTTAAGTGTTTAAATAGGGACGTGATAAAATCAGAACTAGGTTTGGGGGGAAGATTATTCTGGGAAAGTAATATAGAATGGAGGACAGAGAGAAAGATAACAGAGACCAAGAACCTCTTCTGCTAGTGGAGACAATGACTTGAAAGGCCTCACATAGCAGGGGGGCAATTGAGAATACAAAAAAGGGACAGGAATCAAGAAATATGTTGGACTTGGAAGAGAGAAAATTGACATCTGATTGGATGAAGGGCTCAAAGGCAACTTCTGAGTTTTTTCCTGAAAGACCAGGAAAAAATGGGATAATATCAGCCATAATAGAAAATAGTCATCATGTCCTCAAAATAAGCTAAATATTGTTACTTCCTTATGTATTCTTCATCTAACATGGTTTCCAGACCCTGTACTACTTCTCCCTTTTAAAATCTAGTGCCCAGAATTTGTGGTGATGTCATTTCCTTTACAAAATTATAAGCTCCTTGATGTGGTTTTTTTTTTTTCCTTCTCGAAGTTTGGCAATCAGCACCCTTGTTGAGTCAACAAACTTTTATTGAACGTGTTAACTCATGATAAAGATCTGACAGGACAAACCTGGACACTAATTCTCAAGTTCTGGCTCCTCAGGAACTAATTAAGAAAAAATACAAAACTTTCTCCTTCCACCCACCCCAAAATGCTAAAAACTGACCAAAAAAACCACAAACCATTTATGCAAACACTGACAAGTCAGAGGTTTCGAGATCTACTTAATAGTCTAATAAAGCATCAAAGAGGACTGAAACTACAGTGCTCACTAATATGAACTGCACACACATCGAAGCCTCCAAATCCATCTCCCCTCTAATAAGACTTTGCTCTCAAATCCATCTACCTTCCTAACGACAAAACTGTCTTCTCAGGGGGCACCTGGATGGCTCAGTCAGTTAAGCATCTGACTCTTGATTTCAGCTCAGGTCATGATCTCAGGGTTGTGAGATTGAGCCCTGTGTCGGGCTTCATGCCGGGCGTGGAGCCTGCATAAGATTCTCTCTCTCCTTCTCCCTCTGCCTTCCCCTACTCTAAAAAAAGACCTGTCTTTTTTGAATAAAAAAAAATGACATTTGTCATTAATTTGGAAAAGCCGAAAGGGGCTCAGTTTCTTCACCCATAGAAAGTTTATTTGGGCCTATTTGATAACGGGTAGGAAAATGTTGTAGAGAGGAAACAAATGGTAGCAACAAAGAGTACTTATTCTGCACATGGTATAGACAACCAATGATTTGAACGAAGATATAAAAAAGGAAATGCTACAAAATAAAATAAAAGCCATTCCTATCAAATTTGGAAATGACACAAAGCCAGGGAGACAACTGGATGACAGACTTCAGACACAGAGATTGCGACAAGTAGCAACAATGGGAAGACGCAAATAAAGTACAAAAAAAGTGTAACTTCCTGACCCTGAGTCCCTGCACAAATACTGAGCAGGGAAGACAGGGCTGGATAACCGCACGTGTATTGATTAGCTATAAACTCCAAATAAGTCAATAGCTGCCCAAAGGCTCATTTGTTCTTATAGAAGTACAGGTGTTCAAATCTCAAACGCATACGGCTCTTGTTTGCCACTAGCTGAGCTGCCCTGAGCACAAGGGAATCACCCACTGTGAGAATGTACAGAACTGTGGTGGAAACGAAGTGACAACCTCATGAGAGAGTCACAGATTTTGATGTGAATGAATGGTGTTTTAGGTTTGTATAGTTGCCTTTGGAGCGCAGACCCTCAGGATGTGTCTAAATTACAAGCATCTGTCCCAACAACACAGTTCATGTTTTCAAAAGAAATGGATGGAGGTGTTCCTTAAAGAAGAAAGAAAGAGAGAAAGAGAAAGAGAGAGAGAGAGAGAGAGAGAAAGAAAGAAAGAAAGAAAGAAAGAAAGGAAGAAGGAAAGAAAAAGGGAGGAGGGAGGGATGGAGGGAGCGAGGGAAAGAAAGGAAAAAATAGATGAAGCTGAAAGTAAAATAAGTCCATCGAGAAGATATGTGTCGGTGTGGAGGTAAGTATATGAATAGCCAAATAGCATGTTTCTAGGAATCACAAACTGGTCTCTAGAAAAATAATATGAAGCTTATTACTTGGGTTAGTTTTTAATTATGGGGTCTACTATCTAAAGAATCTAAGACCTCTAAAACTAGACAGTTCCTCAGGTCCCTTCTGATTTTGACATAATTGTGATTTTATGACCAAATCAATGAGGCCCATAAGGAATCAAACCTAGGACAAGTCTAATTTTAATTTTTAAATATGATCCTGAAGAGGAAAATCTTCACATCTGCAAATAATCCTAAGTTCTCTGGGTCAAAAAATAATGCCGAATCAATGGATAGAAATGGCNAAAAGGAAAAAAAAAAAAAAAAAGAAAAAAAAAAGAAAAAAATTCTTAAGGCTATGTGAGAGGGCAGAAAAGTGGCAAACAGGCCTCAATATGAGCAAATATTGCTTGAAGAAAAATAAGTTCAGCTCTAGTTTTAGAACAATGGGCTTGGAACGATGACTAACCCAGAACAGAAACCTCAGTGTCATTGTTCTGGTCCCTGCACTGCCACAATGTGCTTCCTCAGCCATACACACACATAGCCAGGGTTCTGGATAGCATCCTGATACTGGAAATAAAACAGAAAACAAGACATGCCAGATCAGCATACCATAAAAGATTCCAATTTATCCCTATTGACTGGATGTTTCTGTCCCCCAAAGAGCTTAGTGAGGATGCAAGAAGAGCCACTGAGCAAAAGTGCTATCGTATATAAAGGTTTCATTACATTCAGCCGCCTGGTCTGAAATGAGTGCAATGATAAACGCTTTGATCTCACATCAAGCAAAGAAAAAGTTATTCACAGGACTTTGCCATTGGTCCTTCTCACCTATCCCAGCTAACCCAGCAGATCAGGGTAAAAGCCTCAACTAGGGCCTTTTCTCTGTTTCAGAGGAACTCCATACAGCATATTCAAATGCACGATTAACAAAGCCTTTAGCTCCTTCAACCCATAAGCTAAATTGTATGTAAGAACAACCCCAAGACAAAACACCTCATCCAGAAAACATGAGAATGAAGACAAAATATACCTTTCCCTACTCTCAAGGTAGCAGGCAATCTTGTTCATAACAATCTTTTCCACTTAACTGAGATGCTGCAACGCAGTGATTAAAACACAGCATTCTATGATGAAGCTTGCTAACTTGAGTTAGTATAACTGATTCCTACATTTTACCAGGTCAACTGAGAGTCTAGAGTCAAATGTTCCTCATAGTAGTTCACTCTGACAGGATCACAAATCCACTGACAATCTTTACTGGGGTATCAACTGAATCTTCTGAGTCAAGTTTCTGTGGGAGGAACCCAGAAAATGGGACCTAGAGAAAGACTCTTCTTGTTACTGTGGTCATCTGTGGTCATTTTTCGGTAACTGATAATCCCAGAGTAAAATATTACAGAACAGAATAAGATACCAAAATCCAAATCGCGCACACGTGCGTCTATGTGTGTGTGTGCACGCACGTAATAAAGGTGGCACTTCAAAACAGTAGGGAAATGATGGATTACTTATATTTAATAAATGGTACTGAGGTAATTCATTAAACATTTGGAGCACAAATAAGGTACTATCCTACCTTACATCATAAATAAATTTCAGGTAGGTTAAGGTTTTAAGTGTGAAAACAAAAACAGTAAATAACTAGAATAAAACAAAAGTGAACATTTACTTGTTAAAGGTACAAAAGAAAACACTGATAGACTTGACTACATAAAAACATAAAATATCTGCACGTCAAAATAAAGTAAAAAAGCAAACTACAAACTGGGAAAAATCTTTGTAATATACATAACAAAGAATTAATATTCTAACTACATTTAAGCTTTTACACATCAATAAGAACTTATGAACACACTTCAATAGGGAAATGGAGAAAAGGTATGAACAGGCAATTCACACACACAAAAATGACCAGTGAACATATACATGCACACATACACTCATGTTCAATTGTTATTAAAAAAAGAAAAAAATTAAAACACGAGTTAAATAACATTTTTTTACCTATCAAATTTGCAGAGATTTAAAAAAAATAATGCTCCATGTTACCAAGATCTCAAACTACACACCCTCTATACTGTTGGTGGAGGTGGAGACCAATTTGGCGAAATATATCAAGTCTTAAACATGTTCATACCCTTTGGACCAATAATTCCACACCAAGGAATTCACTCTGAAGAAGCAATATCAGATTCACAAAAAGCCTCATACAAGGCTATCCATCAGTGTTATTTATTAGACAAAAAACTGGAAACAACCTAATGTCCACCAAAAAGGGAATAGTCATATAGATTATGGCACACACATGATGAAATATCATTTAACTATTAAAAAGCATTTTAGTAAGATATTCATGACAAGTTAAAAGAAAGGATACAAAACTGTTTAAATCAATGATGCTAGTCTTGAAAGAGATACGTACATATTATATGATATATAAAAGTTTGAAGGGAAATAACACCCAACACATACATACACATACAGACACAAACTGGTTATTTCTGGAGGTAGTTTTACAGGAAGTTTGATTTTTTTTACTTTGTATTTTTCTGTATTTTCCAATTTGCTATAAATCTAAATGCAATACAAAAATAAATATAATTTGAGGAGAGTGGGGAGGCACACTGAATAGGACAGGCCCAAGGACAAAGCCAGGACACACGCACTCACTAGAATCTCCCCTCCACACTGCTCCTGGCTCATTCATCATTTTTCTCTGGGACTGATCATTCAATCAGTTGCAGACAAATCCCCTTAGGCATATTATCACTATTATCACCTCACCACCATCTTATCCAAGAGTGCACCAAAGAAGCCTTGCCATTTCCTTGCCAAAATCTAGATACACCACATCTACCATATTTCCCTGATCTACTGGTCCAGTGACCCTGTCCCCTCAAGGCAATTTGGCCACTCTGACATGACTTGTTTGAACCTGGTAAACCAATACTGGTTCCTGTGCTCATCATTTTTTTCTGAGTGTTTCCAAAACAACTCTTAATAATCTAGTCTGGGGGCACCTGCGTGGTTCAGTCAGTTAAGCATCTGACTCTTGGTTTCTGCTCAGGTCATGATCTCATGGGTCATGGGATCAAGCCCCATGTATGGGCTCCGTGCTCAGTGGGAAGTCTGCTGGAAGATTCTCTCCCTCTGCCCCTCCCTCCACTCACATGCATGCGCATGCACTCACGCACTCTCTCTCTCTAAAATAAATAAATCTTTAAAAAAATAATCTAGTCTGGAATTTAAGCCAAGATTTGCAAAATTCTTCCTCCGTGGTGAGAATCTGAAGAACGTGTATGTAAATCAGACCTTTAATGTACATAGTTATACAAAGTATATTAATTTTCCTCTTTTGGTCTATTTGAATTATTATCACTTAATTTCATCAAGTGGAAAAATCCCCACATCTCTACGGCCTTTGCTTTTTTAAAGATATCCAAATTCAATGAAAAGTAAACAAAGGTCCATTTCAAGAGAATGAAAGCCTTATCACAGGAAAGAAGAGGGGAAGACAAAAGACCCTTGTTAAAGTAAGACGGTTCTTAGCTCAAGACTTTGTGATTCGATAACAGTCTAGGTACAAATAGAACTGTAAATTGAATTTGCAACTCAATTCCATTTATCTGACACAAAATTTGAGGTAGAAGAAACATAAGAGATCATTTTGCACAGCCCCCTCATTTTACAGATCAGAAAATTGAGGCTCAAAGAGATTGACTAGCATAAGATCATTCAGCTAAACTTAAAAGTAAGAACTAGGACACCCAAGTGGGCTCAGTTGGTTCAGCGTCCAACTCTTGATTTCAGCTCAGGTCATGATCTCAGGGTTGTGAGATCGAGCCCCACGTCAGACTCCTTGCTCAGGGAAGATCCTCTCTCTCTCCCCCCCTGCCCCTCCCCCACAAAAAGATTAAGTAAGAACTAGAATGCAGGACCTTGGTTCCTCCTCCAAGATGATTCCCATAGTATTTAATGACTTAGCATTTACACACACACACACAAAATGTATGTGTATATTTATATATATGTGCATATATATGTATACATATATATATATACACACACATTATTTATATATATTCTTAACATAAGGGAGCAAAAACTGTATTTTTTCAGTGACAATGACAGGCCCAAATTATTCTACTTCTCCTAATTCTCTTCAAAACAATAAAACAATTTCCCTATTATAGAATATAAGGCTAAAGCTTTAAATAAATCAACAGTGTAAATAACAGGGTCAAGATTTCAACAAACAACACATTGAATTAAAAGGAAATCTCGAAGAGCTATAACTAAATAAATAATTCATTCTCATTCCTATATATCACTATAGTCATTCTACCCTATCAGGAAAACTGATGTTTTATAGGACTTTGTCTCAAACCATCTAACAAAGAAAAGCAAGCCCCTGCCTAGCTAGGTGCAGAATGCTTTGCCAACTCTAGCTACCATGTCCCTGGGCTACATGGAAGATAGAAAACCCCAGCACAAACACACACACCTGTATATAAAGTTCAGCCCAGTAGGCAAAACTGGAAAGAAAGCTAACATTTTTTTCTAAGTTTTTCTCCTAAGTTTACAAACTGTAGGGCTGGCCTAAAAGGGTACAGCCACTTTGAGAAAAAGTTTGGCAGTTCCTTCAAAATGTTACATGTTACCTTATGACCCAGCAATTCCATTCCCACTGATGTGTGTGTGTGTGTGTGCTTGTATGTATCTCCAAGAGAGTTGAAAACATGACCACACAAAAACTTGTCTATGAATGTTCACAGGAGTATTTGTAATAGTCAAAAGGCAGAAACAACTCAAATATTCATAAGCTGATGAATACATAAATAAAATGTGATAAAGCCACAGGATGGAATATTATTCATCCATAAAAAAGGAACAAAGTACTGATACATGCTACAACATGGATGAACCTAGATAACATCATGCTAAATGAAAGAAGCCAGACACAAAAGACTACATATGGTATGATTCCATTCATATGAACCAGCCAGAAAAAGTAACTTTATAGAAACAGAAAGTCGATTAGTGGATGCCAAGGGCTAGGGGAGGGGAGAAGTTGGAGGAAATGGGGAGTGACTGCTAATGGGACAGGGCTCCTTTTTGAGGTGAGGAAAATGTTCTAAGCTTAATTGTGGTGAGAGTTGCACCACTGTGAACATTCTAAAAAAACACTGAAGTGCATGCTTTAAATGAGTCAATTGTAGGGTATGTGAATAAGCTGTGTGTGTGTGTTTTTTGTTTTGTGTTTTTTTTTGGGGGGGTGGGCCCTATCACTTTTATCAGGTCAGCATTCCTAGCTAAAATTATCTACAGCCAAGTCTTCAGCCCCTCCAGCACTCCGCGATAAGAGTGAAAGGTAGGCCCTTATCCTCCTGGTTCCCTCTAATTACCTGAGCAATAACATAGTTGGCCTGCTCTGGTCTCAAGTCAATTTAGAAAAGAAATAGGGTGAGAATCCAATCAGGGGATGGAGCAAAGCAAAAATGAGTGGGAAATAATAAGCACATGAAAAGATGCTCCATGTCACTAGCTGCTAGGGAAATGCAAATGAAAACCCCAAAATATTACTTCAGACTTACCAGGATTGCTATTATCAAAAAGACTGACACTAACATGGGTTGGTGAGGATGTGGAGAAAGTAGAACCCTCACTGCTGGTTGGAATGTGAGGTTGGCATAGCTGCTATGGAAAACAGCCTAGCCATTCCTAAAAAGGTGAAACATAGAGTTGCCATATGATCCAGGAAGTATACATACCCAAAAGAAATGGAAACACATGTCCATGCAAAAATTTGTATATGGATGCTCATAGAGCATTATTCATAATAGACTCAAAGTGGAAACAACCCAATATCTGTCAACTGATGAATGGATAAACAAAATATGTTGTATGCATATAATAGAATATTATTCAGCCGGAAACAGAAATGAAGTCCTGGTACATGCTACAACACGGATGAACCTTGAAAACAGTATGTTAAGTGAAAGTAGCCAGTCACAAAAGACTATATATTATATGACTCCATTTATATGAAATGTCCAGAATAGGCAAATCCATAAGAGACAGGAGGTAGTTTAGTGGTTACCTAGTACTCAGGGGGATGGAGAGTTTGGGCAGGGGAGTAAGGTTACACCTAAAGGGTACAGTTTTCTTTCTGGGTTGGTGAAAATGTTCTAAAATTGATTGCGGTGATGCTTGTACAACTCTGTGAATATTCTTAACACTACTGAATTGCACCCTTAAATGAGTGAACTATAAGGTCATAAAAAATGAATGACAGATACTCCATTTCACTTGAAGAAATGAGAAATGCCTACTTATTGAATTAATATTCTGAAGCCTGCAATCATTTGCTATTATAGTCAAAGCAAACCAGCTCCCATCTATTCGTTCCTCCTGGGTTCCCCCACAACATCATTTTGTAGTAGTCTTCCAAAGTCCACTTTCCTTTTGTAGGAGTCTGTAGGGTCTCCCTCAGGCTTCCAGCAGCCCCTCTACTCCCTGGTTACTTCCTCCTTTGGTACAGGAGTTTGGGGTCATCAAGACTAAAAAGCTGACGTTTGGCAGTTGGTTCCACCCCATTTGTTACCAGCTTCTGGCATCTGAAGAGTTTCAGAGCACTATCTTTTGCTGTGTCTAGATGTATCTGGGTAGGAAGAAGGGGCTCACAGCTTCTCTGCTGTAATGGGAGGGAGTTGTGGCCGAGAGGCAAAAGCCCGAAGTTCTCAGGAAATCTGATTTCAAACTTTGATTCTGCCCTTTACTAGCTGTGGGACCTTGAGCAAATCACTCAACCTTTCTGAGCCCTCTTCCTCATCTGTAAAATGGGGATGGTACCACCTATCCCACAGGGATATCCTGAAGACTGATGCTTACAAAACCAGCCGAAACACAGAGATACTCACTATTCAGTAGAACAAACCATGGAACAGGCTCTAGTCTACATGGTGGGGACACGAGCATGAATACAAAAGGAGCTGCCTTTAAACTGTTCAGTGCAGAAATGCTGTTAACAGGACTTCATTTTCTGCTTTCCCTATATCAGCCTTCTTTTAGGATAGCCAAAGGAGTTTCAGGAGTTGAATTCTTTGCCTTGATAAACCTTCACCTCTTGCTCTCAAGAGAGATCATGCTGATAGGGTAGCAGCTATGGTTGTACCTTCAATTCTCCAACAGGGGGAGATGGGATGGTTATTGAATGTAATGGGGAAAATATTACTTTTATGCTTTCAAGTTATTATCATCACTGATCCTTAATTCTTTCAGGCCTTACCTAAAGGCATTCCCATTGTTAAAGTGTGCTTATTCAGCACTTTAAAATAAGTATGGAAAACAGATCATCTATCACTCCCTTACCCCCAGCCTGTCCAGATTTCCATGCCAGGTGAAAATTTCTGGTCACAGAAGATCAATTGCCAGTTTAGCTACCTTAGTGACCAATTTCTGGCTCACCTCCTGATTTGGGGCTCAGCTTCTACTCTAAAAACAAAGGGGTTTTCCAGAAAAAAACCAGCTTAGCTTATAAACAGAGGCTGAAACAAAGTAACCAGGGAGAAAAATGTAGGAGCTAGTTTCTAAATTAAAATGTTATGGGGCGCCTGGGTGGCACGGCGGTTAAGCGTCTGCCTTCGGCTCAGGGCACGATCCCGGTGTTATGGGATCGAGCCCCACATCAGGCTCCTCTGCTATGAGCCTGCTTCTTCCTCTCCCACTCCCCCTGCTTGTGTTCCCTCTCTCGCTGGCTGTCTCTATCTCTGTCGAATAAATAAAAAAAAATTTTTTTAAAAATAAAATAAAATAAAATAAAATGTTATAACATGAAGCCCATACTTCCCTTGGTGGAGCAATTTCACAAATCACAGAAAAATATTTTTCATTTTAGAATAGATTGGGGGGCGCCTGGGTGGCACAGCGGTTAAGCATCTGCCTTCGGCTCAGGGCGTGATCCTGGCATTCTGGGATCGAGCCCCACATCAGGCTCCTCGGCTATGAGCCTGCTTCTTCCTCTCCCACTCCCCCTGCTTGTGTTCCCTCTCTTGCTGGCTGTCTCTACCTCTGTCAAATAAATAAATTTTAAAAAAAATCTTAAAAAAAAAAAAGAATAGATTGGGAGAGAGCCTTTGCCAAGAGCCCGTTGTTTAAATTTTCAATTTGAATTTTAAGCAGGATTATACATGCCCAAGAACTATTTTTAGCTAATAGGTAGGATAGCTGTGTCCACAACAGTTTGGAACAATCAAGAGTGAAACTATTAAATAGCATCTCTCACTGTGGTACCTTATCATTTAGCACTTCTATTTCTATCTTAATATTTTCTAAAGCTTCATCATAAAAATACTTGTAAAGCACCCATGCTAGGCACAATACAAAGTTCAAATAGATAAACATGGTTTCTATTTTCATTATGTGTTTAATCCACACCGAATAAACCAAATATATGAAAGAATCCCAAGGTTAAGCATTCCCATCAAGCTGCCATCCAGGTCCTAAGTGCCCAGGGGAGATAGACCAGGAAGCAACTCTCCAACACTTAACACCCTTCCAATGCTTAAACCCTCTCTATGTATTAAAAGGGGAGGGGTAATGAAACTGTTCTAAAACTGACTGTGACGCTGGATATACAACTCTGCGATACACTAAAAGCCAATGAATTGTACACCTAAATGGGTGCATTGTATGGTAAATGATTATATCTCAAGCCATTAAAAAAGAAAAATTGTTCTTACTCTGATTGTTCTAATTAGTCAAAGCTATTTTTTAAGCTCTCATGCTAAATGGTATCTAGCTAAAGACTGCACTGGCTTGGCAGTGGAGCTCAGTGGCAACTACGGAGCTTACTCTTCTACCCCTGACCATACATCTCTCTTTCCCTAGTCTCTCTTCTTTACTTCCCCAGTTCCTTTCCTGTTGTTCCTCCACTCCAGCTAGGTCTTAGGTCTCTCAGGTATTCCCAGGCACGTTTTGTCCCAACTGGTGGACCTCAGACCTAAACCAATTGCTGACCCCCTGCAACTTTCCCTTCATGACCTTAGGCAAGTCACGTCCTTGCTCTCCTGTCGCTGTTCCAGTTTGCACAAAGACGGGTTGGAGTACGCAAACCTTTCCAGGTCCCACATTCTATGTAAAAATAACACAAAACAATGAACACTTACGTGTTCCGTGACATGCAAAGTCTCTGCCATTTTGGCCAACAGACATATATTTGGATTATTCATTTTGTAAATGGCCATAGAATACAATTTTCCAAAGAACAGTATTTAATATAGTCATAAAATGATCAACATGGAGTCCTTATTTTTAAAAGCTATCACTTTCTCAAAGAAAATTCAGAGCCCAACACCGAATGCTTGATAGTCCCTCTGGACCTGTCTCTGAGGGTCCATTTTCGAAAGGAACAACAACAGAAAAAGCTTTTTGCATGTTGGGGCCCTGCTGGATTTACCAAAGCAAAGAAAGAAACAAGGCTGGAGTGGCAGAGCCTTACCACCACTGGTTCAACTAAATCCTATGAAAGGCTTTGTTTAGCCAGTGGTAGAGAGACCTAACATAAGACAGCACCTCAACATACATTATAAACCCTCAGAAATATGCTCAGAGAGCAATACACGTTGGCAAGAATGAATACCTTTATCCTGGACAACTTGCAGCTTTTTAGGCAAACCAGTTACATTCTCCCAGCAAAACTCATAGAAATATGTAGTCACCAGTTTCCAACATACTACCACCAGACAAATTCACAGTATTGTTTCCATGTGCCCAACAACAGAGCAAAACCGAAAGAAACACATCAATTTCTCCTATACACACACACACAGACACGCACACACCCAAATATGCAAGAGAAACCATTTTCTTTGCAGAACCTACCGTTGTCTAAGTTGTGGGCATGACATGATAAATACCGGTTGCTAATAAAAATCAGATGGATAGCTCTCCACTGAGAAGCAAAGAGCACACGCAGAAATAAAAAAAACCCCAACCAACCAACCAACCATCCTAAGGTGTGCTTCTTGTCATGAACGGAACACCAAACATGGAGAGAAATTACTCCAAGTGTCCATTTGCATCCCTCTTTCCCTTGACCTCAGACCAACGAGTTCTCCTGTGAGTTACCTCCCCACACTTCTGCCCCCATCACAAAAGCCTAGAGCAGAAGGTGGCAGGCCCCTCTCTTCTTCCCCTTCAGGCCCTCGCCTCGAGGCACTGAACAAGACTGGGGGCGGGGGAGGGCGGAAAGGACAGAGGTAGGCGCTTTTGATCCCTCACAGCTCGGCGACAGGGCTCCCGGCCTCTCCCGTTCCCATCACGGAAGCAGAGCACCTGCCCGGGAGAGGTCCCCCTCCTCCACCTTAGTAACCGGCCCTCGGGGCCTAGGTGTCCAAGGAGTCCAGGCGCAGCAGCCCCAAGGGACAAAGGCCGGGCTGACAAAGAGAAGGGAGAGGCGAAAGAAGTCGCGAGCTGTCTGAAAACCCTCGCAAACAAAAGCGGGGGTGGGGGTGGGGGTGGGGTCCTGAGACTACCAAGCCTGTCTCGGCTGTTCCCAGAGGTGGCCAGGTTTGGCCGATTAATGCGTGTGGGGGAGGGGGCCGGTTAGAAAATTCCTCTGAGGAAAGGGATTAGGGAGCTGCGGGGACGCGGCGGCCGGCAGGCAGGAGCCTGAGGGGAGGGCAGAGGTCCTGGGGCCAAAAGGGGCACAGTTCGTGAGTGGGGAGAGGTGATGGCAAAGAGGTGAAGGCCACACAGGGCCCAGTGGCGGGAGAGCGGGCGCTCAGCCCCGGGCGGCGCTCCCCTGGGGCCGAGAGGGGCTCTCAGGAGGGGCTCCCGAGCTGTGCACCAGCCGGGGCTGGGGGCGTGAGGCGAAGGGATTCCGGGGAGAGCGCAGAGTAGTTGGGGGCGTAGTGTTGGAAAGGAGAGAGTTTGAGAACAGAACCGTAGAGAGGCCAGGGGGGGACTGCGAGGGGGCCTGACCCTCTCCGCCCCACCTCACCTGGCGCCGGGTCGGAGTCCAGGTCTAGTGCCGAGAAAGCGCCAGCTCCGGCCAGCCCCTCCGTCCCGCGCGGGAGACCACGGACACAAAGCGGGGCGCGCAGGAGGAGGGGAGGAGGGAGAGGGAGGGAAAGGGGGAGGGGAGGGAGGAGGAGGAGACGCCTGAGGCGCGCGAGGGGGGGGAGGAGGGGCGCCCGCCGCCCTCCGCCTGGGTCACGGGGCGGGGCGTGCGGCTGGAGGCCGCGCTCGGGCCGCCAATGGCCACACCGCCCGCCGGCCGACTGGGGCGCGCCATCCGGCAGCTCACCTCGGCACCTGGGCCTTGGCTGGCCCCAGCCAATCAAACGCCTTCATTTGCATACCCAGCCCCGCCCTTTCGCCCCAGCCAGGGGCCCGCTCCCTGAGATCACAAAGAAGGCCCCCGTAGGGGGAGGGGGTCCACTCCCGACTGCCTACCCCGACGGCCTAGCATCACCTTTTCAGTGCGTTTATGGCTCTTTCACAGTCACCCTGATGAAAGGAAGGAAGTGGGGGTCATAGGAGTTTGGACCAAGATTCCTTAAGAGATCGGATCTTTTCTGCGGTCTTTCCAACCAAGAGCTACTCTCCCCCAGTTCCACCGCACACATTTGCATCTCTTCGCATCTGGGTCCTGCGCCTCCGCCCCTCTCCCCCTCCCCTTTTTCTAGTCGCCCCAATCTCGGTGCTTCCTTCCGTAGGCTGCCGCCCACTACTGGCCTTCTGCTGCACTGCAGCCCTGATCAGCAGGCTCTGAGCAAAGCCTTAGATAAGATGCTCCAAAGGGGCCCAAACCTACCCCTGTCCAGAAGGAAAACAAGAGAGGAAGGGGTTACTGCACTAAGGTAGAAGGGACCTGATCAAGTGGCTTTGGTACCTATGATGGCAAAAAGCCGACACTTAGGTTCAAACTCCCCAAATCATCTTGTCCGACCTTCCATCGCCTACCTTCAGGTCTGTACTGGGCCACAATGGTGACTGACTGGCCAGCCCGTTTCAGAGCAGCCGCAGCCTGCTCGTGAGTTGCATTCCTCAGGTTCACGCCATTCACCTGTCCAAAGAGGGGAGATATGAGCCATCCCCAAAGCAAGAAAGGCAGTCCTCTGTCATAGCAGTTAGGAGAGGGAGAAGGGTAGCCCATCCCTAAGCCTACTCAGATGCATTTCTCAATAGCCCATCCTTGCCCCTAAGACGCGACCTAAAGAGTATGACTTCTCTAGCGTAATAATTATCTTTGTGGGGGTCAAATGCCAACCAGGGCTAAGATCCAACACACATTCTATTTCCTCCTCAAGGATGAGTCTGGGCTCAGTCCCTGGCACTCCCTAAGGCCATCTCTAAAGAGAATGTAAGTTCTCTCCAGCTCAGCCTACCCCCATCTCAAGAAGCATTCCTTGGAGGAAGCAAGATCTCCCCTCCTCCCTTTTAGATTGGCATGGCTCCCATCCTCCCACCTCTCCTTTGTCTCCTCACCGATAGGATCCGGTCTCCCCTGCGCAGCTCCCCACTCAGGTCAGCTGGGCCTCCTGCCAGGATGAAGGAGACAAAAATGCCTTCCCCATCCTCTCCTCCTACGATGTTGAAGCCCAAGCCTGTGGAGCCCTTGTGCAGGATGATCTTGCGGGGCTCTCTGGTGGGAGAGAAGTAGACAAGGTGGATATAAACTGTTGTTCCTCTGAGGGCCAGCCTAGAACAAGGCCTATCCTGCTGTAGAATGACTTAGGTCCCTTATGTATGATACCCTGTTGCTTCCTTTCTCTCCCGAAACCTGCTTGGCTGCTGTTTTCTGCCAGGTTTCAGTTCCTCTTCCCTCCCTTCTTCCTGAGGGCTTGGAGTCAGCTTCTCAGTGCACAGTGCCCTACTCTCGCAGTTCAGCACATCCCTACCCTGTCTAGAGACCATTACCTCAGAGCCCATTCACTCATCCTCTTTCTCCCCAGATTCTCCTATCCTACCACCGGCGTGCTGGACCTGGGCCACAACAAGGGGAACCAGTTCGGGGCACTGGAAATCAGCCCAGGGTCGATCGCACACCCATCCACAAAGTGTACCTACTTACTTTACACATGCTCCTCCAGTCTCAAATTCCACCCACCAGCTACGACCCCTCCCATCTCCCCCAAAGATGGATGTGGTCACCAGCTACAACTATGCGCCCTTGCGAGGTGATGTGGGAGACAGGTAAAGAAATCCCAGGTCCCCAGAAGGAGCTTAGGAGCCTAACTTAAGAGAGTTAACACATGGAAACTCCCAGCTGCAACTAACCATGTTATGTCTAAGGCATCCCTCTGGAAATGGTCAGTGTCATCAGGCGAGAGCTACAGCCGCTCGTGTGTATCCATACAACCCTACTCCCAGCACACTTTTCCTGGCCCACCGCCTTCACTTGAAGCATCTTTCATCAGAATAGTCCCAAATCCAAGACTCCTCCTTTGTTGCTCCCAGTCTTGGGTGCGAGGCTCCCTCCCTGAGTCCCAGATGCTCTTGCTCAAATCCCTCCTCTCCTCCTACCTGGCATCCCCTCCAGGCCGCAGGGAGCGGAGAGGCCAGGCCCACCTCTGCGAAGCCCTCCTCCAGGCCGAGGCCGAGGCCGGGCCCAAGCCCAGGGCCAAGCTGGAGCCCGAGAACTTGCGTGCCCTCTCCATGGCTCCTCCAGCTCTCTCCACCCGCCCCCGACACCCGCCGCCTGCCCTTCCGGCTCCCCTGCAGCCGGCCCAGCAGCCTCCAGGGCCCCACCCCGCAGCAAACCTGTCCCCCGGAACCCCGTCCGGCCGGACCAGTTCCACGGCCCGCCACCGCCGCCGCCGCCGCCGCCGCTGCAGCCGCCGCCAGAGCGGGGCGGGGCCGTTCCCTGGGAGGCCACCGGGCCCGCCAGCCTCACAGCGTCCCGCCAACCCCACCGGCTCAACGGCTTTTTTCTCTAATTTAGAACGACTGCCGCAGAGGGGGCAGCAACTGTCTCGGGGAAGAAAACCCCCGCCGCTTCCACCTCCTCAGCCCCCTCCACGCTCCACCCCATCCTTGACTCGGTTCTTTCGGATGGGGCCGCACACTTGGCACTCCCCCTGATGGTGGAACTTGTCCCTGCAGCTCCCTCCGTCCCTCCCTAGGGCCCTAAGGGCTGAGAGAGGGCCTCAGACCCCAAAGAGAAGTGAGGAGGGCTTTCCCCCATTCTTGGCCATACTGCAAGGAGACCTGTGGCTAGCCAGAAACCGATTCCTAATCCTGTTCGTCCCTAGGTAGGATAAAGGGGTGGAGGGGCGTTTTTACCTGGTGAAGTCCTCCTCAGCCAGCATGTGCCTGGGGATAGGAGAGTAGCGAGCAGGGGGAACCTGAGGAGGAGCAGAGTAGCTGACCTTGCTCTCCACAGCCCCAAGATAGCCCAGGCTGGAATTATGGCTTATGTGGTTGTCAGCCAAGGCGGTAAAAGCTGAAAGCAAGAAAAGGAGAGAAGAGTTCAGAGACCACTCCATGTAGGTCCCTATCCCCCCTCCCAAGGACTGTGCCCCACACCGCCTCCTCAGATGCCAAAGACACCAGGGGATGCTGATTCCTCAGGCCTCTCTTCCCCTCTCCCCACCCCCACCCCACCCCCGGGGTTCCTCCTCCACAGTCCCTTTCTGAATCCTGGGCTCACTCCTGTGAGTCTTAGAAAGAGCTAAAGTCAAGCAGTCTACAAAGAAAGGCATGACTAGAGGTGTGACTAATAATAATCCCTCACATCTCTATAGCCTAATACGGTTTTCCAAGGGCTTTCTTGTCCATGATCTCATTTGATCCTTGCAGCAGTCCTATGAGGAAGGCAGCACATACATCATTAGCTCCTTTTTGCCAGAGAGGAAACTAAAGACGGGTGAAAGGGACTCGTCCAAGGGCACCCAGCTCTAAGGGACGGAGCTGGGATCTGGACTCAGTTCTCCTGAGCACTAGCGTGTTCTCTCTCTCTGTCTCTCCCTCTCTGAACAAGGGGTTTGAATTCTTTCCCCTCCGGAAACCGGGGGGCAGGAGCTTCAGGCCGGGGACAGGGCAGACGGTACGTACTGCTGGCGTAGTCAGGAGGCGCATACATGTCGTTGAGGTGGAGGCTGCCTGGCTTGGCCACCTTCAGATAGACCATATCAGATGTGTTCTTCAGTGAAGCCACGGCTTCCTCGTGCCTCACATCCTGCAGATTTGTGTTGTTCACCTAGAAGAGGAGAGGCCTTAGGGCTGGCCCTTGGGAAAAGGGAGGGTTTCTCCGGGGAACCCTGAAGGGTGGCCTTTCAGTGAAATTCCACCGTGCTTTTTCTATTGGAGGCCGAGTATAGCGCTGCAAGAAGTGGAGAAGCATCGAGAGGGCAGTAGAGCGGTGAGGAAACCCCAGCCATGACGAGAACTAGGGCCTTGGTGTCTGAGGGCGCACAGCTCGGATGATGCTGCTTTTGAAATCCCCCCACAGTGCTGGGCCCTAAGTGAGGTGCTACTAGAGCCCCACCTCCCCACCCTACGCTACCATTTGGGCATCCCCAAAGGCTGTCTCACCGCCAGCAGCCGGTCCCCGATCTGTAGGCGCCCATCCTTCTGAGCAGCACCGCCCTCGATGATCTTGGTGATGTAGATGCTGTTGTCTCCCGGGATGTGCTGGTTGCCAATCCCCCCAGCAATGCTGAAACCCAGGCCTGGGTCGGGGCCCAAAGGGAGTGGGAGAGGCCACAAGGAGAAGTTAGAGCGCTCAGTCAATCCCAGAGCCAGCTCCCCACCGCAGCCAACCCACTGGCCCCATGGGAGCTCCCCGCCCCAGCCATCCCGAGGTCAGTAAGGGGGAGTGAGACGGGAGGTAAAAAAAGAAGCCTGTGAGCTAGAGCAGGGAGTCAGGCAAGGAGTAAGGCTGTTCCCTTCCATTTCCTACAGAGCCAACCAGGGGCCTCTGGCCAAAGCACAGGAACCCAGAGAGCCGCACCTTTGGGCCCTTTGAGCAGGTTGACCTCCATGATGGTCTCGGGCGGCGGCTGTCTCCTCCGCACCACCAACCGCACCACAGGACCTGCCTCCTTGAGCGCCTCCACGGCCCGGCTGTGAACCACCTCCGACACGTCCACCTCATTCACCCTCAGCACGCAGTCATTCACCCTGCGGAGGAAGCCCGAGAGGCATGACACCCTGCCACCACCCCTCCACCCCCTCTCCCACCTCTTCTTCGTTCCCTCCCCATACCTCCCCTGCCCTCTCTGAGATCTAATAAAAGGGTCATCCTGCCAGGCAGCCCTCTTCCCCTACCTCCATCCTGCCCCTGCTACCCCCAGGCGCTGCTTTCAGGCCACCTCACCCCAGCCTCCCGTCCATGGCAGCTGCTCCACCAGGGATGATCTTGGTAATGAAGATGCCAGGGTCATCGGGGACATGGGGGTTGTCGATGCCACCTGCAATGCTGAAGCCCAGGCCAGAATTGCCCTGCAGGAGAGGGCAGAGGGGCACAGTCTGCTCACTCAGAGGGCATGAGGGAGGGCTCTGGATCTCCCGCCTTCCCCCCATCCCCCTAGAAGCGGGTTCTCCAGGCCTCCGAAGGGGCCACGGCAGCCCCAGGCCGGCACACAGCTTCCCAGACTGTGCTCACTGTTCCAGCCTAGAGGCCTCAGCAAAGCCATCCCCTTCCCAATTCCCCAGGCCTCAGCGAGCAAGGTCAATTAATATTTGTTAGTTGGTTGATTGATTGACGCAGTATGTGGCCTCCGAGGGAGGGCCACTGTTTCCCCGTCTTCTCAAATGCAGGTGCTCCCCCCTTTTCCTGGGAGAGCCCTTCCTTTTCCTGGTCTGAACCCTCCCCTCTCCCCTTTCATCCTGACCCACTGGCAGACTTACCCGCTCAAGTACTATTTCCTCATACTTGAACATGCCATCGCTGCCATTCACCTAGGGGGAGACAGACGCGGACAGTTCCCTGAGTGCTCCCTGCCCTCCCCCTCCACCATCTGCCCCCTGGTCAACCTGCTCCTCCCCCACCCCCCAAAGAATAGGACTCTGAATTGACCCCAGAACACCTCTTGGCTGCAGATGGGGACAGGCTGACCCTGAGGAGGCCACACCCCTCCCTGGCTTCCAGCCATATCGGACCAAACCCATTTAGCCCAGATCAATTGTCTGGGACTGAGCCAGCCAGTGGTGCACTTGCTGAGAGGCTGGGCTCCAGGGCCTCGAAGTTCGCTTAGGAGGGGTGCAGCGCTGGCCTAAGGGGGCTGCAGAAATGGAACACGGTGGGCACCACACCACACCTAGCATCCATGGGGACACACCCAGTGCCCTCAATGGGGACCTATTCCCCTTCTGAACCGTAGCCCTCCCTGACTTAGGGATCACAGACTCCCACCATGTCAGAGCTGGTAGGACAGCAGACACCATCTTGTCCAACCTCCCTCATGTGACAGATGGTGTGACACTGAGGCCCAGAGAGGACACAGGTTGTACCTCAGAGAGCACTGGGAGTTAATGGCAGAGCAGGGGTTAGAATCTGGATCTCCAGGCGCTCTTCTGTTTAAATCAAGCTGTTAAGGCAACTGAGGTTTTGGCCACTCACCCCCTTCCCCAGCAGAGCTCATGAGAAAAGGAAATGTGCACCCTTCAGAATAGCCCCAGGAACCCTCATTCTATATCTCCTCTGTGTCCCCAGGAACCTGATTCTTCAAATGGGTGGAAGGAGTCAAAGTCCGAATCCATTTCCTACCAAGGGGCTTTTGCTCCTGAACACTTTGTGTTTCCCTGCAGAAAAAGCTAGGGTAGGGTCTGGGTGGGAGTCAGAGGCGAAGCCAGGGGTGGGATGGGAGCAGAGTGGACAAGATTCCCCAGGAGGGAGAAGCTGATAACCCATGACTGACTGGCAGCACAGTCCCTGGCCTTCAGTATACAGTAGCCATGGGAGGAATTGTTCTGACCAGCCCACAGAACTGGCCTCCCAGACAAGACATACTTGTGGCCATTGTCAAGTGAAAATGTGATTGTGGGCAGACAAGTAGTCCCTGCTCCCTGGCTCCCACTCTCATCCCTAAGAATGGAGGAACTCCCTTGCCCCTCTCCCCAGGTACCCCAGCACCCCTCCTCCATCTTTCTCTGGACCCAGGTGTCCTCCTCTGAAGGGAGCTGCAAACCTAGGGTGGAGGCTCCTTCACATGCTCGGCTCTGCTCCCCCCTCCATTGCAGCTTTGGCTTGGAGAAACACAGAGGGCAGCCGGGAGGTTGGGGCCGGGCTGGCTAGTCATGCCTCCACCTTTTCCGGGCCTGACCCCAGGACTTTATGCCCCGCAGCCCTGGGAGTTGGTGGGAGGACCCCAGCTGCAGCCCCACTCTGGTCCCTGATCCCATGGGGAAGAACTGATGGCTTTTCAGAGCCCCGAAACCAAAACAGCTGCCTGAAGTAACATGCAACAGACATGCAGGCAAAAGGACACCCTTGCAGCTCTCGCATGCATCTGGCGTACCATGTGTGTCCACATGTGATAAGCCATGCTTCAAGGCCAGCTCCAGTGAGAACCGGAGGCTCCAGCCTCCCACTGCCCCACTCAGGGACCCTGCTTCCAGGACCGGGGGCCATCTGGGGATAAGCCCTGGCAAAGAAACCTTGAGCAACTGGCCCAGCCTTGGGACTGGCACCTGTCTGCCGGTTGAACAGGATAAGCATGAGAGAGTGCCTGCCAGGGTAGGGCTTCAGGGTACAGGGGAAAAAGAAAGGGGGGGACTCACTGGAGAGGGCAAGGAGCCAAGGCAAGGGCCACGGGAAGCAGTGAGTGTGGACAGACAGAAGGCCAGAACTGAGGACTCCTCTCCCTAGGAGGGTCCCCACCTTGGCTTCTGAGTGAGGGCACATTCTATACCCAGAGGAAGACAGAGGTGGCCAGAACGGTCACCAGCTTGGGGTAGGCAGCACCTGCCCTCGACAGCAAAGCCTCCTTCTTCTTTCTTCCTAACCTGGGGGTTGCAGAGCCAAATAACCAAACAGGCCCTCTGCTGTGCATGCCAAGGACCTGGCTCTGCCGGCCCAGCCTCCATTTTGCTGCTTCTCCCACAGATGCTCCTTCCATTTTCTAAGCTGGCAGTTTAGACTGGGAGTGGAAGCCGGAGTTGTGCCCAGCACCCAGGGGTTCCCAAGCTGTGCCAAGTCAGGGCTTGGGGGCCAAGTTCTCTCACATCTGGAGGTACCCAAGGGGGACATGCCCCACTGGGGCCAGTCCTGCACCAGGGCAGCTGCCCCTTGCTTGGCTCCAGGCACCATGCCTGCTCTAGAGCAAAGAAGCTTGCTTCAGCCCCCCCAATCCCTACATTGCCCCCCCCAGCACAAACACACACTTCAGAGCTGCTTGGACAAAAGAGTCTGTCCTTCTCAGCAGCCTCTCAGCCTTGCTTGGGACGTGTCTCTTGCCTCCTCCCCCTCCCCTCCCTTGCCTGTCAAGCGCCTCTCACCAGGGACACCACACACACACACACACACACACACACACACACACAGGCACACACATGCACACACTTGAGCCACATGTTCACACACATATACATGTAGCCACACACACAGGCAAACACAGCTCTCCCTGCAGCCTCATCTACAGAGACACCTCCACATTCAGAGAGACATCCCCACATGTCCATGTGCACATTCACACACAAAGGGACTGGTACGGAAAGGGACTCATGGTATTGAGGGATGAAGCTCAGCTAGCCGGGCACATGGGCCCTCTCGACAGAGATTCACAGGAGCTCCACTGCCTTCCTCCACACACCTTAACATACATCCACACACACACACACACACATATGTCCCCCCTACGCAGAGCACCATGCCCCCTCCTCCCCTCCTGTGGAGACACACACCACACACAGCCCCCGCAGAACCTCCCGCCCCCTGCCAGACAGAGACGCTACTAAACCCCCGCACTGAGACAAACCCAGTTCCCCCCCCCAGGAAAATGTGCCCCTCCGCCATACCTTCACCTCCTGACACACACAGCTCCTCCCAATCCCCTCCAAATGGAGACCCCCAAACAGACACACACAGAGAAGCATACATTTCCAACCGCCTCTCTTGGCCCAGGTGAAATGCTAGGGCTCAGGTTCCACTGGCTGGAAGCTTCCAGGAACCCCTGCTGCACCCCCCAGGCCTCTAAGCCCCCAGTCTCCAGCCCCCCTGAGGTGCCCCGCCGTCCCCCCCCACTGCTGGTCCATACCTGCTCATACCAGTCCCGGTTGGTACAGGTGCACTCAGGCCACCAGCCGGGGCCACTGCCGTTGAGTTTGGGGGTGCTCTTGCCTGGGACTGGCTTAGGGGGCACTGGCCCCACATCCCGGCCGGTGGGGATGAGCTTGGCCTTGGTGCGGGGGGTGGGGGTAGCCCCTGCCTGTGAGGGCAGGGTCTGCGAGCTGTAGCCCCCATAGCCCGCGCTGGCTCCATTGCCCCCACCTGGCCCATAGGGGTCGGGCACCTGCCAGTCCCCATAGCCAGGAGGCTCGAGGCGCCGCAGGGCAGCCAGGCGGGTCACCTCATAGCACTCGGGGCACTTACAGCAGTGCTGGTGCTTGTGCATGGCACTGCCCCCCGCCGCCCGGACCCCCCAGCCCACGCCGGTTTCCACACCGCCGCCGCCGCTGGGCTCCCGGGCACACTCACACTGCTCGGACCAGGAAGGGGGGGGCACCCGTGGGGGCGCCCGGGCGGAGCGGGGCCTGGGGCCGGGCGGGCGTCCCGGGGCTTCTGCCCCTACGCTGCCCCGCACCCACGGCTCCCCCTCCAGCACTGGCGGCTCCGTGTCGCCCGTCGTGGCTCCTGGGCCGAGGCCCAGCGGCAAAGAAGAAGCGGGAGCCTGGGCAGAGGCTGGGTGCTGAGAGGACCGCTCCTGCACTGGTCCCCAGGATGGATCTGAGTGGAGTCAAGAGCATCTCTCCCTGGCTCCCTTCTCAGTTGATTCCAGCCAATCAGCGTTCAGAGTCAGGCAGCGGCAGCGGCAGCGGCAGGAATGCTAAACAGCGGCTCCTTAAAGGAACAGAGGCAGTGGCGCCCCCAGGCTCAGCCCCAGCTCCCCAGATATCAGGGGTATCACCAACCCTAAAGCGGGGACGGGGGATTTGGGCCACGGGTGAGCTCGGCCCCCGATCTAGTGCCCCCACATCTCCAATTTCAGCCTGTCCTCCGCCCACTCCACCCCACCCCACTTCCAAGAGGGAGTTGCAGGGAGATGCTCAATGGGTCCCTGGGCTTGCTGTGAGCTGGGGCTAGCAGAAGTAAAGACTTGAAGCAGCAGAACGGACCAAAGGGACGTTGGAACAGGGCAGGGAAGGTGATCTTTCTTAACAGGGGACCGAGGAAGGGGGCAGCATATGTGGCTACTCTCCTGTCAGTGCCTCTTCCTCAGGACTATTGTTCTCTCAACCTCTAGGCCTGAAATGACCGCAATCTCACACTTGACCTGCTTCCATCACAGTGAGGGACTCAAGCCTAGAACAGGAGGAAAGGAGAGCTCTAAGCTCTTGTCCCTGGCCCACAGGCTCCTGCCTCCTTCTCCCCACTCCTGCACAGTTATGATGGGAGAAAGAGCTTCAGGATGCCAAGAGGAGAGAGAGCCCAGGGCAGAAGGAAAGGTAAGAAGAGATCTGCAGTGAGAGAAACCATCCCAGGGGACCCGGAGAAGAACTTGGGAATACTTGTCCAAGGACATCTCTTTAGCCTCCCTGGCTCAGCCTGTTGGGGGACGGAGGCAGGATGGCATGCAGGGAAGACTATCTTCTTTGCTGTTCTTGTTTTGTCCTTAGCCACCAATTATCGAGTCTTTACAAAGTCCTACGTGCTTTACATGCAAACAAAACCCCTACCAAGGTGCTACTATGCTTATCTTAATTTTACCAGTCGAGAAATTGAGGCTTGGAGATATTAATACAGCTGGAAGGGACAGAATGAGGATGCAGATCCCGGCTATGTGGTTCAAGCATCCATGCTCTGAACCACCCTGGTACCACAGGTCCATTCAAAGTTCTCCTGTAGAATGTAGATCTCAGTTCAATTCAATGAACGTTCTTGCACACCTACTCTATGCAAGACCTTGACCTAGGACCTAGGGATACAGAAATTTATTCTTTTTTTTTTTTTTAAGTGTACTTTTTTTTTTTTTAATTTTTATTTATTTATTCGACAGAGATAGAGACAGCCAGCGAGAGAGGGAACACAAGCAGGGGGAGTGGGAGAGGAAGAAGCAGGCTCACAGCGGAGGAGCCTGACGTGGGGCTCGATCCCATAACGCCGGGATCACGCCCTGAGCCGAAGGCAGACGCTTAACCGCTCTGCCACCCAGGCGCCCCCAGAAATTTATTCTTAACAAACATTCATCTAGCACTTGTTGTGTGTGGACACTGTTCTAGGATTTGGGGATATAGCAACAAACAGAACGACGTTTTATCAGGTTGAGGGAAGTATAGAAACTTCACCCCCCCCTTTAAATATCTTCACCGTGTCCCATATTTAGTATAGTATTATACGGTACTGTGGGGAAAGAAAGAAAAGTCGATCAGAGAAGGAGGTGTTGGGAATGCCAGGGGAGGACACTGGGCTGTAATCATCGTTCTTCAAGTTTTTTACCTCTACATTTTAATAGGAAAATTTTCGAACGTGCGAAAAGTTGAAAAAAAGTTACAGGGAACAAACACCACCTGGATGCTTATTAACATTTTGCTACACTTGCTTTACCATGTATCAATCCTCCATGTATTCTCTCCACCTTTTTTTTAAATGAAAATTCACAAACATACAGAAACGTTGACAGAATAGTACAATGAGCATCTATATATCTTTATCATAGACTCAGCAACTGGTATTGTCTTGTTATATTTGCTCTATCGATCTATCACGTAGCTACATTGTTTTCTGAACCATTCAAATGTAAGTTGCAGATTTCATCACACTTCTGCCCCTAATACTTCAGCATCCATTTTATATTCTCCTACATGACCACAATATTATTATGACATCTAAGAAAATTAACAATAATTTCGTATCATCCAACAGCATCTAATGTCTAGTCCGTTTTCAAATTTCTCCAAATCCGCCTTTTACGTTTTTAACATCAAAATCTAGTCAAGGCTCCTGCATCGCCTTTTTGTCTTTAACCACTTTTAATCTAGAACAGCCCCAATCTTAAAAATTTTTTTTAAAATTTTGACATAATTATAGATTTACAAGGAAGTTGCACAGCACAGAGAGGGCCCATGTACCTTTCACCTAGCTTCCCTCAATGATTACATCTTACGTAATTACAGTACAATATCAAAACTAGGAAATTGACATTGGTACAATGCGGGTATAATTCTGTGCCATTTTACCACATGTAGAGATTCCAATAACAACCACTGCAACAAAGATACAGAATTGTTTTGTCACCACAGGGATCTAACTCTCAACATTTCATCAGGTCGAGGGAAGTATTGAAACCTCACCTCCCTTTAAATACCTCTACTGTGTCCCATTTATAGTATTGTATTGTACAGTTGTCTTAAATATTTCCTCCATGTATATCGAGCTTCACATCAGACAATGTTATATTTATTGTTTCAAGTATCAAACATAATTCAGACACCTTAAGATAAGGAAAGTCTATTGCACATACTTCCATTTTTACTCATTCAATTCTTTCTTCTTTCCTGATGTTCCAAGATTTCTTCTTTTATCATTTTCTTTCTGTTTTGAGAACTGCCTTTAACCATACTTTTAGGGTGGGTCTGCTTGCGATGTAGTCTGTCAACCTCCCTTTTTCTGAGGGTCTCTTGACTTCCCCCTCATTTCCAAAAGGCATTTTACTAGGTAAAGCATTCAGGGTTGGCAGTTCTTTTCTTTCAATGCTAAAAATATGTTGTGCAACTTTCTTCTGGCCTTCATGGTTTCTGATGAGAAATCCACCCACACTTGAATTGTTTTTCCTCTGTAGGTAAGGTGTTGTTTCTTTCTTGCTGTTTTCAAGATTTTCTCTGTCTTGTTTTCAAAAGTTTGGTTATGATGTATCTTGGCATAGGTTTCTTTGAGTTTATCCTGTTTGGGTTTTGTTCAGCTTCTTGAATTTGTAGGTTTTATCTTTTGCCAAATTTGGGAAATCTTCAGCCATTATTTCTGGAGGGCTTTTTCAGACTCACCTTCTTTCTCTTCTCATTCTGGTACTCCAGTGATGTGCATGTTAGGTCTTAGGGGATAGTCACCACATGTCTCTGAAACACTGTTCATTTTTTTAAAATTCTATTTTAACATTGTTGTTCAGATTGGGTAATTTCTTTTGTTTTTAAAGACTTATTTATTTATCTGAGAGAGAGAGAGAGCACAGGGGAGGGGCAGAAGGAGAGAGAGAATCTCAATCAGACTCCCCACCGAGCACAGAGCCCACCATGGGGCACAATCTCATGACCTCGACCTTGAGATCACAACCTGAACTGAAATCAAGAGTCAGACGCTTAACTGACTGGGTCACCCAGGTGCCACCAGATTGGGTAATTTCTAATGTTCTATTTTCAAGTTCACTGATTCTCTCCTCTGTCCTCCCCATCCTGTTGATAAGTCCACACACTGAGTTTTTTAGTTTGGTTATTGTATTCTTTGATTCTAAAATTTCTATGTGATTCTTGATTGTATCTCCTATTTCTTTGCCAAGACTTTTTTTTTTTAATTTGTTTCAACCTTGTTTGTAATTGCTCACTGAAGCATTTTTTATGTTGGCTGTTCTAGAATTCTTGTCAGATCACTCTCTGTCACATTGGTGTTGGTGCCTGAGGATTATTTCTCATTCAAGTTGAGGCTGTCCTGGTTCCTGGTATGATAAGTGATTTTTTTTTATTACATCCTACACATTTTTGGATATTATGTTATGAGACTCTGGATCTTATTTAATCTTGTTTTTGGTAGGCTTCTTCTGACACTGTTGCCATCAGTGGAAGGCGCCACTGCCTGGTTACTGTCAGGTAGGGACAGAAGTTCAAGTTCTGGGGTGCCTGGGTGGCTCAGAAGTTCAAGTTCTGGGGTGCTGGGGTGGCTCAGTCGTTAGGTGTCTGCCTTCGGCTCAGGGTGTGATCCCGGAGTCCTAGGATCGAGCCCAGCATCAGGCTCCCTGCTCCGCTGGGAGCCTGCTTCTCCCTCTCCCACTCCCCCTGCTTATGTTCCCTCTCTCACTGGCTCTCTCTCTCTCTGTCAAATAAATAAATAAATAAAATCTTAAAAAAAAAAGAAGTTCAAGTTTCCCCTGGTGGCATCAGTTGATACCTGAGGCAGAGACTCCTCCCTGCTGCTAGGCAGGGGTGGGAGTTCCAGTTCCCCACTAGATGTCCACTGATACCTCTCTGGCTGGGAGGATTGAAGTACCTCTTTCCTGCTCCCCAGGTGGCTTCCACTGACCATGGGTGGGGGGTACAGGTAGGGGCAAAAATGGTAGAGCAGTGAACTGGGAGGGGAGGAGAGGGAGAGCAGCAGCAAAGTCCTGAGTCTCCACTAGGCCTCCTCTGACACTCTGATATCATCCAGCAGGGAGAGGAAGCCATGTTACCCTGTGGGGATGGAAGTCCAGGCTCCCTATTCAGCCTTTTCTGACACCACCCCAGAGCATGTTGGTGTTGGGGGAGCCTGGTGAGAGTAGAAGTCTGGGTTTCTACTTGGCCTTTACTGGCATGGGCGGGGCTGTGGTTCTTTTCTGTGATGTTTGGTTACACCAGAGTGGTTCTTGTTTAAGCATTTTCTGTCTGGCTAAGCTGCCCATTTCCTGGTCTTTTGGCTAGAGAGAACAGGCATTTATTGGGGCTTTCTTTGGTCTGTGCCCATTGGCACGTCCAGGCTGCTGGCTTCTCCAGCACCAGTCTGGGATATATGAGGCAACGAGAAAAACTAGGGACCTCGGCGACTTGAGTTCAGGTCACTGGGGTGCCTTATAAGTCTGTTCTTTTCTCCTTCTTTCAGAGTCTTCTTATGCTTGTTTTATATATAATGCCCAGGATTTTAGCTGTAGTTACAGGAGGAATAGGGAGAAGTTTATCTACTCAAATTGGGTCCAGAACTAGAAGTTTCTCACCTTTTGTTTTTAATTAATGACATTGATGTTTTGAAGAGTATAAGTCACTTATTTTGCAGATTATCCTACCTTCTGGATTTCTTTTTTTTTTCTTTCCACATGGTGTCATTTATTTCATTCCTCTATATCCTGTTTTTATTGGAAACTGGAAAATAGAATAGAGGCTGTGTTAAATAGGTTGGTCAGGGTAGGCCTCACTGAGAAGGTGACATTTGAGCAAAGACTTGAGGGAAGTGAGGAAGTGAGCCATACAGAAGAGTAGAGCTAGGGAGGGAACAGCCAGTGCAGAGGTCCTGGGGAAGGAGTACACCTGGCTTGTTCAGGGAACAGCAAGGAGGACTAAGTGGCCCGAGCAGAATGAGGTAGGGGAAGAGTACCAGGAGATGAGATCAGAGATTTCATAGGGAATCAGATTGTATAGGGCCTGTAGGCCATTATAAGGATTTTTGGCTTTACCCTGAGAGACATGGGGAGCGATTGGAGGGTTTTGAGAACTCACATGATCTGACTTGGGTTTAGCAAGCTCACTCTGGCCTCTGTGGGGAGAAGAGGCCACAGAGGACAAGGATGGAAGCAGTGAGACCAGTTAGGACACTTCTGCAGTGATTCAGGTGAAAGATGATGGTGGTGTGGACCAGGGTGGTTGTGCTGGAAGCGATGAGAACTGGCTGGATTCTGGACGTGCGGGTATCCTCCACTTTCCAAAAGTTTGCATTACACCACTTTGCTTTTAAGAAAGACCAGCATCAGTACCTGTTTTCGCCAACTGAAAAAAATCCAAAAAGGATTTTTGCTTTTATTTTTTTTTAAAAAGGTAAAAAAAAAAAAGTGAAAATAGCATTCAGCATTTGTTTCACAGCAAGCAGTTATAGAGGCAGCAAGGCCCAAGCACAGCAGCGAGAGCAGCCTGGCCAAGCTCCTTCCTGGGGAATTGCACTCAGCGGCTCAGCATCAAGTCACCATAGCTTTGAACTGTGTCTGTGAGCATCTGTGCTTTATCTCCATTTATTTTGTGCATCCGTTAGCAAGATGTGCCCTCAGGTATCAGAAAAGCCTAAGAGAGGTTATTTTTTGGGTCTGGGAATGCTCAAAAAATTTTCCATACGCATTAATGGTAATTGCTTTTTTGCCATTTCAGCTTATGAAAGGTTTCAGAGGAACCCGTATTTTGAAGAGAGAGTCACCAGGATTTGCTGACGGAATGGATATGAGGTGTGGTTCCAAGGCTTTTTGGCCAGAGCCACTGGAAAGGTGAAACTGCCATTGACTGAGATGAGGACAGCCTCAGGAGTGGCCATTCTTTGGGGGGTGGGGGTGGGGGAGATCAGATGTGCAGATTTGGACATGTTGAGTTTGAGGTGTCTATTAGACATCCAGATGGAGATGAATAGTAAACACTGGAAATAGCCCTGTCACTGAGGTGCTCAAAGTTAGAGAAATGGAAATATGGAAGCGGATCATCACAGTCCCGTGAGAAGGGCCATTTCTGAGGGGTGTACAGAAAAGGAAGGTATCGACTCTCCTTGTGAGGGGAGGACTTAAGAAGAGTTTCACAAAGGAGATGACATTTTTAGTTTGGACCTGAAGGGTGATTAGGTGTTCATTAGGTAGTGAAAAGAGAGAGGTGTCTTGCCTTCTATGTTCTTAGACCCTGGCACACACCGGTTGCTCAGTCAGACCCAACACAGTCACTAGTTGTGTGACCTTGAACATGCTGTGAGCTTTAGTCTCTTTACTTGTGAAACGGAAATAATCATAGGGTTTTGGTGAGGATTAAGGGTAAAACATTTCACATCTTCCCTGGTACACAACAGGTTAGGGTTAGTTATTATTGTTGAATGAACAAATGAATTAATATGTTTCTTTATGACCAAGTCTAGGCTAGGCTGGTAACACAGGAGCTTGAAGTCTTTTAGATGCTCAGCAGTTTGACAATATTGACAAAAAGAGTGCTAGACTCTTTTTTCCCACATCCTAAAAGTGGCTCAGGAAAAAAGTCCCCTATAGCCTGGGCCCTCTGAACTGCTCTGATTGAGGAATACACGTTGCGAAGCCTGGAGAGAATGCAGAGGGTCAAACATGCCTTCCCCGTGCCCCATCCTTACTGACTGATTCTCGCTCTCGCTCACTCTCACTCCCTCTTTCCCTCCCTCCCTCCCTCTCTTTCATCTTTTCATTTTTAATGAATATGAGTAAAATCCCTTTAGAATCATAGTGAGCTTCTCCCCACTCATTCCAGAGAGACTTAGACTGGACTGGGTTAGGAGGGCTGGGAGGACGTGGTCAACCCTGAGACGTTTTGACTCTTGGCACCCCCTCGCAAGTGCTTGAGCCCCAGCCTGAGGCCCCAGGGAGACAGGCGCCCCCTACAGGTCCAAAGCAGGCCCGCGCCCCTGCAGGCGGCTGTGGTTGCTAGGCAACCGGGAGGCCTGCGCAGAGACTGAAGCCCCCTGAGGAGTAGTAGGCAAGGGGATCTGGGAGGAGGAAAAGAGACCATTTCTCATCCCACCCACCGTCTCTCTGGTGCCTCAGCAAAATGACCCCTTTGGGGCAGGGCGGCCTGCTGCTGTCTGATAATCTGGGCTCATTCTTGAAGGTGGAGCTGTGTACAAAGTAGATTTTGTGTGTGGAGAAACAATCAGCCTTGCCCCAAAGCCCTCTGGTCTCACCTGGGAGCTGGAGATCTGGGTCGCTTGAAGGCAGAAGTTTCTGGTTTACAAGTAAGTGGGCATTGTTGTGGGTGTGCATCCTTGGTGAATGGCAATTCTAGCAAGTTGGGTGTGGGTGGGAATAATTTTGGTGAGTAGTCCAGTAAAGTATCAAGATTTCTCCACCATTCCCAATGTATGGATTAGGGAATTCCTACTTTATTTTTTTTAAATATTGTTTTTATGTATTTGAAAGAGAGAGCGAGCATGGGGGGGCAGAGGGAGAAGGAGAAGCAGACTCCCTGCCGAGCAGGGAGCCAGACCCTGGCTCCATCCCAGGAGCTGGATCCCAGGACCCTGAGATCAGGACCTGAGCCAAAGGCAGACGCTTAATGGACTGAGCCACCCAGGCACCCTGGGAATTCCTACGTTAGCCCATTGAAATAAAAAGTCTCTGTAGAAATGGTATATAAGGGGCGCCTGGGTGGCACAGCGGTTAAGCGTCTGCCTTCGGCTCAGGGCGTGATCCCGGCGTTATGGGATTGAGCCCCACATCAGGCTCCTCTGCTATGAGCCTGCTTCTTCCTCTCCCACTCCCCCTGCTTGTGTTCCCTCTCTCGCTATCTCTATCTCTGTCAAATAAATAAATAAAATCTTAAAAAAAAAGAAATGGTATATAAAAGATCTTTCATATCTTGGTGGAGCCAAGTTTCTCCATGGCTTTCCCAAATTAGGTTTGTCCATGGAGCTGGGAGAGATCCTAAGGTCTATTGACCCTTGTGTGTAGGGACCGATCCCAACAAGATGGAAAGAAAAAGAATCAACAAATGGTAAACACAGAATTCAGCTTGTTTTCTAGTGCTGTGTCTAGTTTGGGGCTAGCAAATTCTCCGCTCCGTGCCCCCTCTCTTAGGACCATGATGAAACACCCCATCCTTATGAGGGCCGTTGGGGACCATAAATCCACAGCTTTTCTTCCTAGTAACCTAGTATTCTAGCCCAAGAGTAGGTCCAGGCAGGCCAAGGCTATAGCCACAATCACTGTTCTACTTGGGACTCGTGTCTTCAGTCTCAGCTGGTACAACAGGAGGTTCATTGTGGCAGAGCCCCGAGGCACGGCAAACTGAGGGGAGAGCTGTGCCCAGGAGTCTTGTCGTGGGCCTTCCCTCCAGAGTTCCAAGGTAGAGATATTGAGCTGAGGTACTGATAGCCAGAGAGGTACTGGTTCAGCCACTGCCTCAGTCCACAACATCTCCACAGGGCATGGTGACAAGAGGGAGGCTCCTTGCTCCCTGTGCTTCCAAAATGAACTGGGTGGGGGCTGTGCCTCAGCTCTATTAATAGCCCCCTAGCCCAGCCTGCTAGCCCCAAACCCGGATGCCAGGAGCTGTGAGTCAGCAGCTAAAAATAACGGAGAGCAACTGCACCCCAACCCCAACGAGCAGCTCCCTGAGGCCCTCCACCCTCGTCAGTCCCACTCTCCAGTCCAGGGCCTCATAGAAGTTAAGTGTGCCGTGGCTGTCCAGTCCTCCTGGGAAGACCGGTAAGGACAGGCAGTGGCAGGCTCAGGGCGAGGACTCAAGGGCCTGGCACTAGATCCTGGCATCCTGGCCAGGAGTCTGGACTCTGAGGTTACAGGACTGCAGCTGAGAGCCTGGGAGCTGAGAAGTTGAGGCCATGGTGGCTGGACAGCCTGGAGATTGTCAGGATTGGGTCGTTAGGGGAGGGGAGGAAGAGGTTCCTGGGCTGCGAGGCTGGACGCCTGGGAGGGGACAGAAAAGGAGGGGTGCAGGGTGGAGGTGCGCGCTGAGACGCGAGAGCCTGGCCGTACCTGACAGGCTGGACGCCCCAGAGCTGAGGCCGGCAGTCGGTCAGATTGAGGGGCGGATCGGGAACAGGGAAAACTAAGGAAATGCAGCTTGAAAGGGTAGTGTGTGAAGGAGACCTGACCGCTACAAGGCGCCGTGGACGCCCGAGGAGACCGGGACCAGACAGCGGCTGCGGCGTGGCCTCCCGAAGCGCCCACCTCCTCCCCGCCCATCGCGCGCCGGCGCCCCCTCCCACCGCGCCAGCTGCAGGCCAGGTATGTTGGCTTGGACCGCGGCCTGTGTGCGCCAGTGCATGTGTATGCAGGGCGGGGGCAGGGCGGTGAGAAGGGAAGGGGCGGGGCCCGGGAGGAGGAGGGGGCGGGAATACAAATTCAAACTCGCTTCCGTCAATCCGGAGACCGGAAGTGGTCAGTGGTATCTTGGGAATTGTAGTTCCCGGGGGCTGCCTTTCCAATCGATTAGGGTCTTGTCCCGAGGGGCTGGTGCTGCTCCAGGTCCCAGTCTGGCGGGAGGAGGGGAATTGAGAACCGAATCTCCTGACCTCTCCAGCCTCTTAATTCGATTTCCCTTCGTGTGGAGACGCGAACCGGGGTGAATGTTGGTGCGGTGGGAGACTGAAGAGTCAGCCACAGAACCCGCTCCGGTCCCGGGTTTTGTCTCGGCCCCTCTCTCCCCCTTCTACTGGACTCCTCATCCTAGGTCAGCTCCTCACTGGTCACCTTAAGTGTTTTAGCCGAGGACCTGATGAGCAGCAAACACACTGGGGAACTTGTTCCTCCAGGGGAAGGAGGGCCTGGGAACCAGACCCTGCGCGCAGCAGCTCAGAGAGGCGCAAGCTTGTGGAAATCGGGTTATACCCTCAGGGTCTAGAGTCAAGGACACAGGTACCCAACCGGCACGGAAAACAGGTGGCATTCATACGTCACGGTGACGACTGACGCGGCGTTCTTCTTGCGGCAGGTGACCACAAGGTGGAGCTACAACGCAACTCTGCGCAGCGTGCCAGGGCCACCCAGAAGGTCCCCCGCGGTGGCTGCCCTCCTGCTTCCCCTCTTGCAGCCCTTCGTTGTCCCACAGATGGTTCTCCCACCTCCAGCCCCCGAACCTCCCCGTGATGACCCCTCAGTGTCATGTCACATAAGACCGGGATGGTAGGTGCATCCCCCACCNNGCCCCCCCCCCCCCGCTGAAAAGATCAGACCACGACCAAACAAGAGTTAAATTCATTAACAGATTAACGACATAGGAGGAGCCAACCTGTCTTGAAGAAAAGGCTGTGAACAGCAAAAAGCCACCTATAGGCACAGAATTAAATGGCTATATGGGCGCTTTAGCCCCCAGCATCTAGGCAGGAAAGCAGTTAAATTGCAGGGATCAGGAGAGACAGTGAATGGAGTGGGATTGGTGTTTCCATCGTCTTAGTTCTCTAGAAAAGGCCCTTCTGTCTTCTCCTCCAGTCACTGGTCCAAGCTGGTCCATCCCTGACACACCCTGTGCCTTCTACACAAGAGCACGTGCACACAGATCTGAAACATTACCTCCGCAACCTCCTTCCCACTTCCTCTGTTCTAGTTTCATTTTGGGAGGAACTTCCCATGCCTCACTGTCTTCCCAATGACCTCAGGTCAAAAGCCTAAGGGGAGCCAGATTCCATGGCAGCTTGCCGCGTGCCCACCATGTGTGGAGAGGGCCCTCATAGTTCAAAACCTTCTGTTGGCAAAGTTTACGCCACCCCATCCCCACTCAGCCACTCTCCCTTCCTTGTTGTTAGTCAATCCAGACAGGCCTCAGACTCTGGTTGGTGGGGGTCCAGGGTTGGGCATTCACTCCATTATGAAATTGTTGATCCTGGTCAGCAGCACTGCTGTTTCTAAGCCTAGAGCAGGGGGTGGGGAGAGGGGAGGACATATAGGGAGTGACGGAAGGGCGGGCTAGAGGAGGAGAAAAATGAGGTGAGGGGAGAACCTTCTTACCAGTTTTCTCTCTCTCCTTCTTACATCTCCTAAAGGGAGAAAAGCTTCCCATTATGAGTTCAGCCAGCTTCAGGCATGACCTTCTGATCCCACGTTCCCCCACACTGCCTTTCCCAGGCTCAAGCCAATTTGGCGTATAAGGGAGGGTCTTAGAATCTCAAAGGAACCAAACAGACCCAACCCCACGCTCCAGGCAGCATACGTGGGTGTGAATCAGCCCCGTCACAGTCACTGGGACCCTGGGGGAGAATGAAGACCCAGAAAGCTGAGGCGTGAAGCACTCACCCTTGGAGGAGGAAGGTCCACAGAAGCAACAGGGTGGAGACACAGTTGGTGACGATCCACATCATTAGGTAGGTTTGAGGGGGCTACGGGAAGAGGAAAAGGCACCTGTTGGGGGTGGGGAGCAGGGGGCAGCGGCGGGCAGCGGGATATGGGATACGTAAGGAAGAGAGGGCCAGGGTTAAGGAGAAGCAGGGCCTCGGGAAGGAAGGGGTGGGGGTGACAGTCCCAGAGCCCTTACGATAATCCAGACGGGGTAACGCATCTGCTGCAGCAGTTGGCAGTCGTTGGTGGTGACCGAATCCACCCCTGCGCACCAGAGCAGGGAAAAGAGCCAGGGCTTGTTCACCACAAATAGGTTCACCGAGACATTATCCTGGTGTAGTGCCCTGTGGAGGTGGGAAACAGGAACATCCAGGGTCATGGGGCTCGAGGCACAGGACGCGACCCCGTCCACGCTTGAAGCTACAGTGTCGCTGCCAGGGAGCTATCAGTTCCATCTTTACATAGCAGCCCCCGACTGACAGTGATTTTCTCTGCATGGCTGAACTTTGCCTCCTGGTGGGTCCCACCTCCAGATCCTAGCTTTGCCATCTGTGTCTCTCTTCTTTGTCCCACGACAGCCCTTCGGAGGGCTGAGGAACAGGTGAGCACGTCCCCGAGTCACCCCTTCCCCAGGCCGCCCGACAGCCCCAGTTCCTTCAGCCAAGGCCTGGGGACCTGGCTTCTCATGCCCTTCGCCATCCAAACCTCATCTAAGCTGACCTTGCTTCAGTTTCTCAATGTTCCTTTCGGAGTGTGGGGGCTTGCATCTGAACATGGTATCCCAGGTGGGCTTGGCCCAGCTTTGAGTACAACAAAACTCCTCCTGGCTTCTGGGCACGGGTCGGGTTAGTGTTGGCAATGTCACATGCCACTGATGACTCATTATGCACACTATTCAGTCAAAGCCCTGGCCTCTCTCTGCACATGTTCCTGCTGAATGCCAGTATCTCCTCTCTTGCCTTTGTGCAACTGAGCCTCCTTTGGACTGCAAATAGAGGTCTTTACATCTATCCCTGTTGTGTTTCCTCTCGGTACATTTGGTCTATCGTCTTAGTGCGCCTAGGCCTTCTGGGGCCTCGGTTTCATCACCAGTGTATTCATTACCAATTCATGTCTTTTGGAAACATGATCAGCAGTTGAGGCTGACTAGGACAAGACTAAAGCAAGGGCCAAGGCCAATGTCGTGTGTCCCTCCATGGTGACAGCTCGGGGAAAGGTCCTTGAAATACTTGCAATTACTGGGCTATCATTCAGGCCATTTTTTTTTTCTCTACCTGACCTCAGGGACCTTATAAGAGACCTTGGCAACTGCGTGCTTTGCAGTCCATCCTGTTTACTGGCTGGATCAGCTTCCGGGACCCAGCTCACATCTGGGACTCTCTCGCCTCTCTCCCCTCACCTGTCCTCTCTTGCACTTACTTACCTCTTTGGAAAAGAAGGAAAGCTAAAGTAGTCCTTGGGGCCTCCAAGGTCCTACCCAGCTTGGCTCCTGCCTACCTCCCCAGCCTCACCTTCCCCTTGCTTTGGCTGCTGTTCCTGGCCCTTTTGCAGCTCTTCTCATCGTTCATTAGCTCGTGACCGGTCAGGTCTCAACCCAGACAGCAGCTCTTTAATGACTCTTCCTAATGTGGCCCCTTGCGAGCACTCACTCCCAACCCTAACTGCTCTACTTAATGTCCCCATTTTATTACCTTCATATCACTTATCACTATCCAATATACCTGTAATTTGTTTGGTTTATTATCTGTCTCTTTCACTAGTACGCGTGCCCAAAGCCTGCAACATAGAGTGCCTGACACATAGCGAGTGTTAAATATATTGATAAATATTTCTTGTATGCGTGAATAAATGAATGGCCTTTGGCCTCCCGGAGGTGGCTCCACCCTGCCATGAAGCTTCATGGGATCCCCTTGGCTCCTTTCCCCTGGCACTCACTTGATATCCAACAGTGGCAAGTCTTGGTAGGGGAGGTTAAGAAACTGGGGCCTCTCAGTTCTGTTGCTTCCCTGCTGTCCATATATCTGGCGCATCCTGGGTGCCCGTTGTTGGACATTGGCCCGATCTTCATCTGGTAGCCAAAGGACCTGTGGTTCAGGGGAGATAGGTGTGAAGCTGGGGAGAGCTTGGGGATTCCAGGGGCGGAGGCAGGGGCAGAGAGGTCCGACCACAGAAGGAGGTATATGAGTTGGGATGGGGCCCTGGGGGAGGTAATCACCATGGCCTTGGGAAGGCAGGGGGTGGGGAGAGGGGCAAGAGGGAGCACTTGGGGTCCTGGCAGTATCACCATGGCTTGGGGCACCCTTGCGCTCAGCACGGTCTCCAAGGTCTGGTTCACAAATGTGTCATGGTATGTGTGATTTCGTGGGGGGCGGCGCAAGTCAAACATGATGGAAAGGTTAAGGACGGCGGCTTCCTTCAGCAGCTCTTCCAACGTTGGTACTGTCTGGTTCTCAGCCTCCTTCCGGTCAGGGTCTGACAGCCGCTTGGCCCCCCAGAAGGGTTGTCTCTATAAGAACAGGAAAATTATTTCAAGATCAGAAGGAGCCTTTAGGCCATTCCCCCATCCTTCCCATTTTCACTCATTTCCCCCACTTGGCACCCAGCTTCTGGGAACCTCCGAGCCAGGGTCTTTCTTTCTCCCACCTGTGGCCTTTTCCAGACCGTCTAACACCTTACTCTGTGACCCCAACTCCCTACCCTCCCAGTTTCCTAACTTCCTCTCTCCTGCTACATTTTCTCTTTGGTGTCTCAGAGACCTCTGGGGTCTTGGCCCCTTGGTTCCCTCCCGGCCCCTCAGCCCCTTTCCGTCACACCTATGTCCCCTACCCTTGGTCTGTCCACAGCTTGAATTACTTTTCCACAGCACCCTCAACTCCGTTCCTGTCCGGCCTGCTCCCCCAAGCCCCAAATTGTGATTCAACTCTATAACTGCCTCTTCCAGCCCTAGAATTGGGGGGCAGAGCACATTGTGTGGACTGTCACTATAGTCCTTTTTCACCTGCAGTGCCACTTCATCATCCTTTTTATTTTTTTTAAGTAAGCTTTATGCCCAACGTGGGGCTTGAACTCGTGATCTTGAGAGTCGCATGCTCTGACAACGGAGCCAGCCAGGCGCCCCACTTAACCATCCTTTTACTTGTTCTTGTTTTGCTCCTTCTTCCATTTCTAGTGGCTGTTCCAAACCTCTGCCACTCTCCTCTCCTCCCCTTGTAATCAACAAACGACCTTACCTCCTAGTCTCTGACATGGACAAAGTCAGCTATCTAACACCTATTAAGTATTGGCTATGTGCCAGGCAGTGTTAGAAGTACTTTCTGTGTATTAATTTATTTAATCGTCCCGATGATCCTACAAGGTAGGCACTGTTATGATGCCTATTTTACAGATGGGAAAATGAAGCCCAGAGAGACTAAGGAATGTTGCCCTGGCTCAAGCAGCTAGCAGGTGGTGAAGCCAGGACTCGAACGCAGACATCCCTTGGTCTTAGTCCCTCTGACATGTCATCATACAGAGAGTTCAGTGAAAAACTAGTCAAGTTGCAAAAGAATATACGAAGTGATCCTATTTGTCCAAGGTGAAAAGTACATGTGTGTACATGTATGTGTATATATATATATATATATGGACGTATGGAATACGTACCCAACTTTTTGCAACGAATATCTCAGAGGAGTTGGATTATGGGAGACTTTTCAACGTTTAGATTATTTCCCTAATGCATAATTTTTTAATGAGGAACATGTATTACTTTTATAATCAGGAAAAGAGGAACTGAATAAATAAAGTACCTTTAGGAATATTTTCTGTCACCTACGAGACTGAAGCCTGTGCTTCTAGAAGGGGCTGGCATTCAAAGCCCTCCAAGACAAAGCCCCTGCTCGCCTTGCCAGTCTCACATCCTACTACTCCCACGAATTTTATCTCCCAGTTGCACTGAGCAAGGAGACTTTTTGTCTCCTGGAAACACTTCTTCATACCTCTGGGCTTTGCCTCTGCTCTTCCCTCTGCCTGGAATTGTCAGTCCCTGCTTTGCCCGTCTTAAAAACCATTGTCATTTCATGTGCTGCTCAGACCTTCTCTCTTGTGAAGCCACTCCTGATCGTCTCCCACACCCACCGTGCCAAAGAGTGGCTTTGCCAAACAGCGGCTTTGCTCTCTCTCTCCTCTCTATTTACTTATTCATTTAACAATTTTATTTATTCATTTGAGAGAGAGACAGAGGGAGGGCACGAGCAGAGGGGAGGGGCAGAGGGAGAGGTAGGAGGAGACTCCCCACTGAGCAGGGAGCCCAGGCACAGGATTCCATCCCAGGACCCCCACCTCCGCCCCGGGATCATGACCTGAGCCGAAGGCGGCCGCTGCACCATCTGAGCCACACAGGCGGCCTCCGTCCTCTGTATTTCGTAAAGGTATTGCGTTCGCTCTAGTGTTCCTATTCTGATAGCCTGCTGGCTCAGCTCTGTCCTGTCCTTGGAGGGGGGGACTTGCAGGCAGAGACTAGATACCTATCGCTCAGCCCAGGGCTCAGAAAATGCTTATTGGTGAATGAACTCTCCCCCCAGGTGCTCCTACAGGTGGTTGCCTCTTCTGTGAGGCTGTCTTCACCTCTAGGAACCAGGTCCCGGCGTTGAGCTTCTTCAGCTCAGCGCAGGAGAAGTCACTGCTGTGGGAGGAGGTTCGGGCTGGGAACACAGAGGCCACGTCCGTGGTCCGGCTCAGGTGCTCATCATGCATGAGGAAGGGGATCCCGTCAGAGCTGGGGGCACAAGGGGGGTCAGAGGGCTGAGCTCTGGGACTGGTCATCACTTCCTGAGCTCCCCTCCTGTGTCCCTCTGTCCCCCAGCTTCTCTCACCTGACCATCACATCAGTCTCAAACACAGCAGCTCCACATTCGGCAGTCTTCCGCAGGGACATCAGGGTGTTCTCGGGGGCCAGCTGGGCAAGGGGATTGAGAGGGGGGTAGCAGAGAAGGGCGGGAGCCTGGAGACCCACAGGCCTGATCGCCGCAGCCTGGAGGAGCAGACCCTCCCCACCCTGCCAGCCTTCCACCCAACACTCACCATGGGGGCCCCTCGGTGTCCCACCAGACCAGGCTTGGGGGGTAAGTCTCTGGGTTCCATGATGCAGGGTGAGGAGATGCATAGTGGGGCCAGGTAGACGGCCAGGGAAACTCCAAAAAATAGGAACAGGAGCAGAGTCTTGGGACCTGTGGGAGGTGGGGGACAGGCTATGGAGAAAGGGCAGTGGGTGAGCTCTGGGGGGGACAGAAAGCAGAGTGCAGGTGCAGTAAAACAGGCAGCAGGAGGCAGAAGCGTCGATGGCCAGTGGGGGTATATGTCGGGGAGTGGAGTTGGCACCTCTTCGATGGATACGGTAGAAGGTATCAGCCACAGGCCAGGCCAGGAGGGTGATGCCAGCGACTGCTCCGATATGAAGGAATGGGGCTGTGGCCTGTGGACAAGAGCTGGTGAGGAGGGCTCTTCTCTCTAGTGCCCCTCCCCTTCCCCCTCCTAGGACTTGAGTCCAGAGCTACTTGCAGCCCTGGGCACCAGGGGGTTGGACTCAGGCCAAGGCTCCCTCCTAGGCACCGGAGATCAGTCACTCACCTGCAGTGACAGACGTAAGCTACGCCATTCCTGCTGCCATTGGACGTCCAGTCCCACGAGGCCAGCGGCCACAAGAAGCATAATGAGCAGCAGCAGCATCTGGGGGACAGGGGATGAATGCGGCCTTCTTTGTCAACCTGGGCTCAGTGCTCCCTGGACTGCCTCCCTCCCCACTCTATGAAAACAGGACCACTTCTTTCCCCCTGACTCATCCACGTTTCTTTGTCCACTTAGCTCCTGAGCTTGAGTGCACGGCTAGAGTACTGAGGTGCTTGGCAAAGAACTGCTGGGCCTGGCACCGGGCCCAGTGGCCCCCCTGCTTGCCCCCACCCCCATCCCCACTCTACCTTGTGGACACTGTGCAGGTGCAGAGGTTGGCCACAGAGCCGCAGCAGCAGGGCCAGGAGCTGGAGGCAGAGGGTGGTGTTAGTAATGAGTGCCCTGGTCACCGAGCGGGGCTTCTCAGGCTCACACCTCCCTCCTACCCTCCCCTTGGAGGCCAGGGGGTGAAGCTGAGCAGGAAGGGGGCACTGGGGTGGGGGTTCGGCGGGCCGCTCCCTGACCCACCAATAGCAGGGATGCATATGTGACAAGGAGAGAGATGACCAGCAGAAATGCCAGGGACCAGTCCATCCAGTGTCCCCAGTGGTGGAACAGGAATCTGTGGGAAGGGAGACAAGAGTGTCTGAGTCGGGGGAGGACTGTTAATAGTGGCCTGAGGGGAGTTGGGGTGGGTGGGTCCAGAAGGATGACCAGAAGGGAGTGAGGGGAAGCCCTTCATGGGCCCAGGGGCCCCAAGGGCTGGGGTGGGGGGCGGGGTGGAGGGGACTCCGCGGAGGAATTTTCTAAGGAGGTTGGGTAGCAGGACAGCGGGGCAGGGCTGGGGATGACTGAACACCCAGGGGTCCCAAGGTGGGGCATAGATTAACACGGATGCTGAGGAAGGAGGGGGTCCATGACACACTCATTGAAGTTGTGCAGGTCATTGAGAAGGATGAGCCCGATGTACAGCCAGCCCAGGGAGAGAAGAAAGGTGAGGAAGAGCAGGCCAAACCAGATACAGTCGCACTGCAAAGGGGCAGGAGAGAAGCTCACAGCCGATCCCCACTTCCAGCTTAGAGTCCCCAACGGATGGCAGCTCAATGGGGCTCCCTGCCAGGCGTTGGGCTGCTCTGCAGAGAGAGATTTTCTTCCTGGGGAGAGAAAGCCCCTTCCCCCCAGCTGCCACTGAGCACACTTGGCCTCCTTATCCCCTCCAGGCGGCCTCTGCCTTGGACTTCCGGTCCCCCCCCATCCCTACTCCACCTTGCTGGTTTGCATCCTCTCTTTGGGGCATTTCCTCCAGTGGCAGCTATACAGGCAGTGGAGGCAGCGGGCCCAGACGGAGCAGCAGCCGGGGGACTCGGCCATGGTGAGGGCCTGGGAGAAGGGACACTCAGCCATCAGGGACCCTGGCAGAAGGCGGATCCCAGCCTCCCTCCCAGTGCCTCTGAGGAGCTCGAGGGAGGAGCAGAGGCCTGGGCCGCTGCTCAGCAACGGCGGGTCATGGGGCTGCCCGAAGTGCCAGATTGGACGAGGACGGGAGCAAAAGGGGGATAATCTCTGGGGCCTTTCTTTCCCTTGAATCTGGACACCCCGAAAGTCAGTGGGACCCCCCCCAGGAGATCCAGCCTCTTTGCAGGCAGGATGCAGAGACACCCACTCCAACTCCTCCCCGTTTAACAGCATCCATCCGGCTCTGGGGATAGCGTGCTTGCCCAAGGGTGGGGACTCAGGAGAAACTGCCCGGGGTGGGGCAAATTCAGTTCAGCAAGTTGAGGCAGATCTGGCCAAGCTTCAGGCAGCCCCATTGGTGGGGAGCCTTCCACCCCAGGAACCGCCAGTAACCTGAAGCAGAGGTCTAGTTCTGACCTGGGGCTAAGGAAGGCCTGACTAGTTGGCCAGTTGCTATGGATACAGAGATTGCACACACCACAAAGCCCTGACTAAAAGATTCTCAGTCTCCACCTCCCGGAGGGCAGGGGGCACTGTCAGTAAGAGGAAGACTGGAGGGAAACTGTTTGCCTGGGTCACTCCCGGCCTTCCGAAGGAACCCTTTTCCTGCCCGCACACACCTGGAAAATCCAAGCCCTTTAGTCCCAGTCGTGTCCCTTCCTGCCCAGTCATCTTGCCCAGATACCCCCTACCCCAGCCAGGAACCCAGTCTCCGACTTTTCCCTTTTAGGGGCCCCACCCTCTGAGATCGCTTGGGTGAAAGTACAACAAATACCGGTCAAAGGTGTGTGTGCCTGCATGCATGCGTGGTGGGGGGTGTGGTTGTGTTGGGGCCGGGAATTGTTAGACCTTGCTCTTTCGGGTCACACTGAGACCTAGCTGGCTTACTGATCCCCCGAACTAGGCTGGGTGTGTGTCCTACCTGAGAGGGTGTGCGATTTGTGTCAGCGTTTGTGTGTGTGTGTGCACTAGTGGCTGTCAGTACTAATGGGTTTCTAGATGACTTTGTGTGTAGAAGAGCCCAGAGTGTTTGTGGTCTGAGGGACATGATCCCTTGTCATCTGGGCTCCCTAAGGCTGTGGAGTCTTAGAGGGGTACACAGTGGCCGGGCCCCTGAAAGGAGGGAGGGTGTGGCTGCTCCTGAAACTGCCCTTCTTACCCCACTCGGGCCTTGGGAAAGGAGGATTAGGGCAGGGAGTGGAGGGGTGAGGGGGTTGTAGCTGGGGGAAGGAGAGCTCTCCCCTCTCTGAGACTCCTCCCAGGAAAAAAAACACCCTAAAGGGAGGCCCCTGCTTCTTCCCATCCCGGGACTGGCTTCTAGTAGCCTGCCCTGGGCTCCATCCACAGTTCCTGCCTTCCTTCAGGTCCTGCCCCTGTACCCCAGACACTTCCAGACTCCCACCTCCCTCTAAAAGCTGTCTGTAGGATGGGGTCAGGATCTGAGCAGTCTGAAAACCCTGATCAGGGGAGCTGAGCAGGGGTGCTGTTCAATCCCTGGGCCCGATCCCCACCGGCTGGAGCCCGTCTCCACCCCACCATTCCCGCCTGTCACCCCCAGCCTTCCCGAGCCCTCACACCTTGTCTCAGCGGCAGCTCTGCTCTGCGCTCTGCTCTGCACTGCACTGCTTCCCAGCTCCTCTCCGAGTTTGTCTGCCTCCTCCCTCTTCTAATCCTTGGCTCAGCCCCACCGGTCAAACAGGTGGCACTGTTGCCACCTACAGGAGGCTGTGTGGCTTATGTCCGAAGGACTTGAGCTGCTCTCTGGCCAGTGCCCAGCCTGGGGTGGGGGGGGATGGTGGGAGGGAGTAAGGGGAGGGAGAGCAGATCTGCTTCTTTACTCGCTGCCGGTCAGGGGGCTTGGCGTGAGGAATTCCTTTTCCTTTGTGCAGGCCCTCCCCATCCCTCTTGTCCCTCCTCCTGTTCCCCTCTCAGTCACTGCCGGGGCTTTGTCCTGGCTCAGGGAGGCGAGGGCTGAGGGCACTGGCGGGCGGGAAGCTGGGGGGAGGTGACCACACAACTCTGCGACTTGGCAGTGAGGAGAAGGGGCCCAGCCAACCCCCTGGGAAGAAGGGGTGTGTGTGCGTGTGTGTGTTTGTGTGTGTGTGTGTGTGAGAGAGAGAGAGAGAGAGTGAGTCTTTAGCATTTCCCTCAAGCTCCCTGGGAGGATCGCCTTGATTCATCAGCCTTCTTTCCCTCCTGGGATCCTACTTCCACTTCTATAAGGTGCATTGAAAACCCCACACGGGGTTGCAAGCTACTTCCTAAACTCTGAGCAGCAGGTCGCCCTGTTTCTGGACCCCGGGCCCCCATGGGCCTTGTGAATCCTGGGTGACACTAGTAGCCCTCCTCTTCCCCGCATCACCCCACACAGGAGATGATCATTCAGGATGTAGCGAGACTTGTGTCATTGCTGCTGTCTTGTCCCCAAGGTATCTAAAGTCTCTTTCCAGGAATCATCTGAAGAGTGTAGTGTTAGGGTCACAAGCTTTTGGAAGATGAACACGTGCGAAAGATGCTACTATACATACCATCCGCAGGAGCAGGCTGGCTAGCCTGCTGCAGTCAGCTTAGCGCTAAAGCACAGGGCTCTCTCTGGGTGGGATGAGGGCTGGGGGGGTTGCTGGCTTGACTGACCTTCCCTCTCTACCCTTTGGCTGATGAAGTGGCTCAAAGCCTGGGAGGCTTGCACAGCGTTGGTGGGAAAAAACATCTTCTTTGGGAATAAACTCGCTTACCCCTCCCCCGACACGTACTGGATTTGGAACAGTGAGAAGGAAGATTGGCTCTCTTCTGCCAAGAGCTGGCCCCCCTCCCTCTGCCTTCCCATTGTGTCCAGGGGCTCTAGCTGGCAATGGCAAGAGGCTCCCTTGCTCCCTTGTCATTAAAATGCAAAGAGGAGCAGGGCTGCTTGCTGGCGGGAGGCCAGAGAGGGCTGCCTGATCACCTAGTCCTCCTGCAGGCTTCATTTGAGACAGGTTGTCCTTCAGTTTCCTTCTCTTGGGGTCTGCTGGATTCTAGAGGAGTCCTGGATTTCGTGGGCCCGGTTCTGGGGCATGCTTTGGGAGCTTTCAGTTGGGTGGGTGGGGGAGGGGACAGGGATTCAGAACACATGGGTAGTTAGTCCAGGGCTTGCAAGCTCCTCAAAAGGCTGCAAGGCCAGTCAGCAGTCCGTTGGCAGGCCCGGGGCTGGCCTTGTTTTGGCTTGAAGCAGAGATGGGGTACCCTGATGCATAGTAAGGAGTAAACAACAGCCCCCCCTTTCCCCTTTCAAAGGAGACAGCAGGCAGCCAGGACTGTGCTGTCCTGGGACTGGGCAGCGGTGTGGTCCCACACCAAGGCTATGCCAAGAAAGCGGGCTGCAGGGCATTCAGAACAGCTACCACTGCCCCCCCCAGAGTCACACAAGAAGCTTCAGTGTAGGCTAGGCCTGGGTTCAAGGCCTAGCTGCTACAAGGCAGTGAGGTTTGTGTGGTTGCACTGATTCTCCTTGAAAGCCTTCCCTGGGGCCGAGGAACACGGGCATATTTCTGGTTCTGGCACAGAGGGTCTTTCCAAACAGTAGCTAGACTAAGATTTATTTATTTACTTAACATTAACATTTTAAAAGATTTCATTTACCTCAGCAACATGGAAGACAATTGAGGGCACTGTTAAAATACTTAAAATCCAGAGATGGTCAGGGCAGGAAAGATTCCAAAGTCACCTCCATTCCTGATGGGGGATGAAGGATTGGTGCCAGGCCTCCAACCTCGGCCAGGCTCTGCCATCAGGCTGAGACAACCTAGAGGTAAGACAGCCTCAGCCTCATCCCCGCTGGGGAGGTAGGGTAGGCAGCCTTACCTGCTCACAACTAAGAAAGAGCTAGATTGTACTGAGGACTGGCTCCTGATGAGTCATCAAGAAGGTCAGTTGGTTCTTTCTTCAGCAGGTGGCTTAGCACCTTTCTGGAGAAGACAGAGTAGTAGTCTGGTGCTAGGGGGCTGGAGAGTAAGGGCCGACATCCAACAAAGATTTCCTCCCTTGTGGTAACCTGCTGTCCCCTCTTTTTTTTTTTTCAACAGCAAGAACCCTGAAATCCAGAGGAGTCGTTAAAGAAACTCCTTCTGGCTGCAACCTGAAAGCATCTCCCACGCCAGACAGGGGCAGACGTGACAAGTCCATCTTCAGTAGGCTTCTTCCTCAATAGGGGAGCAGCCAGAGAAGAAGCTGGTATTGCTGGCCAGAGCTCGTTTCTTTTTCTTCCCTGGAGCTTTATTTTCTTGGGATTCTGTTGGTACGTGTTTCAATCCTGGGAGGCCAAGGGAGGGGGCAGCTGGGGCTGTCTTCTTTAACAGCACCTGCTCCACATCACACATCTCTTTCAGGATCTAGGAAGGACAGAGACAGGTCTGAAGAGATCTCGGGTCGGGGCACAGGCTCTGCCCAGCCTTGCCACTACAAATGCCCAGCACACTGCAGTATGAGGTGTCCCCCAAGACTGGTCTCTCGGAAAAAAAAAAAAAAGGCTCTGGCCTATGCCCGATTCCCACTTCCCAGCAAGCTGATTATACCTCTTCCCCCTTTCCTCCCACTGCACTCTGTCACAGCTAATGCAGAGATGAATGCTAAGACAGTCAGAAATGCCGGCCTTTAGCCCACCTACCTTGCTGTTGGGAGTGGCACAGACAGGGTTAAAGAAGCTCAGTCCTGGGGTAACCTCTGTGGGATCCTCCAGTTTGAAAGAGCCTTCAGAATCCTGGGTCCGCTCAACAGTGCCCAAGCCATCCTGAGAATCAGACAGGTACATTAGGAGTTCAGCCACAAGGGTTACAAAATCAGTCTGCTCCCCTTTAACCAGTGAGGTACCAGCTCTGAGGGCCTCATCGGTCAGTCAAAACAAGTCTTAGGGAGACCCTGCTTGTGGGTTCTTGCTGTTGCAATGCTTGAAGACAGCTTCCGAAGGCAAAGGACCGGGTAGGAGAGCAGCAGAGGGGACATCACAAAGCAGTGTTTAAAAACAAGGCCAAGCCTTGCTCGTTTCTTTGATTCATCTTCCAACCTCTGTAATCTGCACTATCGTTTTTAGCATGTCTACAGGATGTTGTCTGTATTAGTCTTCCTTTCAGAGAAGGGAACTAAGGCCAAGAGTGAAAAGTTACTTAGGTAACAGGGCAACTCTGTGGTAGAGCTTGGATTAGAATTATCGCCTGTTGTCATGGCAACAGAACTGGATTGAGAGTCAGGAAGCCCGAGGTCTAATCTTAGCTGTCATGACCAGCTGCGTAATATTAGGCGAGTCACTTAAGCTTATCTCTGGGTCTCACTTTCCTTCCCTGTATAATGGGAGCATGGGACTAGGTCAGTGCTTTGACAACTGACATCCTAACAGGAAGCCTTGTGTAGAAACAAGTAAAGGGCAAGTTGCTCTGATCGACGTGGGGTCAAACCGAGCCAGGCCATGGTCTTCCGCTCCAGAAGCACGTCCATGGAGCCACTGTAGGACTCCAGAACCAAACTGGAAGAACCACAGGGACAGAGACTCCTGAAGGTCCCCGCTACCTCTACAGTTCTCAGCCTGACCCCCAACTTGCCACGTCAGTCCTCTAATGACTCCCTGCCTCAGAAATCACTGTAGTAGAAGCCCCAGGGCAGAAGTGTTCACATGCAGACGTTCCAGAAATGCACGATGAAGGATCCTTATGCTGAGCTTGCTAGAGTCATCACAGATCACGTAGAGAACTGGAGGAACAAGCTGCTGCCACGGGCACAGGTAGGTGTAAGGCGATCTTTGTTTCCCTGAGTCTGCTCTTCCCGGGAGCAATATAAGGAGGACAGCTCCAACTAACTTGGCCCACAACAGTGACTACTGGAAAGACCGAGTTCCTGTGGGTCTTTTCCTAGAGCCACGGAATAGTTGGTTCCCATGGAGAGGGTCTAAGCACTGATGTTTCAAGATGTCAGGATTAAGCTCCTTCCTGGAAGCTGCCATGTGGCCCTTAGAGCTCCAGCTAAGCCTCCGGACTAGTTTGGTCCTGCGTGTCTATGTGCCTGTAGTTGCCTGCTCTCCTGTTCCTTGTTCCGGCATCAGAAACTGTACCAAAACTTTACAGCCGAGGCTGGCGGTGGGGCAATCTCCTGGGAAGGGCTGTGGTTTCTGAAGGGGCTACGTCAACAAGACTAGCGCAGAGGAAGAAGGACCGAGAAGTGAAATGTCTCTGTTGCAGAGGGCACAAGAAGGGTAGGAAGAGCTGTGCAGGAGATGCCAGGCTTTAGGGTGGTGAAAACTGGTGGGAGGCCCGAAGGGATGGCGAGGGGCAACAGAGCCGGTCCTACCTTGTCTTGCTGGCGGTTCCTACACTTCGAGGGGTCACAGCTGCAGTCCACGCCACAGTCTGACTTTTGTCTCCTGCACCCACACTGCTTGTTCCCACACCAGCCCTTGCAGGAACACTGCAAAAACAGGTTTGGAGAAACACCCGTTACTGAAAGGGCTAGAAGACTAATTTAAAGTGCCTCCCCTTCATTTGCAAGCCTTTTTAGAAAACATGGAAAGTGGAAAATGGAAATGGAAACTTGACCAAGCTTCTTTCTCCTCAGTTCCCCTCTTCTTTAGTGAACGAGTGATGCCCAGGACTACGAGAGGCTGCCTAACCACACGTCATGCTAGACAAATTCATTTTCTTGTTTGGACTGCATCCTTGAAGGACAGACTGGAGGGATACCATAATAATGCAGGGTAGCTGGCAAAGCCTCTCATGATAATTTTATGGTCAAAGTGACGAATTGCAAGGTGGATGGTAGTAGGGTTAGGTGTATTCAAGGGCTGAGTGTACTTGCTCGATATCTTTAGCTCTACCCAGCGGTACTTTCACCCAACTCACGTTTCTGCAGTTTGTTTAGCTATGGCCTGGGTTATGTCCTCAGCAGTTTAATCAATCACTGACAATATGAAATAAAATCATTTACATTTGTATAGCACTTTACAGTTTTCAGAGTCCTTTCATATATATAAATACAAAATCTCATTTGATTCTCATAACTAGTCTACAAGGTAGGCATGTTTTGGGCTGTAACAATGACACAAAACTGGAAGGATGATTAATAAGTAAGATAACAGAATCACAATTCAAAAATATTTTGACAGGCTGGAATTCTGGACTGCAAGTCGAAAGAGAAGTTTTAAGAAGGATAAACAGAAGTCTGGCATCTGGGTTCTCCCCACATCAGCCGTATAAATATAATATGGGGGACGATCTGGCTTAAAAGTAGTTTGTGCAAAAGGAGCCTAAGGATGTGAGGTGTCAGCAAACTCCATGAGTCAACAGTGTGAAATCGCTGTCAACAAGCAATCAGTCAGGCAGAAATTGTCCAAGTTCATCCTTAATTGTGACATCCAGAAATGAGCATCACTTTCTAATTTTGGTGTGGCCATTGTGAGGTAGACTGACACAACACAACTCCCGTGTTTGAAAATCAGGAGAAGCAATTGCTTCACTAGACTCTGGGTCAGTTAGACCCTGTTTGATAGAACGCACCCTATTTTAGGGCATCATAATTTTTGGGGGGTCTATAAAAACATAGAGAACAGTAACAAAATCCCCTTATGTTCTCACTCTTCCCTTAATAACTAAAATACAGATACAACTGAAGCTGCCTACCTATCCTTTCCTGATCCCATTCACCTCCTTCTCTCCCAGGGGCAAAGTCTCTTGAATTAGGTGTTTATTATTCCCACGCAGGTCTTTTTTTTTTTTTAAACCACATGAGTTTCTGTTAAAAAACAGAAGGAATGACCTTACATGTTTTGAAACTTTATATAGTGGTATCTTATTATATAGCACTGTTATAAGTGCTTTTCATGTATTAAACCCACTTAATCAGTAAGTATATTTCCTTGTGCACACGTTCGGGAGTTTAGTGTATGTTATGTGTTTAATAAAGAGGACATTAAACAAAAAAAGACGCAGGTGACCTGTGTTCTAGGAAGCAATGTTGTAAGAGAAATGGTGGAAGAAGGGGGGATAGTTTGGCTTGGAACAAACATAGGTGGCAGAGCTCACAGAATGACGGATTAGAGTCAGACCTCGGCGACCGTCTGGAGCCTGATTTGATGTATGAAGCCCCTCTCTAATGTCCCTGGCCTAATTATCTGAAGCTCTATTTATCGTGAGATGAGGAGAGTTTCTATATAACTTCTGACCACAGGACCCAGTCCTGCCATTTGGAACGATAAGGAATCAGTTTAACCACACTTGCACAGCATTCTTGCGCAAACCCTGAGCATAATTTCCACTATGCAGTGCCCCTCTGTCCAGAGCCTCTCAAAGCTAAATATAACTAGCTTCCTCAACGATCCTCCACAGGACATGGTTTCTAAGAACCCTCACCACCTTGGCCACGCAGCACTTTGTCCAAGTTCATCCTTAATTTTGACATCCAGAAATGAGCATCACTTTCTAATTTTGGTGTGGCCATTGTGAGGCAGACTGACACAACACAACGCCCTTGTTATGGACCCAACGGTCTTGTTCATGAGGCCTAAAAATCACAGTAGCTTTTTTTCCTTTGTCGTATCTTTGTGAATCCATACTGAGTTCACAGTTAAACACAAGCCCTTAAGTCTCTCTCATAGAACAACCATCATTCTTCTGTTAGTTGTGAAGGTAAAAGAAACCACTATAATATCCTTTTTCCTGATTTTGAGATTAATATATATCACTTTAAAAATGTGAAAATCGAAAACATGATTTTAAATATTTAATAGCTGTATATAGTGTTTCATCATGTAAATGTCAATTTATTTAACCAGCCCCCTAGTGTTAGATATTAAGATTATTTTCAAAGAAATTGCTTCTTATTACCAATCATGTTACCATAGATTCCTGCTACATAAACACAATCTAAACCTTCCTGCTATTGACAAGGCTCTTCATGGTCTGGCCCCTAACTACCCCTCTGGCCTGACCTTGACTACTCTCTCCCACTTTTCTTTTCTTTTTTTTAAAGATTTTATTTCTTTATTTGACAGAGAGAGACAGCCAGCGAGAGAGGGAACACAAGCAGGGGGAGTGGGAGAGGAAGAAGCAGGCTCCTAGTGGAGAAGCCTGATGTAGGGCTCGATCCCAGAATGCTGGGATCATGCCCTGAGCCAAAGGCAGATGTTTAATGACTACGCCACCCAGGTGCCCTATCTCTCCCACTTTTGAGTACTCTCCAGCTACCCTGGCCTTTTTGGCCTGTTCCTTGATAAACCAAACCCATTCTTGCCTGAGGTCTTTGCATCTGCTGTTCCCTTTTCCTGAAATGTTTTCCCTCTGGTTCTTTCCCTGACTTGCTCCTTCACTTTGCTGAGATCTCTGCTTAAGTAACTCCTCCTTGGAGAGGCCTCTCCCAAGCACTCTCTTAAAGAACTCTTTTCCTACCCCAGAATTCTCTATGACTTCACTATATTTTCTGTGTATCTCTTATCATCATCTAAAATTACTGTATTTGGTTTTCTGGTCATTGTGCTATCTCTCGCCACAAGAATGTGTTTAGTTTCATAAGGCCAAGGATCTTATCTGTCTTGTTTGTTGTATCCTCAGCACCTAGAAACAGTGCTTGATATAGCTAGGTGCTCACAAAAGGTTTGTTGAATGAATACATCTTTTTATGCACCAGTGACTATTTTCTTGGTATAAATTCCTATGTGTATACTTACTGAGCCAAAGGACAGGAACATTTTTCAGATTTTTGATACATACTTTTTTAAAAAAGATTTTTATTTTTAAGTAATCTCTACACCCAGTGTGGGGCTTGAACTTACAACCCTGAGATCAAGAGTCACATGCTCTACCGACTGAGCCAGCCAGGGGTCCCAGATTTTTGATACATACTTTCAAGTTGCTTTCCAGAAGTACCCCAATTTGCATACCTAATAGCAATAGACAGGAATGCCCACATTAGTCACCCTTGCCAATACTGGACATTATAATAAAAAAAAATCTTGCTTCTTTGACTAATACAGTATAAAAGACAGGCTTCTCTGACATGTCCTAGAAACACCTTACCAAGATAACATTGATCCACTGACTGCAATAGCCTGGGTATGGTCCTCTCACATACACAAATTCATCTAAATGCCTCCAAAACATTCTACTGTCCTGTCAGTGTGTCTCTATTTTAGCTAAAGGGATAACAGAATGAGAGTGGTATCTGAATGGCCGTGCTAAGGAAGAAAATTAGACTTCTACACAGTCATCCCCGCTGGGATGATTTATAGGAGAGTACATTTTAGCTCAACAAGGAACAACCTCCTAACAGTTAGTGGACTACAATGGGCCACCCTAGTGAGCTTCCTAGTACTAGAAGTTTTAAAGCAGACAGGTTAGATAAGCACCCGGTAGTGCTATTATGGAACAGTCATGACACACACGACAGATGCATTCATCACATGAATGCCATTTCACTAGCTATAACTTCCTCCTGTTCTCTTTCACGCCCAGGAACCAGATCAGAATATAAGAGAGGGAACATGACCTTGCCACAGGCATGACCTCAAATATATACATATGTGGTACATGGTGTGCCTGTGCCTGTGTGTGTGTGTGTGTACATGTGTGTGTATCACAACAGCTGACAACCCACCAGCATGTCCCAACACCACAGTTGAGAACCACTCTAATAGACAGATTCTTTATATAGAGTGGGAAGTAGAGCTGAAAGATCTCTGGGGTTCCTTTAAGCCAGTGGTTTTCAACCCTGGCTACATATAAGAAATCTCCGGGGAGCTTTCCAAAAAGCCAGATCCCACCTCAGACCAATTAAATCAGAATATCTGGGGGTGGGGTCCCAGGCTCCCTATGTTGAAAAGCTCCCTGGGAGATTCTAATGTGCAGCCAGGCTTGAGAGCTATTGCTTTAGAGTCTGTAATTCTTCTAGCCCTGATTTCCGAGTTACACTGTGTCTCAGAGACAGATCTGGTAAAAACTTTAACATAAAGAATACCAGACTATGACTCCGGAAGATCCACACATGCAGTCTCCTTTGGATTCCGCTGTCTCTGCCTTTTGTAACTCCTATATCTCTATAAGCCCCAACTGACCAATGTTGACCCACAGGTAGGGACATCTCTATGTCCCTATTCAGCAGGAAGAAGTTACAGAAGACGAGACCTTCCACCCTCAACAACCATAAAGATTTAAGGGTCAAAACTGTTTGGGGGGGATGACGTGGGAAACAAAGGCAGAAGAAAATTATTCAATTTCCTTACTACCTACACCCCACTGACAAGTCCTTGAAACAGGCAGAATGACATTCCTCTAGGGACTGCTAAGTGTAAAAGGCAATCCTAGCCTGACCTCCCCCTCTGATCCTGTAAGTCTACTTAAACATATAAAAATTCCTTCAGAAATTTCCTTTATCTCTAAATCCCCAAGATACATGTTGGCAATCATCCTCCAAGCATATGGCCCACCGATATACATCTGAAGGGTCTCATGACTAAGGTTTTATTAGACGGTAATAAATGACCTTTTCCCAACAATAGCTAGCCCCCTCAAGGTCCTGGAAACCTTGCTTCCACAATTCCTTAGAGACTTATGCTATCCCTCACCCCCTCCCAACTTGAAAGTATACAATGGGCCACTCATGACCCTGGTGCAGCTCTTTCTGCCCATGGGTCCTGCCCCATGCTTTAATAAAATCACCTTTCTGTACCAAAAAACCGAGACAACAACAACAACAACAACAAACCAAACCAGACTATGACAGGAGACTCAGGCTCTGGTCCTATATGTAATACTTGGTACGACCTTGGACAAGTCACTTCATTCAAGTTCATCTCCATTCTTTCAACACTAAGGAAGAGATAAGAATTCCTGCTTCCTCTTATCTGCCAAAGGGGACAAATGGGAATATTTGTAAAATGCTTACAGTGCTTTAATAACATTCCCTGCATGATATTTTATTCTTCACAAAGTATTTTTGAATACATTTTCTTTTAACTACTCAGATACCATAAAACACCATATAAAGGTGTTATTAAAACTCCCAAATTAATTAAAAAAAAACATTTATACAACTTTGACTGTGACTTTGACTCAGGATATCAGTGCTAGAAGGGACGTACACATCATCCATTCCAGTCTAATCCCTTCATTGCATAGATAAGGAATTAGAAGCCTAAGAAGATTAAGTGACCTGTTTCCGGTCATCCAACTAGCCAGTGGCAAACTCAAGACTGGAACCCATGTCTACCTGGCTTCGAAGCTATTACTTTTACTACAGCACATGGCCTGTCCCCCAGCATCTCCTTAGTACATAAAGGAAACATGGTCAAGTGAGGAAGCCTACTTTTTCAGCATTAGCTCTAGCCGACTCATTAGTTTGGTGACTGCTGCAGTCTCCTTTAAAGTCATCTAGTGATAATGCCAGTCCATTTCAGCTGGGTTGGAACAACAGAGAGGACAGCCTTCGTGCAAAGCGTTAAGGTCTACAGCTCATGTGTCTAGGAGCAGTCTGACCAGAGAGCAGACAGTTCTCTGGTATACATAATACACAGCATCCATGAACTTCAAGGTTGCCAAAAGGGAGAAACTAGATCGTGTGCCGATTTGTTCCCCTTTATGCCCAGTCACAGTGTCCTCTCAAGTTATTAAATCAGGGGAAAAGCCTAGAAAAGAATAATCTCTCATGGTTTTTGATACAGATTTTGTCACTGATAGCAAATACTTACTTGCAATTTTTACTAGATTTCTCTATTTCCCTTTTACACGTGGAACAACATTGCTATGATACATACGGTAAGCCTGCTTCAAGCACAAGTAAGCACATATTTGCTTCACATTTGGATACGTCTTCCCAGGGGTTTTAGGTCCTCTACCATTTGTTCCTGTGTGTATTTCTCAACTCTGCTTCCTAACACTTAGCTGACCCTCGTATCTACATTCAGCTCATGCTCTCCACTTGGGTCATAGCAGAGTCCGTAAATGTTTGTTGAGTAAATGAAGAGTCAGACATGTTCTGCACCATTTTCTGTAAGTGTCCCAACCCCCTGTCCCTCTACAACTAAGTCTTTGCAATATGCTATTCATTGTGTCAGCAATGGCCTCCCACTTGCTTCCAAGACCGTATTTCCCTTTCTGTCTTATGATGCAGCAATCGTCATCTCTTTTATGGTATCTTCCTAAACTGTATCTACTTGGTTTGGCTATATAGTCATTCTTTAAAATCCCTCAGTCCATCTCCCTGAGACGAATATGCTGAGGCTCTTTAGTATGCTTCTATTTCTTTGCCTTGTTTTCCCACTAGATTATAAGCTCTCTGAGGCTAAGGATGAGCTCTTAGTCCCACTAAGAACACATGATATGTCAGAGTCCTGATGACTCTTTTCAAATGACTTAATGCCACCACGACCAGCTATTCCTCACGACTTGCTTCGCTCTGGTGTTGCGGCCTTCTAAGGCTCAGTCTCCTACGTGGTGCTCAAGCAGCTAATGAAATCAAGTTAACCTTCCAGGAAGCCTGCCAGGGTCCTTTGTGAACTGTCCTTCTTCAGGGGAATGTGGCCGCAGGGCACGGTTGGGGTAGTGGTGAACTATAGTGCCTGGGAAGTTAATGTTTCAACATAAAACATCTAGGTTTGAAAAATTACGTAGGACTATCATTGTGGAAGTAAATAAAGCATGCCTCAAAGTCAAACTGTTCCTAACCAACCTTAACATGGTGTGTTTGATCTTAATTATTAGCCCTTTCTGTAATTCCTATTGTTCCTTAGCCCAGGGAGCAAAATTACTCTATGAGGCAAGGAAGATAAAGTTCCCATTTAGCTTCTGGTCTGCAATTTTTACTGATATGACCGTGACATGGTAGAAACAAACTGGACTTGGAGTCAGAATATTTGGTTTCGAGTCCTGACTGTTCTTGGTTTTATGACCTTGAGCAAGGTCATTTCCCTCCTGTGGGTCTCAAATCCATCTGTAAAATGCAAACAATAAATACCTCACTGGATTGTTTTTTTTGTGATGAAAAAAGGAGATAACCTATGTGAGAATGGTTTATAAACTGTAAAGTGCTATAAAAATATGAAGGATTATTATGATCACTTTGCAACCAGCCTCAGTGAAATGGTATAGAATACTACCACCCATTCAGACCGCGTAAGAACCTAAAACCAGGAAGAGAGCCATCTTGTGCTCTCAGGCAGCCTTCTCAGCTAGCCCCAGGTTCCATACAGTGCTGGCCCAACAAGGACTCCTCAGTGGAGCCACGGTCTTTGAACAGGATCCAGGGGCTCAGGTGCAGGGCATGCGGGCCAGCAAATTCCCACTGGCAGCAAAGACCAAGGACTAGAACCCCTGACAGAGATGAGAGCTGCTTCCTACCCCTTGGATGTTCTTCTTGGACACCTTCACTAATTTTGTTGGCTTCCATTCCTCGTCATCCCCGTCATCATCCTCATCACCAGCACTGTCCTCAGGCTTGTTCACAGAATGTTCTGCATAGTATTTTAGGTCCTCGATGTCCATGCTTTGCTCCAGGAACTTTTCTTTAAAACGGGAAGGTTTTGGCTAAGAAAAAAGGTTTGGAATAATTACTTAATAAAATTTTACAAACGCACATAGATCAAATCTTCCCAGTAGCTGTTGCTGGCTATATTCTCAGAGCCGAGATTTCAGCCTGCCTCAAATACAGCCCCTTGGCTTTCCCAGTCAGAATTAATTCTGTTGTAGCCTTTGGCCCTGCAGAGCCTTTGAAAGGATGGAAACTGAAGGGGTAGAGACTGAGCAATCTGAGGGAGGAAAGAGGGACTCCTGATATGATGAGATAAGTATCTTTGGATGGACAGCAGAACACTGCTCTTTTCTCCTGTCCCTCCTCAGCTGTTACATAATGTCTCTACATGGCCAAAAGGCAGCCTTCTGGGGAGGGAGAATGCCTATCTTCCTGAAGACTCTACTGTAGTTTGCTTTGGGACTCCAAGGCAAACTGAGATGCTGGAATTTGGGTTTTTTTTTTAAAGGTTTTAATGTTAAGTAAGCTCTGCACTCCATGTGGGGCTGGAGCTCACAACCCTGAGATCAAGAGTCGCACACTCTACCGACTGAGCCAGCCAGGCGCCCTGGGATTTGGGATTTTTCAGTCTCAACCTCTTCTACAAGATGAATTTAGCACACTCACCCCCAACCCTGGCCATATGAAGGTATTACCAGCATGGAGCAGTTTACCTTAGGTGGGACATATTCAAAAGAAGAGTCTGGAGATAGAAGGGTATCCTTAGGAAGATGAGGTTTCTGTCTGCTGGCTACTTGGAGGAGGGTCAGTTTCTGTTTGAAAAGAAAATACATAGTGTATACCGCAGGGCAGCTTCTGGGAGTGTTCATGGCTAAAACAGAAAGATTCTTAAGCTAGCCGAGTTGAAACCAAAGTGAGGCAGGTTAACAGTAAAGCAGGCTGAAGGACTCTCACTTTAGAAGATCCCTATTAGATTCAGAAGAGAGATTAAAAAACGTGTGTTTATACCATTTTGAAACGCACATGACCATATCACACGGACAGTCGACATAGACCTCAGAAATAGAGCCGACTCATCCTACTCGGGGCTGCTCCCAAGAGCCGACCTCAACTGCAACGGGGCTCCCAGGGCTTATTACAAGCAGGTGGGAAGCCGTATTACCTGTTTGATGATTTCGTTCTCTCGGAGAAGCTGCTGATTTTGCTCACACACTTCTCGCATCTTCTCCAGTTCTTCATCCTATTTCCAGATAGTGCAGTGATAGGTGGGGTTATTTTCGGCACTACATGTGGGTTACCAAACAACTCACAGAGATGAAAACAGACTGTTGCCAAGTCGCTGGCAGCAGATGGTTTTTGCACAGCAGGCATTGGCACCCAGAAAAATGCCCGATTCCCACCAGTGCCTAGGTGTCCTGAATGCCACTTCTATTGCCGCGCTCCCGAGCAGTCCCGCCTGCACTCCCAGGCACCATGCGCTCTGGCCTAAATGCTCTCCTTATTCTCTTCTCAAGCCTTACGTCCCTTATTCATTCCCGTCAGGATGCTGATTAAGAGACCCACATGGACAGTTAGCTTTGCTTCTTTCAAGTCTGCAGATGCTTCTGTTTACCCTTCTAAACACAGATGAGGCAGTTTATTTGCTACGCTAATAACCCTGATTAAACTCCCTGACACTTAGGACAACCAGATTCGCAATTCATGCATACGACTTTAACTAGTTTGGTTATGTCTTTGATGGGAGGTGCCAAGGAAACCCTAGAGACTGGTGCTTCAGAAAAAAAGGATTCTAAGTTGGATAAAATAGTGTTCCAACACGCTGCTAAGGGGTGTGGTGTTCCCAGGCTCGGGGAGATATTCAGACCCCAGGCACTTTACAAACATGTCAGGTCTCAGCTCAGAACAGGCTCAGAAAGAGAAAGCTGAATGCCCCGAGGATTCTATGGGATGACTGAACTTTCTCAACCCTTTTAGAGCTCAGGGCTGAGGCAAGGAACCAGGAGGCCTCAAAGTCTGGCACGGAGTACATAATGTCATTTCCGTACCAAAAAGGAGGTTATTCTATGTATGGTTACATTCTAAATACCCCTAAATTGATCAAATAGGGCCCAAAGGCCATAGAGGTTACTATTATAAACCTGTTGGCAGTAGTTACTCTCCGCTGCAAGTACAATGGTATAAACCAGACAGGATTCACAGTCAGGCCTGTGGATCCCATCTCTGGAGACCCGCGCCCCATTATCATACCTGACACTTCAGTGTGCTCAGTAGCTGTTGCTCCTTTTCACTCACAGACTCCTCTAGCTGCTTCTCTGCCATCTGGCTTTGCTGCAGCTGGCTGAGAAGGTACAGCACCTAGAGAAAGACACGACCCAATGGAACCAAAGGAATGAGAGGAAAAAGGAATTCCGGCTTAGTCCAAGCGGTGACCCAGAGGACTCCTCTGACTCAAAGGTACCTATTATCTTTCCTTCTCATGGCTTAAAGGAGTAAGCACAGCCATGGTGTTAATCTTGGTATCAAAGCTGGAGGCTAAGAGCCACTGTGTGTGCCAACTTCAACAAGTAATTTCTCTCTTTTGGGTTCCTGGTTTGCAAAATTTGGAAAAGACGATGCATGGGCTTCTGAAGGAAACCTCATCCCCCCCGCCACTGTCTTTTCAAAACTAACAACAAAGAGCAATGACACTCTGTTTCTCAGTATAACCTCTGGGCTTGCCGGGGCTTACCTTCTCTTGGTGCTGCTGTTCTACCCTGACCAGCTCTGCCTGTAACTCTGTCTCGATTTCAGCAAAATGATTTCGTTCCTCAAACAGCATCTTCTGCATGTCAGCACAGCTGGCCTTGTTCTGTTTCAGGCTGCTTTCAAGCTTGCTGACCTGTATTTTGGAGGAGACCAGCTGGAAGGGATAAAAGAAGATCAGTTTATTTGGAGAATGGCCACCTTTCCCCATTCATTAGGCAGGCAAATGTCAGCTTTCCTGAAATGGACTGCAAAAAGTTCCTCCATGTCTGTCCAGAGTCCATTCTTATTTTTCTATGTCACATGGATTCTACCAGTGAATAGGAACAACAAGGCCAAGAGCCCATATTTCTGTTGAGATCGATCTCTTCGAGCCAGAAGCCATGGCTAAGGTCATTCAATCTCTTGCTCTGTCTCCAGGCAAGAATAAACCGAACACAAACAGTAGCTGACAACTCAAAATTCTAATATTTAAGACTTCCTTCCTTCATTCTGAAGAGGAATCCAAAGGACACACCCTACGGCCAATTATGTCCCATGGCAGAACGTCTGTGTTCGCAAGTTGGAACTAGTAGACACCTTAGCTGGTGATGTAGACCTGGCTCTTCAGGCTAGACTGATATCCTATGCCGGCCTGGTTTTATAGTCTCTACTAGCCCATACAGGGAACATCATAAACACCAGTGTTCACAGGACCAATCAGGATTTCCTACTTGGTAGGACGAATCTACTAACCCAATGCAAAAACGTATAAAGGATAACATCGCTCAAACTTCCAGAGTTGGAGTTGGTATGCTTGTCTCAAAGTGAAGACACCTCAGTCACCACAGGCAATCAACTCCAGTTCCTCTTGTGACAATGTAAGATGATATATTATTTTGAAGTCAGTGAAGATGCACTCTCCTCGAGATAGGTATATGTCAAAAGATGATTAAGTTTCCTCTTTTCTACAGTGGTTCTTAAACTTTTCGAATACACATCTCATAGGTGCTTTAAAAAGTAGTACAGTATATGGGGCGCCTTGGTGGCACGGTCGTTAGGCTCAGGGCGTGATCCCGGCAGTCCGGGATCGAGCCCCACATCGGGCTCCTCCGCTGGGAGCCTGCTTCTTCCTCTCCCACTCCCCCTGCTTGTGTTCCCTCTCTCGCTGGCTGTCTCTATCTCTGTCAAATAAATAAATAAAATCTTTAAAAAAAAGTAGTACAGTATAATAGTTTATATTTAACCAGTGGCCTCCTATGGCATCCTGATTGTTTTCCCAATAATAATAGCAGACATTTATCGAGCACTTGCTGTATGCCAGGCATGACAGGTATCAACTAGCAAGTCATATATTTTTCTACGTGACTGGCCTGTACTTGTTCACACCAACCTTCACCCATAAAACTATTTCTCTAATACTAGTGTCACTGCAGCTTCTACCATGAAAAGTGGCAATAACACTACAACGGTATTCCCAGCTAACATCTTATTCCAACCTATCCAGCCAGACCCCTAATTGCTGGTAGGAAGAGCGATGCTCACCTCTCCAATTAAATATTTCAGGGCACACTTGGCTTCCAGGATGGTAGCAATATTCTCCCAGCGGTGTTTTGGCCTGTCTTCACTTTCGGCATCCAGCAGCTTCTGCTGCAGGTCAGCAATCTGAGCACTCCTTCAAGGAAAGAGACAGTGAGACTTCTGCTAGTATCCTCAACACCAAGGAGGAGAGCTCTTTGGGGCTCTTCAGATAGGTTTATGGATGGAGGTATCAGTGAAATACCATTTGGATAATGACTGAGTCAGCCGGTTAGGATTTTATACAGTCTCTCAAATCCTGAAGCAAAAGGGATCCGAGAGACTATCCAAATTGTTTTATTTTATTAAATACTGGTTGAAATAAATGGGTCATATGGTAGGACTTGGAAAGGTTTGTTTTAGTAGGGCTTCTGTTGCAGTGCATTGACTGCAATGTCACTTTGTCTTGAGGTCATGTAAGTTCAGAGTGTGATATAGTGGCTCAACTATGCAAGAAGAGTCAGGTTGGAGACCTGAAGGAAAAAATGCTCAAATGTACAAGCAGTGGGGCGCCTGGGGGGCTCAGTCGGTTACAAGTCTGCCTTCGGCTCAGGACATGATTTTGGGGCCCTGGGCTTGAGCCCCACGTCGGGCTCCTTGCTCAGTGGGGAGCCTGCTTTTCCCTCTGCCCCTCCCCCCTGCTCGTGCTTTCTCTCTCTCTCTCAAATGAATAAAATGAAATCTTTTAAAAAAATAAAAAAGTATTTTTAACTTTATATAATACTTTTATGAAGTATTTGCTGGACCCAAATACCAAATTGAGACCTATGGCTTCTGCTGTGAGTGGTTATCTTGAAGTACCTACCATAGGACAGAGAAGTTTCTAAGAAGACTAGATACCCTGACCCTGGTTACAGCTTACAGATATTTTCTGATCAAGTGTGGCCTGAAACCAAGGTTTACACAGTATTTCAGTTTCATTAACAGCTTCCTTCTCAAATTTGCTATGTGTCCAGTGGGAGGTAGTATACCAGCATATGCGTAACAGACTGCTATGTAAGGCACTATAAAAGAAGATGGGGACCAAAATAATCTAAGATAGCAGTTCTCAAATCTTAGAGTCTCAGGACCCCTCTACACTCTTAAAAATTATTGAGGACCTCTGAGAAATTCTGTTCATATACATTGTACCTATAGATATTTACAGTATTGAAAGTAAAACTGAGAAAAAATTAAACATTCACTAATTCACTTAAAATAACAATAATCCATTATAATATATTTTATGAAAAATACATTTTCTAAAACAAAAAAATAATTTAGTGAGAAGAGTGGGACTCTTACATTTTTACAAATCTCTGTAATATCTGACTTAGAAGACAGCTGGATTCTCACATTTCCCGCTGCAATCAGTCTTTTGTGATATGTTCTGGTTGATGTTAATAAAGACAATCTGGCCTCACATGGATAGGTAGCTGGACCAAGAAGGAGCATTTTAATAGCCTATTCAGATAACTGAATATTCTTCTTTGAGACCACACTAAAACGCAACAAGTGGTAGTTCCTCAAAAATTAGTTGAAATGTGGCATCTGAAACCATTGCTAACTAAACTTTTCTTACTTTCTTATATTAAAACCTGCTGGTCTATCTTGCAATCTGAATGGATCTTTTACCCACATGTGATTCTGTAACGTATCATTTGGACAATGTTGAGTGACGCAAAGTCTCCAAACGTTAACACATTTCATTATACAATATATATAAAAAAGTAAACAACTGTTAATAGTCACTGCTGGTCTCCTCGGAAAAGTTAAGAAAAACTGTCAAGCTCTTGGGGGCAGATAAAAGTTTTCCAGAATTCTAAGTTTTGCTTGAAAGCTCAATTCTATCTTTAGTGACAAACACTGCCAGTTGTTTTTCTTGAAGTGACAAGCTCACTCTGTTCACTTTTGAGAAAATGCCTGCCAAGTACTCAAGCCTGAATAACCATAGTTTGTCAGTGGTTCTTTCGAATACAACGGATGTTCCATGGAGAAAGAGGCCTATTGAGCTCACACCTCCAACAATTGCACAAGTGCTTTCCCTCTAGACAACCCTAGGACTTGAGCAAAACAGCACAAGTGCTCTGCGTGTTCTTCCTGTCCGGTCACACGGAATACTAAATAGATTTGAACTCAAGGTTTGAAATTTAATAAAATTAAGAATTTGTACTGCTTTATCAAAGCCATTCCTTTTTTTTTTTTAAGTAGGCTCTATGCCCAATGTAAGGGTTGAACCCAAGACCCTGAAATCAAGAGTTGCATGTTTTACCAACAGAGCCAGACAAGTGCCCCTATCAGACCTATTCTTAGGTAAAAGTGATTTAAACAAACAAATGAGCGTGTGTGGTGGTGAAGTATAGAATGACCACTAGTACAGATTGGGGCCCACTGCTTTGATTCAAGCTACTGTATGAGCAGTTTTGTCCACTGTTGCTTTGCACCACCATGGCAAATGTCAATGGAGTAAAAATGGCAAATGATGTCTTAATATTATTATGAAAAGAGTTCTGATTGCTCAGAGACCCCCTGCGGTTGCAGACCATGCTTCGAGAACTCTGGTCTAATATATAGTCCTTTCCCTCAACAAGCTTACAATCAATTTATATTGACAAGACTAATAAATGTAAAAAATTAATAAATATAAAGATAACACACATCCACTGTACCACATATATGACTGACTACTGTAAGTTCTGAAGGCATTTAAAGAGGAGGATTAGTGGGGGATGAAGCGTAAGGGAAGGCTTCTTAGAAGAGGTGAGCCAGGATACTTTAGGATTGTCGTCTATCATATGGCCTTTCCTGTCTCCTCTGACAATTTATGTCCCTCAGGTATTTTTAAAATTTAGTTTATGTCTCATCAACTTTAGGGAAATTGCCTCAATTAAACTCACCTCTGTTTAATTGCTATCTACTTGGCACCGCCTAACATTTAATCATTTAATTACACACAGTGGTGTGCAGGTAAATGTTTCACAACCAGCACTTAAAAAACCAGACCCAACTTGTAGCTTTTGCTAGTTTCTGTGGTATAAATGTGGTAAGCTGCCAAGGGTTTACAACATTCCTGCAATTTTAACAAATGATTCCAACACACTACTGTGTCATTATACAATTTCCACTTGAGAGCAGGGGTGATGCCACCTAGTTTCTGTATATCCCAACTGCATGCACCCAGTGCAGCACAAAGCAGAAACTCAAATGTTGTGTGATTTATAGATGTATCCAAAGATAAACAGCTAGTACGTGTTGCTAGAAACAAATTTAAATGATCTTTAAGGTCTTCTGGGCAATACAATTCTATTATCCTAAGACACTATAAAATCTCTGTGAAAGTCTGATTCCTTCTAGATGTCATAGATATTTAAAAGACAGTGATAGTGATTAGAGCAGCATAATTTCTAGTCTTGGAGCTAGAAAAGGAGAAAGAGAGAATGTTCATTGTTATGTACTTGACTTACTAATCTAATGCTCATGGTAAATTTACTTATATATTATTATATCTACTTTGCTGATGATCCCTAAAGTTCTCTCCCTTCTGTACAGTTGCTCTTTTTTTTTAAAAAAGATTTTATTTACTTATTTGACAGAGATAGAGACAGCCAGCGAGAGAGGGAACACAAGCGGGGGGAGAGGGAGAGGAAGAAGCAGGCTCATAGCGGAGGAACCTGATGTGGGGCTCGATCCCATAACGCTGGGATCACGCCCTGAGCCGAAGGCAGACGCTTAACCGCTGTGCCACCCAGGCGCCCCTGTACAGTTGCTCTTCTGGCATCAGTTCTTGATTTCCTCTAAAGTTTTGCTTTTTGTCAGTTCTATATTTCAGAGATACTAACATGTGGTGCAACATAAAGAGCATGGGTTTTGGAATTAGATAGCCCAGGTTTTGAATCCCAGCTCTGTATAACCTTGAGCACGCTTCTTAAGATTTCTAAACTTCTGGGGCACCTGGATGGCTCAGTCAGTTGGGTGTCCAGCTCTTGATTTCAGCTCAGGTCATGATCTTGGGGTCGTGGGATCAAGCCCTGCATTGAGCTCTGTGCTCAGCGAGTCTGCTTGGGATTCTCTCTCTCCCTCTGCCCCACTCCCCTGCATACTCTCTCTCTTTCTCTAAAAAAATAAAAATTAAGAAAAAAAAAGATTTCTGAACTTCTGTTTAGCTCTTTAAAGTCAGAGGAATGATACTTAGGGGCACCTGGGTGGCTCAGTCACTTGAGCATCTGCCTCCAGCTCAGGTCATGATCTCCGGGTCCTGGGATTGAGTCCCACATCAGGCTCCCTGCTCAGCCTGAGAGTCCGCTTCTCCCTCTCCCCCTCCCCACCCCTGCTCATGCACTCTCTCTCTCAAATAAAGAAAAAAATCTTAAAAATAATGATACTTACCTCATAAGGTATAATAATAAGTCATAAGGAGGGACAGAATGAGAAAATGTATCTAACATGTCTAGTGAACTATATGGTTCAAAAAAATTGCTCACTTCTCTATCATCACAAAGCCTTTGAAAAACAAGCTTTTGAATCACTGGATTGATAGGTTCTATTCTGATTCCAGGCCTAAATTTTTATAAATTACGATGCCTTAAAGACAGTCACATTACCTGAGTTCCATTTCAGTTTCTAGGCTTTCAATCTGCTTTGTAATGGAGTCCTCTGACTCAGAAACTTGACCACGTAGTTCAGCAAGTGAGAATGTGCGCCTCTGTAAAGAACAGTGGGAATGAGGATGAAGTGCTGAAAGGAACGTAATCCTCCAAAGTTGTGAGGGTTTCTGGGGAGGGCAGAGTCTGATTATTGGTAACGTATTTCCATAAGGGCACTTACCCGGAGTTTAGGAGGTGGATTCTCCCCAGATTCCTTTTTTTCTTTGAGTTGAGCCACGTCCTGAGCCAGGATCTTTCTATCTTCAAGAAGGTCATTCAGATGGCGTTTGGCCTCCTCAGTACTGACCATAACCTCGATTTCATTTGCAAGCCAATTCTAGAAGAGAAATCGGTGATGTTGGGTTAGAGCTGATGAATCTCTGGCCCATGGGCTAGATTCAGCTCCAGACTTAATTTCACTCAGAACAGAGCCCACATAAGTAGAAGTGAGATTTCCATTCATGCCTACACTCACCCAAAATTGTAATAGCTCTCCAAGAGCTTTTAACAGCAATATCCCAAAAGGTCATAAGAAAGAGGCTTTCTGCAGAAAATCTTTCTCTAGATATCCTAGCATTTCTAAATACTGTCTGCCTTCTCCATTTTCTCCTTAACTTGTCCTTAACTAGGCATAAGGAATTGAAATACATTTTGATTATCTGTTCTACTTAATACAGATACCCATTCTTTTTAAATTTTATTTGAGTATAGTTGACACATAATGTTACACTAGTTTCCTGTGCACAACATAGTGATTCAACATCTCATGTTATGCTTTGTTCACCACAAGTATAGCTACCATCTGTCACCATACAACGCTATTACAATATCATTGACTATATTGATGCTATTCTTTTTATTCCTGTGACTTTATTCCATAACTGGAAGCCTGTACCTCCCACTCCCCTTCACCCATTTTGCCCATGCCTCTACTCCCCCTTTCCCTCTGGCAACCATCAGTTTGTTCTTGTATTTATAGGTCTGATTCTGCTTCTTGTTTGTTCATTCATTTGTTTTTTTAGATTCCACATATGAGTGAAATCATATGGTATTTGTCATTCTCAGTCTCACTTATTTTTCTTAGCATAATACCTTTAGAGGTATTAGGTCCATTCATGTTGTCACAAATGGCAAGATCTCATCCTTTTCTTATGGCTGTGTAACATTCCAGTGTGTGTGTGTGTGTGTGTGTGTGTGTGTGTGTGTATCACATCTTCTTTACCCGTTCATCTATTGATGGACACTTAGGTTGCTTCCTTATCTTGGCTATCGTAAATAATGCTGCAATACACATGGGGTGCAAATATCTTCAAATTAGTGCTTTCATTTTCTTGGGGTAAATACCCAGTAGTGGAATTACTGGATCATATAGTATTTCTATTTTCAATTTTTTGAGGAACCTCCATACTGTTTTCCACAGTAGATGTACCAATATACATTCCCACCAACAATACACGAAGGTTCCTTTTTCTTCACATCCTTGCCAACACTTGTTATTTTTTGTCTTTCTGATTTTAGCCACTTTGACAGGTGTAAGGTGATATTTCATTGTAGTTTGATCTGCATTTCCCTGGGGAGTAGTGATGTTAAGCATCTTTTCATGTGTCTGTTGGCCATTTGTATGGCTTCTTTGGGAAAATGTCTATTTAGGTCCTCTGCCCATTTTTAAATTTGATTGCTTTTCTGGTGTTGAGTTGTACAAGTTCTTTATATATCTTGGATATTAACCCTTCATTGGATATATCATTTGGAAATATCTTCTCCCATTCAGTAGGTTGCCTTTTTGCTTTGTAGATGGTTTCCTTCACTGTGCAAAAGCTTTTTACTTTGATGTACTACCAACAGTTTATTTTTGCTTTTGTTTCTCTTGCCTTAGAAGACACGATTAGATATGCATTCTTAATCTTTAAAGCCGATGAATGAAATTTTTTAAGTAAACAAAACTAACTAAATTTAGTTTCTAAAAAGTAACCATCTCTGAGAACACTTTCAATTTTGATGGAGGCATACCATGCTTAAAAGTAATCAAAAGAAGGGTGGAGTGAGTGGATATATTAACATCAGATAATGTAAAATTCGCATCAAAGAACATTACTGAGGATAAAAAGGATTATTTCATAATGGTAAAGGAGTCAATTTTTCAAAAGAACTTAATCCTTAATGTTTATATCTCTAATTTAAGCACCAAAATCATACATGAGTCAACAAAGGAGATGATATGAAATCACAAAAATACTCAGTTGATCCCAAAGAAGCCAGAAAACAAACAAAATACAGGGAATATTGAACAGATGGGACAAATAGAAAACAGCAAGATAATAGAGTCAAGCCTACCCATATCAATAATCATATTAAAAGCAAATGGTCTGAACATCCCAATTTAAATGCAGATTGTCAGATTGGATTATAAAAGCTAGACTCAACTATATGCTGCCTACAAGAAACATACTTTACTTTTTAAAGTTTATTTATGTATTTTAAATAATCTCTACACTCAATGTGGGGCTTGAACTCATGACCCTGAGATCAAGAGTTGCATGCTCTTCAGGGCACCTGGGTGGCTCAGTTGGTTGAGCATCTGCCTTTGGCTCAGGGGTCATGATCTTGGGGTCCTGGAATTGAGCCCTGAATAGGGCTCCCTGCTCAGTGGGGAGTCTGTTTCTCCCTCTGCCCCTCCCTCCTGCTTGTGCTCTCTTTCAAATAAATAAATGAGAACCTTAAAAAGAAAAAAAAAAAGAGTTGCATGCTCTTTTGAGTGAGCCAGCCAGATACCCCGGAAGCACTTTAAAAATGAAGGCACAAATAGGTTAAAACCAAAGGGATTAAAAAATATATACCATTCTAGGGGTGCCTGGGTGGCTCAGTTGGTTAAGTGTCTGCCTTCTGCTCAGATCATGATCCTGGGGTCCTGGGATGGAGCCCCAGATCGGACACCCTGCTCAGCGAGGAGTCTGCTTCTCCCTCTCCTCTGCCCTTCCCTTCATGCTCGCTCTCTCTCTCTCTCTCTCACACGCGCGCGCACTCCTTCTCTCTCAAATAAATAAATAAATAAATAATCTTTTTGGTGCACCTGGGTGGCTCAGTTCGTTGTGTCTGCCTTCAGCTCAGGTCATGAACTCAGGGTCCTGGGATCGAGCCTCACATCAGGCTCTCTGCTCAGCGGGGAGTCTGCTTCTCCCTCTGTGTTTGTTTTCTCTCTCACAAGGAGGTGGAGTGGGAGAGGCATGGGTGTGTGTGTGTGTGTGTGTGTGTGTGTGTGTATACATACACCATTCTACATTATTAAAAAAAAAGCTGGAGGGACTATATTATTATCAGAAAAAGATTTCAGAACAAAGAATATCATCAGGAACAGAAAAGATCATTTCATAATAATGAAAAGATGAGTTAATCCTAATTATCTACACCCCTAATAACAGAGCTTCAAAATACACAAAGCAAAAATAGAACTACAAGGAGAAAAAGACAAGTCCATAATTCCAGTTGGAAATTTGAATACCCATCTCTCAATAAATGATAGAATAAGTAGGCAGAAAATCAGCAAGGATACAGTAGAAATGAACAGCACAATCAAACAGAAAAGATTGACATTTATAGAACACTCTCTCCAACAGTAGCAGAATACATATTCTTCTCAAGTACACATAGAATATTTGCCAAGATTGACCATATTCTAAGCCATAATAAGCCTCATTAAATTTGAAAGGATTCAAGTCACACAATGTTCTCTAACCACAATGAAATTAAATTAGAAATCATAACACAAAGATATCTAGAAAAATACCCCAATATTTGGAAACTAAATAACCCTCTTGTAAATAACCCATGGGTCAAAGAAGAAATCAACAGAGAAATTAGAATGCATTTTGAATTGAATGAAAATGAAAATATAAGTATCAAAATTTGTGGGATGTCATTAAAGGATTAGTTAAGGGGAAATTTATAGCACTAAATGTCTATATTAGAAAAGATGAAGGGGCACCTGGGTGACTCAGTTGGTTAAGTGTCCAACTCTTGATTTCAGCTCAGGTCATGATATCAGGGTTGTGAGATTGAATCCCGTGTCAGGCTCTGCACTGGGCATGGAGCCTGCTTGGGATTCTCTCCCTCCCACTCCCTCTGCCCCTCTACCCCCTCTCAAAAAAAAAATTCAAATCAATGACCTCAGCTTCTACCTTAAGAAACTAAAAAAAAAAAAAAAAAAAGGCCAATTACATTCAAACCAGAAATAAGGAAATAATAAAGATCAGATTGGAAACTAATGAGTTGGGGTTTTGGGGACATTTTAAAAATTTTGGTAAAATATACATAACATAAAATTTACTATTTTAACCCTTAGTAAGAATGAGCTGGTTCTCTGATAAACCTCTAGCCAAGACGATCATGGCAAAGGAAAAAGGCACAAAATATCAATAACAGGAATGAGACAGATGATACTATCACAGCTTTTATAGACTTTAGAAGGATAATAAGGGAATATTATGAATAACTGTATTTGACAAGTTAGATGAAGCAGCCAAGTTTACTGAAACACACAAACTACCGAAGCTTACTTAAGAAGAAATATATAGCCTGAGCAATCTATATCCACTTAAACAAATTGAATTTTAGTTAATTTCCATCTACTCCCCAAAGCAAAAACTAACAAAAAAAAAAAACCCTTCAGGCCCACATGACTTAACTTGTGAATTTTACCCAACTTTTAAAGAAGAAACAATATTAATTCTATACAAACTCTTCCAGACAATTGAAAAAGGAGTACTTCCCAACTCATTCAAAGAGGCCAACATTACTTTGATACCAAAACCAGATGAAGACATTATAAGAAAACAACAGACCAATATCCCTCATGAACAGAGATGCAAAAATTTTACACAAAATTTTTATTTTAGAAAAATTTTCATTTTATATACTGCTGAATTCAACAATACATAAAAAGGATGATATAGCACAACCAAGTGGAGTTTATCCAAGGAACGCAAGGCTGGTTTCATAATGGAGTATCAAAAAACTCAGAATAAAACCTTACAACAAACTAAGAATACATAAGAACTTCCTCAATCTGAGGGGCGCCTGGGTGGCTCAGACAGTTAAGCCTCTGACTGTTGTTGATCTCAGCTTGGGTCATGATCTTGGGGTCCTGCGATCAAGCCCTGCAATGGGCTCTGTGCTCAGTTCCTCTGCTCCTCCCCCACCCCCCGGCTTGTGCTCTCTCAAATAAATAAATCTTAAAAAAAAGTACTTCCTCAATCTCTTAAAGGGTATCTATGAAAAACCTACAGCTAACATCATACTTAATGGTGAAAGATTGAATCTCTTCCCCAAGATCAGGAAAAATAGAATGGTTTCTACTGTCACCACTCCTATTCAACATTATCCTGAAGGTCCAAGCTGATGTAATAGGACAAGTAAGAGAAGTAAAAGACATACAGATTAGAAAGGAAGAAATAAATCTGTATTTACAGATGGCATGATTGTGTAGAAAATCCCAAAGAACCTACAAAATAGTTACTAGACTAATAAAGTCAAAAGATAGAAATTAGTATAAAAAAATCAATTGTATTTCTATAAACCAGCAATGAACAACGGGATAAACAATTTGGCAGTTTCTTACAAAGTTAAACATACCCTTACCATATATGACCTAGCAATTCCACCCCTAGCGATTTGCCCAAGTGAAATGTTTACCTATGTTTACACAGAAACCAGTATATAAATGTTTTTATAGCAGCTTTATTCATAATCACCAAAAACTGGAAAAAAACCCCTCCAAGATACCCTTTAATAGGTGAATAGATAAACTATGGGACATCCATACAACAGAATACAATTCAGAAAAAAAAGGGCAAAAACTATTGATTCATGCAACAACATAAATGAGTCTCCAATGCATTATGCTAAGTGAAGTCATGCTATATGTTTCTTTTTAAAATATGTTTCTATTTATATGACACTGATGCAAAGGGAAAACAATTATGACAGAATACACATCAGCATTTGCTATAGTGTTGTGGGAGGAGTTGACTACAAACAGGTATACAGGAATTTGGGAGGACAATAAAACTATCCTATATCTTGCTTGTGTTGATGGTTATACAACTGTATGTGTTGTCAAAACTCTCAGAACTGTACACTAAAAAAGGCAAATCTTACAGTATGTCAGATATGCCTTAATATAGTTGGAAAAAATCAATGTCGTTTGCCATGCTAACAGAGTAAAAACAAATCATAAGATCATCTCAGTAGGATTCAGAAAAAACTTTTGAAAAACCCCCAACATCCATTCATGATAAAAACTTTGAGAAAACTAGGGATACACAGGAACTTCTTCAAACTGATAAAGGACATAAAGTAAAACCTGTAGCAAGTATCATACTTAATGAAGTGTTGAATGCTTTTTCCCTAATACTGGAAACAAAGCAAGGATGTCTCTTTCACCTACTCAGTTAAATATTTTACTGGAGGTCCTAGCAAGTGCAGTAAGACAGATCAAATTAAAAAAGAGGCTAACAGAGCTGATAAGTAAATAAAATTGTCTCTATTTGCAGATAACATGATTGTCTATGCAGCCTCTATAAAAAAGCTGTAAGAGGGGCATCTGGGTGGCTCAGTTGGTTAAGTGTCTGCCTTTGGCTTAGGTCATGATCCCAGGTGGGATCGGGCCCCGCATCGGGTTCCTTGTTTGGTGGGGAGCTTGCTTCTCCCACTAACCTCTCCCTCTGCCGGCTGCTCCCCTTGCTTGTGCTCTCTCCCTCTCTCTGTCAAATAAATACATAAAATCTTAAAAATAAAAAAGCTATAAGTACCAATGAGTATGTCCAAATAACTGGAAATTGAAATAAAAAAACCATTTCCGATATCATAAAAATATGAAATACTTAGGGATATATTTGACAAAAGATGTGCAACACCTGTATACTGAAAACTAAAACACTACTGAGAGAAATTAAAGATTTAAATAAATGGAGAGATGCATTGTGTTCATGAATCAAAAGACTCAATATTGTTAAGATATAAATTCTCCTCAAGTTTATCTACAGATTCTATGGAATCCTAATCAAACTCCCAGTAGACTTTTTATGGAAATTAACAAGCTGATTCTAAAATTTATATGAAAATGCACAGCACCTAGTTTTCCCAAAACCATTTTGAAAGAGAGTAACAACTTTGGGGGGCTTATACTACCTGATTTCAGAACTTATGATAAAGCTAGTGTGATCAAACATGTTGGTATTGGCATAAAGATAGCCATGTAGATCAATGCAGTAGAATCTAGAAATTGACTATGGACAATTGATTTTGACAGAGGTGTTAAATCAAAATGAATCATAGACTTAAATGTAAAGCTTAAAACTGCATAAGATAAAAAGCTTTTGCACAGCAAAGGAAACAGTCAACAAAACTAAGAGGCAACCCATGGAACGTGAGAAGATATTTCCAAATGACATTACAGATAAAGGGCTGGTATCCAAGATCTATGAAGAATTTCTCAAACTCAACACCCCTCTCAAAAAAAATAATCCAGGGGCGCCTGGGTGGCACAGCAGTTAAGCGTCTGCCTTCGGCTCAGGGCGTGATCCCGGCGTTATGGGATCGAGCCCCACATCAGGCTCCTCTGCTATGAGCCTGCTTCTTCCTCTCCCACTCCCCCTGCTTGTGTTCCCTCTCTCGCTGGCTGTGTCCATCTCATAAATAAATAAAAAATCTTTAAAAAAAATAATCCAGTCAGTAAATGGGCAGAAGACATGAATAGACACTTGTCTAAAGAAGACATACAAATGGTTAACAGACACATGAAAAAATGTTCCATATCACTAGCCATCAGGGAAATACAAATCAAAACCACAATGAGATACCACCTTACACCAGTTAGACTGGCAAAAATTAACAAGACAGGAGACAACAAGTGTTGGCGAGGATGGGGTAAGAGAAACCCTCTTACACTGTTGGTGGGAATGCAAGCTGGTACAGCCACTCTAGAAAACAGTATGGAGGTTCCTCAAGACGTTAAAAATAGAGCTACCCTATGACCCAGCAATTGCACTACTAGGTATTTACCCCAAAGATACAGACATAGGGAAAAGAAGGGGCACCTGCACCCCAGTGTTCATAGCAGTAATGTCCACAATAGCCAAACTGTGGAAGGAGCCGAGATGCCATTCAACAGAGAATGGATAAAGAAGATGTGGTTCATATATACAATGGAATATTACTCAGCCATCAGAAAGGATAAATATCCACCATTGCATCGACATGGATGGAACTGGAGGGGATTATGCTCAGTGAAATAAGTCAAGCAGAGAAAGACAATTATCATATGGTTTCACTCATATGTGGAACATAAGCAATAGCGCGGATGATCACAGGGGAAGGGAGGGAAAACTGAATGGGAAGAAATCAGAGAGGGAGACAAACCATGACAGACTCCGGACTCTGGGAACAAAACTGAAGGTTACAGAAGGGAGGGGATGGGGGGATGGGGTAGCCGGGTGATGGGTATTAAGGAGGGCGCGTGTGGTGATGAGCACTGGGTGTTATACACAATTAATGAATTATTGAACACTACATCAAAAACTAATGATGTCCTATATGTTGGCTAATTGAACATAATAAAAAAAATAAAATTAAATTAAATTAAGTTAAATTCAGACTTAAAAAAAAATTCTAGAAGAAAATTTAGAGGGAAATCTCAGTGACCGTGGGTTTGGCAAAGATTTCTTAAACAGGGCATAAAACCCATTAAGCATAAAAGAAAAAAAGGTCAATAAATTGGATGGCATCAAAATTAAAAAGCCTTCCTCTTCAAAAGACACTTAAAAAGGGGAAAGGCTAACCACAGCCCAGGAGAAATTTATAAAACATAAAAGTCCTTTGTTGGAAATATCTAGAATATATAAAGAATTCTAACTGAAAAGTAATAAAAAAGAACCCAATTAAAAAATGGGGAAGGGGGGCGCCTGGGTGGCTCAATCAGTTAAGCGTCTGCCTTCGGCTCAGGTGGTGATCTCGGGGTCCTCGGATGGAGCCCTGCATTGGGCTCCCTGCAGGGAGCCTGCTTCTCCCTCTCACTCTGCCCCTCCCCTCCGTTTGTTCTCTCTCTCTCAAATAATAAATAAATAAAATCTTTAAAAAAATGGGGAAGATTTGAACAGATATTTCACAAAACATACATTTGGCAAGTAAGCACATGAAAAGATGCTCAACATCATTAGTCATAATAAGGGAAATGAAAACTAAAATCACAATGAGGTACCACTACCCACTCACTAGAATACCTAAGATTTAAAAGACTGACCATACTCAGGATTCATAAGACTGTACAGCAACAAGAACACTCATAAACTGCTGGTAGGAAGGTACAACCACCTTGGAAAACAATTTGGCAGCCGCTTAAAAGTTAACACATACACCTACCATATGAGAGAGCCAGCCAGTCCACTCCTAGGTTATCTACCCAAAAGAAATAAAAACATATATCCACACAAAGACTTGTATACAGATGTTCAGTACAATATCTGTAATAACTAAAAACTGGAAACGCCACAAAATGTCCATCAGCAGGTGAATGGATAAACAAATTGTGGGATAGCCACACAACAGGATGCCATTCAGCAATAAAAAGGAAAGAAGTATCCCTGTGGTTACAGGGATGAATCTTGATATAATTATGCTGAATGCAAGTCAGAAAAGGAAAACATACTGCATGATTCAATTTTTATACAATTCTAGAAAAAAAACTAATCTATAGTGACGGAAAGCAGATTAATGGTTTCCTGGAGATGGGCAAGGAGGGGGATGGACTGGGGAGGGGAGAAAGGGTTACAAAGTAAGTTTTGGTCATGAAGGACATTGACATTGTCTTGATTGTGGTGCTGATTTCATGCGTGCATCTGTGTCAAAGCTTATTAAATCGTACATTTTAAATATGTACCGTTTATTTTAGGTCAATTGTACCTTAGTAAAACTGTTAAAAAATTAACTGAACCTCAGTAGAGGCAGGGAGGGAAAGGGTTCTCTGCTCTTGGTCTTTAACATTTGTTCAAAGATATTCAAAGGTATCATTAGGAAATTAGGCTTCTGGGTAGAACTTCAGATTTTGAAGTGTTTAATTCTAAACCAAAAGAAAGCAATTTTCCATGTGTTCCCTATCCCCAGCAGAGATGAGAGAAATGGCAGCGCAAGCTGCCCATACCTTCACTCGAGCTGCAGTGCCTTCCATTCCACGGCTCTGAGTCTCTTTCCGCTTATCTGCGACCTCCTGTTGTTTCTGGAGAGCATCCTTGAGACGCTTGTTGGCAGCTGCTGCCTAAATAAAAGTGGCTCACAGTAATATTGAATTGAAGGGTGAAAAAATTTTTTTAATTTCCATTTTTCTTTCTTAGTAAAGAAAAATGAAAAAATTCTATGGGTTTGAGTTCGTATAGGAATAAACTTTTAAGTCTCCGTACCCATAATACTGGTGAACAGCTACTGCTTTAGAGCCTAGGAGAGGTACACATTTCAAAGAAGTACTGGGGACTGAAAGTGTCTGGCAATGTCATTTCTCAATATTACTCTGTATTTTTTTTGGAAAGAAGCAAGCCCAGTTGGAAGAAAAAATCCTTATTTGAATAGTACCATTTTCTTCAGATTTTTTTCTGCTCACAGTTCATGACATATAAACGGATTAAGACTTAGGAATTGCTGGTCAAGATTGTTATCACTGGTTTCTCAGGACACTGGCTCATTTAAGGGATACTACTTTGTCAGCATCTAAGCCTGAAGGTGACCTAGTAGATTGGATTTTCTTACCTCCTCAGTTTTACGTCTGAGCACATTAGACTGTTTCTGGAAGTTTCTTTCAAGTTTGAGCAGTTCATATTGCCTCTTGCGGTCCTGAGAAGAAAAAAGTCCGACTTTTAATTGCAATTCAGCTAGCTAACATAAAACCTTATAACATTATTAGAGTCTTTCAATGTAACAGTCATTATGGAAAACATTATGGAGGTTCCTCAAAAAATAAAAATAGAACTATCATACAGTCTAGCAATCCCACTACTGGGTATATATTCAAAGGAAATGAAATATGAAATCAGTATCTTGAAGAGGTATCTGCATTCTCATATTCATTGCAGCATTATTCATAGTAACCAAGATATGGAAACACATTGTCGACAGATGAATGGATAAAGAAAATGTGGTATATGTATACAATGGAATATTATTCAATAAGGGAATCCTGCCATTTGCAACAACATGGATGAACCTAAAGGTCATTATGGTAACTGAAATAAACCAAACTAAGAAAGACAAATACTGTATGATCTCACTTATATGTGGCATCTAAAAAATGGCAATCTCATAGAATCAGAGAGTAATGGTGGTTACCAGGAACTGGGGGTGGGGAAAAACAAGGAAAAGTTCGTCAAAGGGTGCAAACTTTCAGTTATAAAATGAGTAAGTTCTGGGGATCTATATATAATAGTGACTATAGTTAGTAATACTGTATTGTGTACTTGAAATCTGCTAAGGAGTAGATCTTAAGTGTTCTCACCACACTGAAAAAAACAGGTAACTATGTGAGGTGTTGGATGTATTGCTGACAGGAAATGTGATGTCTCCAAACTTATTCTTCTCTTTCAAGATTGTTATGACTATTCTGGATCACTTCCATTTCCATATAAATTTTAGGATCAGCATGTGAATTTCTGCAAATAATCCAGTTGGAATGTTGATTGAGATTGTACTAAATCTGTAGATCTGGGGAGTATTCCATCTTAAGAATATTGTCTTCCCAGACATGAACATGGGCTATCTTTCCATTTATTTATTTAATTAATTCAGTGATGTTTTATGGAGTTTAGTATTTAAGTTTTACATTTTTTAAGTTTAATCCTAAGCATTTTATTCTTATTGATGCTATTATAAATGGAATTGTTTTCATTTTCAAATTCATTTCTAGTGTATAGAAATACAACTGACTTTGGTACATTGAACTTATATTCTCCAATCTTGCTGAACTCATGTATTAGCTTTCCTAGTTTTTTAGTAGATTCTCTAGCATTTTTATACATACACAGTCATGTTACCTGCTAACAGAGAGTTTTGCTTCTTCCTTTCCAATCTGGATGCCTTTAATATATTTTTCTTGCCTAAGTGCCCTGGCTAGAACCTTCAGGACAATGTGTAATAAAAGTGACAAGAGCGGATATTCTTGTCTTGTTCCTGATCTTAGGGGGAAAGTATTCTTTGTTTCCTTATCATGATGTCAGCTGCGGGTTTTTTCATAAATGCTCTTTAACAGGTTGAGGAAGTTCCCTTCTACTCCTAGTTTCCCGAATGTTTTTATTATGAAAGGGTGATGGATTTTGTCAAATGTGTTTTCTGTCTGCTGAGATAATCATGTGGTTCTTGTCCTTTATTCTACTGATATGTTGTAATACATCAATTGATTTTCAGATGTTAAGGAAGGCTTACATTTTTTTCAGATGAACCCTACTTGGTCATGGTGTATCATTCTTTTTATATGTTACTGGATTCAATCTGTTAGTATTATGTTGAACACTTTCACATCTATATTCATAAGAGATATTGGTCTATAGTTTTCTTGGGATGTCTTTGGTTTTGGTATCCAGGAAATACTGGCCTCAGAATGTGCTGGGAAATGTTTCCCCTGGTTGTTTTTTGGAATAGTTTCTGAAAATTTGGTATTATTTCTTCTTTAAATGTCTGATAGAACTCACCAGTGAAGCCATCTGGGTCAGGGCTTTTCTTTCTGGTAAGTCATTCATTCATCCATTCATTCAAGAGGATGAGTGCACACACAAGTGCAGGGGGAGGGGTAGAGGGGTAGAGGGAGAGAGAATCCTCATGCAGACTCCCTGCTGAGTGCAGAACCCAACTTGGGGCTTGATCCCAGGACCCTGAGATCATGACCTGAGCCGAAATCAGGAGTTGGACACTTAACCAACTAAGCCACCCAGGTGCTCCCTTTCTGGGAATTTTTAAACTAGTAAATTAATCTCTTGTGATAGGTCTGTAAAGATTTTCTATTTCTTCTTGAGTTAGTTTCAGTAATTTTTATCTTTCCCATTTCATTTAGGCTATCTAATTTGTTGGCATACAGTTGTTCATAGTATTCCCTTACAGTCCTCTTATTCTGAAAACCAGCAGTGATATCCCCTCTTTATTCCTAATTTTAGTAATGAATCTTCTCTCTTTTTCTTTTTAAGCCTACCTAAAGATTTGTCAGTATTTGTCGATCATTTCCAATTTTTGGTTTCACCGATTTTCTCTATTATTTTTTCCATTATTTCATTAATTTCCACCCTAACCTTTAACATTTCTGTCCATCTGTTAGCTTTGGGTTTAGTTTGCTTGTTTTTTTCAGTGTCTTAAAGTGGAAGTCTAGGTTATTGATTTGAGATCTTATTCATTTTTAATACAGGCATTAACGACTTCAAATTTTTCTCTAAACACTGCTTTAGCCGCATTTCATAAATTTTGGTATGCCTTTGTTTTTATTCATCAAAAAATTTCCATGTGATTTCTTCTTTGACCTCTTATTTAATGAGGATTGTGTTAATTTCCTCATATTAGTGAATTCCCCAAATTCCTTTCTATTATTGATTTCTTATTTCATTCCATTGTGGTTGGAAAATATACTTTATATTATTTCATTCCTTTTAAGCTTATTTTTTTTTCCCTTTTAAACTTACTGAGGAATGTTTTATGGCCTAACATGTGGTCTATCCTGGAGAATGTTCTATGTGTACTTGAGAAGACTGTATACCCTGGGGTCATGACCTGAGCTGAAGGCAGACGCTTAACTGACTAAGCCATCCAGGCGCCCCTTGAGTTATTTTCTTAATGATTGCCCTAGTACTTATAATAAAATCTTATCAGAATCAACTTCAGATTTATATTAACTTAATTCCAGTGAAATATAGAAACATTATTCTTATGCAGCTCTGTTCTCTTCCCTTTTTGTGCTATTATTGTTATGTAAATTGTATCTATATGTAAGCATGTAATTATTATTACTATTACTTTCTATGATTTGTCCCTTAAATAAGCTAAGATGAAAGAAGAGCAAATATATATTTATAGAATTTGTTCTTATTTACCGTTTCTGGTTCTCGTCATTTCTTCCTGTAGATTCATGTTACCACCTGATGCCATTGTTTACTTCAATACAACTTTGCTCCCAGCCACCTCCTTTGTCAAATATATTACATTTATACATGTTATAGGCCCATCAATACAATTATATAAATATTATTTTTATATAATTGCTTTTTAAATCAGATAAGAGAAGGGAGAAGAAACACACAACAATACTCTCTTTTAGAATTGCCTACATAATACCTTTACTGGCACTCTTTGTGGTGTGTGTGTGTGTGTGTGTGTGTGTGTGTGTGTGTGTGTAGATTCAAATTACTGTCTGGTATCACTTGCTTTCAGTCTAATGTTTAGTATTTCTTGTAAGGTAGGTCTGCTGAAAACAAGATCACTTAGCCTTTGTTTATCTGGAAATGTCTTTATTTTTTAAAGATTTTATTTATTGGAGAGAAAGAGAGAGCGAGCACACAAGCAGGCAGAGGAGCAGAGGGAGAGGGAGAAGCAGACTCCCCACTGAGCGGGGAGCCTGATGCAGGGCTCGATCCGAGGACCCCGGGATGATGACCTGAGCTGAAGGCAGATGTTTAACTGACGGAGCCACCCAGGTACCCCTTGTCTTCATTTTTGAAAGAAAACTTCGTTGTCTATAAAATTCTTGGTTGATAGTATTTTACTTCAGCACTTTGAATGTGTTGTCGCACTGTCTTCTGGCCTCCATTGTTTTTGATGAGAATTCTGCTGTTAATTTTATTGGGGTTTGCTTGTATGTGATGAGTCATTTTATCTTGCTGTTTTCAAGTTTTTTTGTCCTTGTCTTTCAACATTTTGACATAATGTGTCTTGGTGTGGATCCCTTTGCATTTATTTTGGAGTTCATTGAGCTTCCTGGATGTGTAGATTTTTTTGCAGCAAATTTAGAAAATTTTCGGCCATTTTATCTTTGAATATTTTTACTGTTGTTTCACTTACTGCTCTTGTGCAGCTACCAGTCTCTTAATTGCTCACCACCAAAATTTCCATTATTTTTGACAGCTCCTTTAGGGTTTAACTTCCCTAAACTCTGTCCCCAAATAAATAGAGCCCCTTAGGGAGGGCTGCATTCCTATGGCGGTCCCAATGGCCTGCCTCTCCCCCTGGGCAGAACCTCTGTATCACTGCTCAGGATTGGGGAGTGGGGATAGTAGCCCACTTCCCTGAGTGACTTCTCTGTTCTAAGAGTAGGGTGCTGGGCAGGGGCAGTACACTTTATTTCTCTTGGCTTGCCTCTCCTGACATGGAACCTACATCCAGTGATTAGACAGGTTGGGGTAATCAGGCTCTAGTATTCCTGGCCTTCTGTAGCAGAAGTAGAGCTTCCACCCTACACACGGGGGCTAGGTAGAAGAAAGGATCCCCAAACCATCTTGGTTGCTCTTGCCTGAAATAGAACTTCAGCAACATGGAGCTGTACGGGATGAAATGGAAGAAACCACAGCCACAGACTGGAAGTTGAGGAATGAGGGGAGTGAGCTTATTGTGGCTCAAGTGCCACAGACTCTTGCTTCTTTTTTTTTTTTAAAGATTTTATGTATTTGACAGAGATAGAGGCAGCCAGTGAGAGAGGGAACATAAGCAGGGGGAGTGGGAGAGGAAGAAGCAGGCTCATAGCGGAGGAGCCTGATGTGGGGCTCGATCCCATAACGCCGGGATCACGCCCTGAGCCGAAGGCAGATGCTTAACCACTGTGCCACCCAGGTGCCCCAGACTCTTGCTTCTTGATCAGGTTTAGTAGATTTCCTTGAATACAGTTTCTTTGCTATATGCCCTTCAGGACATATAGAGAGTTTTCATGGCTGTTTTTATAAATTTCACTAGTTACGCCTCTTTTGCCGAGAAGTGTTCACAAAGCTCCTCTTGCCACCATTCGAAAAGTATTTCTCCTTATTTCTTGACCCAATGTATCACATTCTGGCCAACTCTAAACATGTCCTCATATCAATGTCTTTTCCAAGAATACTGTTACTACTCTAATTCAGGCTCTTACTATCTTTCTGGATGATGTAATATGTTCTTACCTTGTGTTCTGGCCTCCAGCTTCTCAATACTTCCGTTTGTTAAACACGTGACTCTCAGATGTATCTTTCTGAAGCAGTACTTGGCTGATATCACTGTTTCTCAAAAACCTTAAAAATCTTTACACTGCTAACAAAGTTAAGTTCACACTTCTTAGATCTTTAGCAGTCCAGCTTCATTTTGTCTTTCTGATGGAATCTTCTACCATCTTTTATCCCACCAGGACCATTCATCATTCCTTGAATATGCTTACAAAGTTGTCATCTCTGTCTTTGATTCTGCTGTTCCATCTATCTGGAATGCCTGCACCTGTCTCTATCAGAATCCTCCCTATTATTCAAGGCCTGTTCAGCTGTCATGTTTTCACTCTAACTGGAAATATGCTTTCCTTTCTTAATTACCTTGATGTTCTAGGCCATTCGTAAAGCACAGATCTCTTTATTCCTTCAATTAGGGGAAACCATGCTTATGTCTCACCTTCCGCTTTAGATTAAGACATTCTGCAAGGGCAGAGCTCACATACTACTCATCTTTCTATTTTCCATGCTCTCTAGTGGGTGGTACCTTGCACATGGTAGGCGTTTAAGAAATACCTGTTAAATTCATGAATGTGTCACATTTTCGGAGATAACCAGTTGTTTGAAGAAAAGTTTTAATGTTAGTCAGCCCAGAGAAGGGTTTATTAGGCAGGCCTTTGAAAAGTTGTAGTTACTTACTCGTTCTTTTAACTGGATTACTTCTTTGTCTTTTTGTTGTTTCCACTGTCTAAACTTCTCAGCATCCTCTTTCATCTGACGCATCAACTGTACCCGCTGGCTTTTCATCACCTGTAAAAACAAAACCCAGTACAAGTATTAGTCATCTGCACTTATTCTAGGCTGATGTGCAGATGGATAGACTAACTATTAAGAAGAGAGAAAACCCAGAGCTAAGCTGAGAACGCTGCCAACAGATTTTCTGATTAGGCTTGCAATACCCCTTGCTATGCTTGCACAGGATTTCCAAGTATAGACTACACAAATGAACATGCTGAAGAAACTTAAAAAAAAAAATGTACCGACAGCTAAATCCAGGCCTAAATTCTTTGTATATAAATGAAATTTCAAGGAAATATCTACTAAGCCTCAAGGACAAATCCACCTGGCAACCAGTGTATTCTAAAGGTTTCAGTATAAGCAGCCTGTGACTCCACTTCGCAGATGTCAGAAGTCGAACATTCAGTAACTGAAACATTTTCCAGGTGTCGTCACTTTGCAACTACTTTATAAAATTATTCTACAGAATCATGGAAGGTGGTCAGGATATCACCACAAAATATCAAGGTATCTTTCTCCTTTGGTTTCTGAGACTCTAACATTAAGCTCTGAATGTTCACGCAGGGTTTTGTTATTCAGATTCCAGATGACCACCGGGACAATGTCCTGTAAAAGGGACATGTGTGGAGCCACACATTTGAAATGATGGCCCTGCCTGCTACCTCCTCACCTGACAACTCCTCTGTAGTATAATTCTAAATGGAACACCTATGTTTGTAATGAAATAAACCCAAGGATGAGGGTTTATTACCCGTATCTCCTGGTTCAATTTGGAAACGGTATGCTCTGTGGATTCTTTCAGCTTCAGAAGTTTGGACTGTTCATTCAGTTTCTTCTTCAGATCAGCCATTTGACCCTCTAGCTCCTGGAGACGTTTACGGCGGCGCTCACTCAACCTAAGAACAGAAGCTATAGGAATGAACACTAGCAGCAGCAAAGCCTGACTTCCAAAGACATAGTATTCGACTTCCAGGTTCACAGTCCTGATACATATACAAAAGAGGTGATCAGTCACATAGCCATCTTTATATAATGAATAACCACCCAAACAACCAAAACTATCTCAATAATGGGAGCTCAATACAAAGAGTATAACAAATTTTTTGAGTATATAACAATGCAATGGACTCAATATATTACTCCCCACCACTATGTTAAAAGGATGGTTCTTTGAGGATATTTCACTTCAGTTTAGCTGTAAAGGAACAATACTAATGATTATGACACTAGTCTGAGATAGAAAGCAAACATTCAGCATAACATTTAAGAACATGAACTTTAGACTCAACAGAGATATAATAGAGTCACTAAGTAAAAAGAAGGTAGAATAGCCAATAAGGAAGAGTTCTGAGGAAGAGTAAGATATTCTGGTTATCCGTCATGGTTTTATTCTTTTTATTTTTTTAAGTAGGCTCCGTGCCCAGCATGGGGCCCAAAATGGGGCTTGAACTCATGACCCCAAGATCAAGACCTGAGCTGAGATCAAGAGTCTGACGGTTAACTGACTGAGCCACCCCAGGCACCCCGTCTTGATTTTATTCTTTTTTTTTTAAAAGATTTTATTTATTCATTTGACAGAGAGAGAGACAGCCAGTGAGAGAGGAGGAGTGGGAGAGGAAGAAGCAGGCTTCCAGCGGAGGAGCCTGACGTGGGTCTCGATCCCATAACGCCAGGATCACACCCTGAGCCGAAGGCAGACGCCTAACGACTGAGCCACCCAGGCGCCCCTTGATTTTATTCTTAACTAAGGGATGGCTAGATTGGTTTTTCATTTACTAGCCTGGATATTAATTCTATTGACAAGCTAATTTGCCATCAGTGCAGGGACAAAGAAACTGTAGCTGTCTGGCAGGTCTGATAACCTTTCAAAATCCAGCTCAAATGCTATCTTCTCATGAAGCCTTTCCTGATCATGCCTAAACTGGTATCTCCTGACTCTGAACTCTTACAGCAATTACTGCCTAGGAAATTTGTCTGGCTACTAATCACATGCTGTTACCGCATTCTTTTACTGTCATCATGAGGAACTGGTTAAAATCTCAATTAACGTTTCTTTTGTTTAGATCTCCTCTCCACAACTAGGTATAAATCCTGTGGGGGCAGGAAATGGCTCTTCTACTTCTTTATTTCCTTTATAACTCCTCACACATAGTAGGGACTTGAAATAATACTTATTGGATGTATTCTCACTTGGCTTGGTTGACATCCTTCTTCGTTGTCTGAAGTTCAAGAACCAATTCTTCTTTTTCCTTTTGCAGATTGATGACTTCCAATTCTAGATTTTTTATGTTATCCTAGAAATGTTATAGGTCAGAGAGAAAGCATTAAAAGGCACGGGAAGAAAATCACTTAAAATAAGGAAAATCACTTCAACATTCCACATCTTAAGGAACTATGTATTCAATTTTACTACTTCAATCGCACACTAAAAACATCTGTACTTGATTTAAGGAGATTAAAGTTATGTAGTGGGAAAAGTATAAACTTGGAATCCAAAAGCCTGGGTTTGAACCTTGAATCCAGTGCTTAATATCTAAATACCTTAAGGGAAGTCATTTCATCTCTTTTTAGCCTCAGTTTCTATACAGAAAAGAGTTAATATAGCAGGCCTGAAACTGCTGTTCTTAAAAAGGGCTGCTTGTAAGATTGGCCCTCTGCTCAGGTGTGCAAACTTGGGTTTTGGTAGGGTTTCCTTTCTTTTGATAAGACTGACTCATTATGCCAAGAAACAGACTCTTAACCATAGAATACAAACTGATGGTTACCAGAGGGGAGGTGGGTGGGGGGATGGGTAAAATGGGTGATGTGGACTAAGGAGGGTACTTGCTGTGATGAGCACTGGGTGATGTATGGAACTGTTGAATCACTATATTGTACACCTGAAACTAATATTATACTGTATGTTAACTAACTGGAATTAAAACAAAACCTTAAAAAAAATCCCTGGACTCCCAGACTCCAGGGAGCTTCCCTGATAGACAACATTTCACACATGTTGTCACAACCCATTGCTAGAGGAATTAAATACATATTGTGTTACTCCACTGGGAGAAGACTCTTAGAAGCTTGCATCTGGTTTCCTTCAGACTTTGCTCCATGTGCCTTTTCCCTTCGCTGATTCTGTTTCGTATCCTTCCACCATAATAACTCATAGCTGTATGACTATATGCTGAGTCCTCTGAGTCATCCTGGCAAATTGTCAAACCTGGGGGTGGTCTTGGGGACCCCCCAAGAGTTTCCCTATCTGTGTAAACAATTAACAACACCACTTACCTCACAGGGTTGTTGGGAAGATCAAATAAGATAAAAAAGGAATGACATTTTGTAAATAGTAAAGGGCTGCACAAACATCCCTATATTCAGAACTTTCAAACATATATATTCAATACCAACTGCAGTTCTGCATGCATTTAGGAAATGAATTCCAGAAACTGAATTTCAGTAGTTTCCAAGATTAGGAAAACCCAATAGATTCCTTCCTGTTCTCAGAACCAAAAAATTAAAGGAAACCGGCTGAATGAGTGGTTGGTAGCCAAGAATATTATGTACAGGTCTTAGGCCGGTATTGAAATGACACAAAGAGGCACGTTAGGTGGGGCTGTATCAGAGAAGCTTTCTAAATAGGCAAGAGCTGTTTTCCACAAAATCTCCTGAGCCATGCTAGTACCCAATGAAAATCAATCTTATTGCTTTATAGTTACCTTGCATATTTAAACTGGCAATAATGTGTGTGTGTGTGTGTGTGTGTGTGTGTGTGTGTGTGTGTGTATACACTTAGGGAGGTAACACGTGAAAACAGTGTGGTAAAAAATAATCCAAATAATACATACAAAGGGCAAGTTCCCTCTGCTGCCCTACTCTTCCAAAATTCCAGTCCCCTATCCAAAAGTAACCATTGTTATCAGCCCGGTCCAGCTCTTCCAGACATTTTTTTCTAGGCATTTACATATTCTAGATATTTACACATAATATTAATACCTTAAAAATACATATAGCGAATAAATATATAAATATATTATAGCAAATGTCTATAGAGTATTTATGTAGATAAAAAAGTTGGGGCGCCTGGGTGGCTCAGTCGTTAAGTGTCTGCCTTTGGCTCAGGGCGTGATTCCAGCATTCTGGGATCAAGCCCCACATCAGGCTCATCCTCTGGGAGCCTGCTTCTTCCTCTCCCACTCCCCCTGCTTGTGTTCCCCCTCTCACTGGCTGTCTCCCTGTCAAATAAATAAATAAAATCTTAAAAAAAAGTAATATACATACACACATATACATGTGCATATTTGTGTGTGTGTACCTATTGAAATGTGTTAAAGATAAGTAGAATTACACTCTATGTATATATTATTCTGTAACTTGCTTTTTTCCAGTTTTAGAGATTTATTTATATCATTGCATATAGATCTAACTCATGTTTTTGCCATAATGAAATATTCTTGTGCATGCCTTCTGTGCACATGTGCAAGGTTTTTCTAGGGTAAGAACAAGTGGAATTACAGAGTCATGGGGGTACACACTTTTAATATTAATAGATACTGCTGCTAAATTTTCCTCTAAAGTGGCTATTTCAATTTACACACTTGCTAGCCAAGTAGGAGAGTACTTGTGTCCCTGCACCCTTACCAACATTTGATATTACTACACTGCAAAATTTTACCAATTAGATGAGTGAGAAATAGTATCTTTCCATTATATAAGCCACATTTTGTCAGAACTGTCTGACTCCACAAAGGGAATTGAGTCCTGGGTTACTATAGCTCATGGCAATCTTCATTAATCAGAACCTATTCCTCCTCAAATTTTTCTACAGCAATTCTTCAGTGATAAAAAAAATACTTAGAACAAGAAACTACCTTTATTTCTTAGAAAGAGTGATTTACATGTGATAAAAAGGTACCGTTTACATTAAAAATTCGTTTCCTCTTTTTAAAAAAAAATATTTATTTACTTGACAGAGAAAGAGAGAGACACTACAAGCAGGGGGAGCAGCAGGCAGAGGGAGAGGAAGACGCAGGCTCCCTGCTGAGCAGGGAGCCTGAAGCAGGGCTCGATCCCAGGACCCTGAGATCACGACCTGAGCTGAAACCAAGAGTCAGTTGCTTAACCAACTACGCCACACAGGCGACCCTATGGTAATTCTCTTTTTAATCTTTTGAGGGATCTTTATACTGTTTTCCCCAGTGGTTGTACCAGTTTGCATTCCCACCAACAGTGCACGAGGTTTCTCTTTTCTCCACATGTTCGCCAACACTTGTTTCTTGTGCTTTTTGACTTTAGTCATTCTGACAGGTGTGAGGTAATATCTCATTGCGGTTTTGATTTGTGACAATGTCTAAAACTTTTAAATTAATGTATTATACTACCAACTCTTATCTACGAAAATAAGGTAAATGTCAGAAGGAACAGCTTGAAGAATTTGAAGTATAAGCCTAGGGAACAGGGGAGAAGGTAGTAGGGCAGGAATTGTTTTTATTTTTCTGATTATTGTACTGTTTGGCTTTTACAAATGATACACATGCATCTGCCATAAATAAAAATTAAGTTTAAGAAAGGTTAAACAAGACTGTAATAACAAAAAGGAAATAACTCTAATGGCAACTCAGTTATTATTTTGGAATACTCGAGGGGAATTCATCTACCCTAAAGAAAAAAAGCGTTGAAAATTATTTAGGAGAAATACTTTTCTTGTTTTTACTCTGGAAATTTAGGGGAGCTGGTGGGAGAAACGCATGAGTACTATCAGGATTTCTTGATACCAGCATATAGGACCTGAGAATGGTAGGATATAGCTAGATGGGGAAACAATCCACCCTTTCCTCTACCAGCGCTGCTAACATCACTTTGTGGATGGGAAACACCAAGCTACAGTGGAAAATAAGGTCTGGAGCAAAGGTAACTCTGTGGAATAACCTGGAAGCCAAAGACTTGTCTTTCAATAGAGACCTGATTATTGATTAGCAAGGGCCAGTTAGAACTACCACTAAGAAAAACAGTTTAGTCATTTACCAGTGATATCCGTTTTAAGTCTCTTCCTAATTCACACTATAACCAAGACCATCTACTAAGAGATCTATCTTTCTTAGAATCTCACTACAGTTATTAGAACAAAATTTCTCCACAACTAGGGACCACATTTATTATAATGTTATCCAACTATTTATTAAATACCTATTGCATAAGGTAAGGTATTAGATTAAATGAAACAAAACTGCATGTTCCCTATCTTGAATATATCCTTTTTTGAAAACCAACAATGCAACTCCGTGTGTACTATGCACATTATGTTGTCTCATCATCATCAAAAACGGTGTGCCTGTTTTTTTCCCATACAATTAAAGAGAGATGGTAGACACGAACAAATGCTGCTCTAGTAACTATTTTACCTGGTACTGGAAATGAATGGGCTGTAGTTGGCTGTCATTCTGAGTCATCTTTCTGGCCAGGGCCTCTTTCAGTGCAAGGGCTTTATTCAACTCGACCAGCTCCTTAGACATCTGAGCTTGACGTAGAGCATGCTGAGTAGTGAAAGCATCAGAAGACCTACTGATCTCTGGACTGGTTTCCACTTGCTGGAAAAGAACAGGATAATGATTTGTAAGAGAAACAAGCCATTGGAGTTCCTTACGTCCTGCTTCATCAGGTCTCACAGCTACTTCTCCATTACTGGTATTTCTGTTCTTTTAAAAACATGGCTTCTTGTACTTTTACATTAAACATGTAAGATGAATTTAGCCCAGCCTATTTCCCCACTCTCATGGTACCTTATTTCTTATATCCTTTAACTGACTCTTCTAGAGTAAACTAAGTTTCTTGCTCTTTCCTTTATTGATCGGGCTAACATTTCTTAACTTTTACCTCATTCTAAGGGGTCTTTACAGGAGAAAGAGTTCTGGAAATGGCACTTTAGCAATGGTGAAAATGAAGAAGAAGCTTCATTTATTCTCACAGAGCTGACCTCTGGCACCTGGTTTATCCCCTACCTTTCTTCTTTCAGAATATGAAAAACACCAATACGTGTTTTTTTAGGGGGAAAATGATGTCTCAAGCAAAGCACTGTCTAGCCTTTCATTTTGACTTTACTCTGTAACCTTTAGCCAACATCTAATACATTTTATCTATTCTTGCAACTCAACACTCCAGATACTCATCTTGGTTCTTTTAGCTCCTAACTATCCCATCCATAGAAAAAGTACGATGAGGAAAAAAAAAAATCCATGTCTTCTCTGATGCTTTTTTGACTTTGCCAGAATTTCCTGATTTGTTCCTTTCCTCATTCTAACTTGCTAGACAGCTGATGCAGAATACTAGCATCTAACAAGGAATCAGTAAGCCAGACTGCAAATCAGGAAAATGAATTCCCTGAGATGCCCTGCCATTCATTACCAGTGATACAATTAGAGGTGGGACCTATCCAATTCCGGGGTTTTACAAAGCTGACATTTACACCTAAGGTTTCTGGATTTCCAAGGTATTCTATGGAGGATGGTAGCAATCGGGGCCGTGCTTCCTCAGCTGAGTGATAAATTACAGGAAGTAGCACAGTTAAAGCTTCTAGTTCTACACCAAGCCAATTACTTACAGCTTCTGGTTCCACTGCAGTATCAATGGTTGCAGCCATGCATGCAGCAGTGTCATCCTACAATGACAAATGATGTTTCAAGTTTAGGAAAAGACTCTGAAGTGAGGCTCACTAGTGGATTTTATGTTGGTTATTCAATTTTTGTCAAGTATATATATAGAGACCGTTTAAGGTGCGGGACCCATTTTGTGGTATGCATACATGCCAAAAGACAGATTTCCATTTCCTACCTCTTAAGAGTCTATCCTCCTTATAAGGTCGATTGCGTAGTCTTTGTAAGAAAATAAAAATAGGGTCGTGTGGCAATTGACATATTTATTGCACCTCTCCTGCTCTGTCAGAGGTCAGTGGGCCAGAGTGAAACATTAGCCTTTCTCGTAGGCCAAAGTTTAACCCATTTTATAGACTCTAGTCTCTTTATGTTTTTACCACTAAGTCTACCTCTATAATACACAGGTCTAGTCAGTTCTCATGGACATACCACCCTAAAAACAGACATATGAAATAAAGGCAATGCAGTAGAAAAGTGAATAGAATGAAAGGTTATTTTGTATTTTTAATTTTACAGTCAGTCGAGATAGCAAGAGCCTACTCTAGAAGGAAATACATTCCACAGGTAGACACCCCAGAAAGATGTGTTCATGAAGTCAGACAAATATCCTCCAGCTTCTCTCCCTCATATACATAAGGACCAATCAATCATATGCAGCTATTCCAGGTAGGGGTGACTTGAAGGGAAAGGGTAAGCACTGATTCCCTTCCAGAGAAGGGCTATTCCTCTTTTGGACACTGGAACAACAAACAACCATCTAAAAGGGGAGCCTAAAACCACTTATTAGGACCAATTTATTTATAGGCTACCATACGCGCAAGCTCTGTTCTCCCCACTGGAATTTAGGCTTTATTTGGCCTTGGACCATATGGATTACTACTTCTGTTTAATTGATTCTGCAAGGCCTGGGAAGAAAGGATTCTTTCCAGGAAGTCACATGATTAAAGAGGTCATAGGTGAAAGAGCTATTGGCTCAATGGCAAGGAAACAATTTAGGGTTAGCACATGGAGTGTCTGCATCAGCCCAGTGAAACATTACAGAGTTGTTCAAACTTGAATCTCAGTACCTTCAAAGTGAGGAGCAAAAAGGCTCTTAGTAAGTGCTATTTGTAAAGCACTTCCCTTGCCCAAAAATTCCCAATTAGTGAGACTCAAAGAAAATTTAGAGGAAGCTCCGGTGTTGCCACATTCCTTCTCCTCATGATTTACAATACTGGCGATTCTCCAAGGGCCGCACATGAGATCCTTCTTGAAAAACAGCACTTAGATATACTATAGGTTAATGTTTACCCTTTCTTCCCTCCCATATTTTCGGTTTCGGTAAATGGACTACTTACAGACCTATCCTAGATTAGTAAAGCCTGTCACACTGGCTTTTGGAGACTTTTTTCTAGTACCTTCTGGGGGTCAGGATCAAAGTAGATGGGTTTATCTTCGAAGAAGACTTGTTACTGCGGGTTTACCTTTTGGTCTGTGGCCCAATAAAATTTTATAATGTGAAAGTGTAAGCTTTGGTGACATGTTCTACATGAACATGGTAGGATTCTGCCTTCATAATCCTAAATATAAATACGTAACAATAGGATTTATTTCAATCTAACAGCCTTTCTGTCTCTCATTCTAAGGCTACAACAGAGAACCTCTCGTAAGGTAAAAATACATGATTGCTGAAGGCGATGGTCAGAGAAACAAAGCTAGGGTATACTGAGCTATATTAACAAGCAATACCCTCCCATATGAAGTTCGTGTTTGGAGGCTGTAGGCAATACCATTACTGGGCATGCAAAATGCTTTTCATGGAGCTGGACTTAGAGGAGGGGTTAAAAACAGCAACAACGAAATTTGATTTTGTGGGAACTGAAAGGACTCCATGAATTTCCTCACAGGTAACTGCAGCAAGGAGGTTTGTTTGAATTGTATTTTAAAGGAAGAAATGGTACAGTTTAGTGCTTAAAGCCCCAGGAGGAAGATTTGGGAACAAAGGTTGCCTTCATCACTGAAAAGGGGGTGTTCACCCGTCACTTAAAATAAAAATAGTTTTAATCCAGAACGAAGGACACAAGCACTTACATTTGAACCGTTTTGCTTTCACTCTGTGAGTCTTAATAAAAGCCACAGGATACGTTGTTGTGTATTTCCAAAAAATATGTAGCTGGGTGGGTCCCCAAACAATAGACATGGAGAACTCTGATTCAAGAGGCCAGCAGGAGCCCTGGGCAAAGGGGTTTACTCGGCCTAACTGTGACAGTGGAGGGAAGCCAGGGACTTTATCAGCTTGTGGCAATCTTTCATACCTTCTTGCTTCATGCGCCAAGTGAATTTTAGTGGCAGATTCAGTGATTCTACAATTCCTCTGAGTCAGCCACCACTAGCAACTTCCTCTAGAGGCACACCAGGCCCCAGTCATATCACCAGATCCTCACCGCGGATATGCCTTCTCTTATGTTATTCACTTGTTTCCATCATCCTTCCCATGTGACTCGAAACCCCAGAAATGAGGTGGTGTGAAATCCTCTAAGATCGGTGTGGTGGCCCTGAACAACGGTGTCCTGGGTCACTCTTTTGTGATCATATAAACTTTAGCTCCAGTACGGTCCCACAGCCTAGATTATCTTAATTCTGAGGCAGCTCACACAAGGTTTTCATGCATCAGATGTTTCAGCTATATTTAAGTGGAATTATCAATGGTGAAATTTCACCTTGTGATTGCCATTCTCTGGTGTACACTCTATAATTTAGCCACAATGAAGTCCTTATTATGTTCTAAACTTTCATCCCTTTTTGCTTTGGCATATACCTTTTTCTCTACATAGATTGCCTTTTCCCTTTTGTGTGACAAACTTCTCTTAATTTTTTAGAGCCCAGTTTCTTCTCTACTGACTTTCTGAATTTTCTAGGCAGTTAATCACCCTTTGCTCATTTTGCTAATGTAAGAGGATTAAAACAGAAAGAGAGGGTTCTTAGTTTTCCTTGCCTCCTTTCCCCCTTCTATGCCACCTCTCTCATTTGTGAACCTTAACCAACGAACAAACTACAAGGCTTGCAAGAACAACTCTTGAAAATAATCAGACAGTTAGCAGGAGGCGGTTGCACCAATGTTCTTAATTTAAGCAAGAGGCATGAAAACTGGAACAGCCTCCAACCAAAAGTTTCACGGTGATTAACCACAGAACTGCTACCTGAGCCAAACCACAAGGACACACAGCCCTCCTTTTTCACCCTACAAAACTCCAATCCTGCTTTGACTCAGAGCGACCTGGAGTTCAGCAGCTCCCTGAGTGCCTCAGCTGAATGATGCCTTTAGCCTCTTTTGGAGTCACTTAAATTATTTTCTCTTGATATCAATACAGTACTTAGCAAGTTCACACAGCTACTGAGTGGCAGAATTGGCTTCCAAACAGTGCCTGTCTGGTTCTGGAGCCCAGGTTCTCCACTACTGTGGTTTGTGTGTAAGACAAATGAGCTTCATCTCGGACTGCTCGTGACAGTTTTGTACGGTACTACTTGTTCTAAAACACTGCTTTCTAGTATTTTGGGGAGTTTACTCATTTAATTTATTGGAACTCATCCTAACCCTTCCTCCCATAAGACTGCATGGTATTTTTTTAATTGACTCTTTCAGAGTAAAATACAGGTGTAGATGATTCTGTGATACCATTTTGACAAGTCTAGAAAACACTGGGCAAGACCTGAGATGGAGAATCACTGTTCTGGTAAAGTTAAAGCCTCTGCCCAAGAGCTAGAAATTACCACCAGTCATTTACGAACATGTCATGGGTTCAGAATGATAAACAAGAGGGTATAGATGGAACAGAACCAACCATAACCCCTTTACCAACCATGGTCCCTTAACATAATATGATTTCAACTTTAAAAAAAGTATATATGCCTAAGGGCTAAGATAGAGAAGGAACATCAACAATAAAAGGTCTTTAGGGTGGTAGGATTTTAAGAATTTTTCCTCTGGGAAAAACAAGAAATATCTGCTGCCCAAGCCCCCCCCACTACTATTGTAGTTCTAAAAATAAATAAAAAGGGGAACTTACATAACCATCATTCAAACTAATTTATTACTGGTTAGCAAAGAGAGCTATGGTATTCCCTGGTTGCTGTAAGTTCTCTATCAGAATCCGGCATGTTCAAAACGGAGGTAGGGCACAAGGCCTTTTGTTAAGTTAGCCTACACTGAAGGGACAGCCAGTCAATGACTGCCGCCCATGCTACTGGGCAATTCTGCAACTGCTCTGTTGCTGTGTCCAGTGTTTGATTAGAGTACTGAAATATGAATGTGCCATTGCATATGTAACCTATCATTGTTTTGATTTAACGAATTCAATATTCAGATCCTATCCAATGATCCATGATCTCTGTCCTCAAACAGCTCACAATCTGGTTGTTTCAGCAAATGACAGAGTTAGATGTGTTTATATGCAGCAAGAGAAACAAACAAAAGCAGTTAAGTCTATTTACACTGCCCTTCCTTGGCTTACCGATAGCTGGGTAATCACTTGCTGCAGGTTACGAATTATCTCTACGTTTTCTTTTAATTCCTGGTCTTCCAAAGTTTCCACTAACTTCTGAAGATCTACTTTGAGGCTGAAAATTCAAACAAAGGAACCCAAAGGTTGATCATACTGCAGAGTCCAGAGGATTGACGATTATATGCTAAGACTATAGGTCACTAGCACACATTTGGTATGAAACTTACGCTGCATGCCGCCTGAGTTCCTCTAGCTTGGCGTTCATCTTTTCATTTGCTTGTTCTGTCTGCAACAGAGACCCAGGAGATCATCAGTGGCAGTGCCTGACAGCCTCCCCTAATTATGCCCTCGCTCCTACTCCTATGCATCAAAACCTAGCGAGAGAGGTTGCCTCCTTTGCTGTTTCAAGGATTTAGTGGGCTTTGGTGATTTAGTGAGAAATGGCATTTTTTAAAAAGAGAGTCACAGAAATTAGCCCTTCAGTCAACATGAGCTACTAAAATTAGCATCTAAGCAGCTGGGTCTTATGCTTGCCATGAAGCTCAGACTATGGTGTGGAGTGTGAAGCCTTAATTCCATATAGAACTTTGCAACTGGGGGAAAAAGCAATACTTCCTGGCACTCTACTCCCTACTGTTTGCAAAAAAACCCACTTACTTTAAACTGCCTCCTACACTATACTGTTCCCTAGCTCCAGCATAAGGGCACTGAAAACATACAAGGGCCTCACACTGAATATGAGCTGAGCTTTTTTTCTTCAAGTTACACTATCTGATATGGTAGGCTGGCTTTAGTAAGAGAAAGCAAAGAAAAGGGTGAGGTACAAGAATATGGCAGAGAAGAAATGGCAGAGGGAGACACATTTTGGGAAGGGTGACTGATATTTTCCATCTTATCTCAATCACAGTATCTGTAACATGCGAGATGCTGCAACAGATTTGGGAAGGACAGTTTATAGAGGACAAAAACGTTGTGCTTCTGGTGACATTCTAACAGGACATCAAGCAATAAGCCTTCCCATAGCCATTACAGCAACCTGATAAAGTTCAGATGGGTATGTGGCTAGAGTAACAGGTACTGTCTATTACGTTAGCCACACTCACATATGTGTGAGAGACAGCTTCTGTAGTTACTTCGGAGGCACAGAATGCAGCACTGGAGACAGAAAACTGTATATAAAACTCCTCCAGTTCCCATTTTCACCCTTCCAGTAGCAATGGACAAGGGATATAGGATTTGGCCCCCTTTAAAGAATCTTTAAGCAGCTTACGCCTCCTTGACTAGAGAGCATATGGATGCGTGAAGGTGTATTAAATTACAGATGTTCAATTACATTTTGGTGGAAACTCATTTTTGCTTTTGGCAATAGTTGTGCTATTAAAAATTGAGTTGTATTTAGACTAGTAGAAAAATGTTAGTGACAGAGCCACCACACACTGATCCAGGTTACTATCAGACAGGTAGTAGGGTACAGAACTGGTGTAATCAGTTACGTAGTGATCCACTATTTGGAAATTAACCCTATGTGAGAGGAATTAACATTAATTTCCCAGCTGTTCTATCTCATCATGGCAGCTGTTAAGAGAGAATATGAAATGTGACAACATTAGGGGAAGAGAGATAGAGAAGACCTAAAATCTTACTGAGGGGACAATTACTTGCTATTATGGATAAAGATTAGGCAGGACTTTAGGTGACAGAAGGACCTGGTTCTTTCCTCTCTGGTATTTTAGAACAAATCTACTTTAAAATAAGATTCATGTGGATTCTCTGTGGTGGATATATAGGATATATACAATTCTTTTAACTATCCTGTGTGTTTGATTATAAGCCCGTGTGTCTACCCCAGAGGGGCTCCATGGAGGATACGGTAATATTAATCCATTTCTTTCCACATTATTTGTTTCTCATAATGAGAAGCATATTAAAAATTTCAGAAACCAAAGCTAGTAAATGTCCAGATTGCTAGTGGCTTAGTCATGGGGCCTCACCAAAATGATCCTCTCCAACATCTGGGCTGTCTGACCAGCTGCCTCGCTCAGACCGCGACTTAATTTTTCATTCTCCTCTACCAGGGACTGATTCTTCTCCATCAGGGACTGCAGACTTTCTGACGGTTCTACACTAAATCAAAGAAAGTAACATATTAGAAATAGACCTGTTAATAACATCTATATCAAAAGTGGATAAAAATATATCCCACAGACCTTTTACATGTGGGGGGGTTGGTTTAAAATTAACCTCCAAAAGTCTGGAAAAAAGTGTACCAATTCCAATCTATCCTTCCAGTCAGGTCATATATTGAATGAGTAAGAAATATATGCCTGAAATACTTTGAATTGTTGGTTTGCAGGAAGGTAATAATTCAGAGCCAGCCATGGTTGCAACAGAAACAACTAAACTCTATCCTTGGCTCTTGGTTTAAAATCTTTCTATTTGTGCCATGTAGCCAAAGGAGCGAAGGCTAAGCAAAATAAGTCAAATAAGTCAGAGAAAGACAATTATCATATGATCTCATTCATATGTGGAATTTAAGAAACAACACAGAGGATCATAGGGGAAGGGAGGGAAAATAAAACAAGATGAAATCAGAGAGGGAGACAAACTATAAGAGACTCTTAACTCTAGGAAACAAACTGAGGGTTGCTGGGAAGGGAGGGGGGTGGGGGGATGGGGTAACTGGGTGATACACTATATGTTAATTGAATTTAAATAAAAAACAAACAAACAACAAACAAACACAAGAAGTAAAGGCTAACTGTAGCTAAAATACATGTTCTCTCCCTCCCCTTCCCATTCTTAATCCCTCATTAAAGATTAGGGAAGCAAGGAAGGAAGAGGTGTGGAGGAGGTAGAAGTGACACCGCTCAGGGCTGAAATTTAACCTCATCAATATAAGTCAACTACCTATTTGCTGAAGTTTAGGGAAATAGCATTTAAGAAGTCAGAAACTTGATACAATGACCAGTGGCCACTGACAGCACATTTCACAATTCTCCATAAATAAGTGTTCCCTTCTAAATGCCTGCCTTGCTTGAGATCTCTTGTTCATTTGTCTATCAATTTTAAATTGCTTAGAGTGGGTGGTGGCAACAATGGTGTCCATATCAAGTAGGAGTGGAAGGGGGGGAACAGAAAGAGCTTGAAGGAATACACATAGACAAGAACCCTTGGAACTTATGCAGATTATGTGATATCTGTTCCGGACTAATGGAAAAGACCAACAAGTTGGACAGTTTGGGTTTGTTTTTTGTAATTCACTGGGATTCATTGTTCAAAAGACTGGAAAATAGGACTGGTGAAAAAAGATCAGAAGAAATACAAAGATTTGGATCTGAAGGAGACTGAAGGGAGAAATGAATAGTCGTCAAGGCTATGATAAGCAGAAAAAAAAAAGGACGTGGAACAGCTGTTCTCATTCTCAATAAAGGATCAAAAAGGATTTCAGGAACAGATGCCCTCTCACCCAGCTTAAGACCTCCAGGAATTCTTACAGAAAATCCTAGCATGCTCTTTATCACAAGGTTAATAGCAAGGCCACGCCATAAGGTCTAATGTTATACTACTGAGAATTTACTAAGACTCTTTTTAAAAATTATTTTTAATTTTTAAAAAATTTTAAAGATTTTTATTTGTTTGTTAGAGAGAGAGCACGAGCACAGAAGTGGGGGGCTGAGTGCAGAGCCTACACGGGGCCCGGTCTCACCACCCCAAGATCATGACCTAAGCTGAAATCAAGAGTCGAACAAAGTGACTGAGCCACCCAGGCGCTCCGAGAATTCAAGACTCTTATGAAAGAATGTTCAGTTAAAATGTGGATTATAAAGATAAACTATTGGCAAATTTAGTGTTATTTTAGATTGCTCTGATATTTTCTTATTGTTATTAAGTTGGAAATTTCCATGCATCGTTTATGTAAGTTGACAAGCTCCAAAGTAATGATACTTTTAACTCAAAAGTTTTTTCTCCTAAAAATTTCCAAGGTTTCTCTAAATGGGGGGAAATACAATGGAAAACCAGTATTTCCTCTTCTGCAGACTATTTAATTGTCAATGCTTGGATTTCAAGTTAGCTGAGCATGTGCGAATTGATAAACGCTCACAGAAAATCAATGGAAAAGCTTCCATGACACACATTCAAAAAGAAAAGAACATAATCCTAGAACAAAAAGCAAAAACAAAACAAAACAAAAAACCATTTATATGAACTGTACATTTTGTAAAAAGCCTTTATGAGATGTCTGTTTTTTTTTTAATTTATTTGAGAGAGAAAGAGAGAGAGAGCTAGAGCACAAGCAGGGGGAGCAGCAGGCAGAGAGAGAGGGAGAAGCAGACTCCCCACTGAGCAGGGAGCCCAATGTGGGACTTGATCCCAGGTCCCTGGGATCATGACCCGAGCTGAAGGCAGACACTTAACCGACTGAGCCACCCAGGCGCCCTGAAATGTCTCTTAAAATATACAGTTTTGAGAAAAGAAGTAGCATTTTTATTTCTCTGTAAAACGCTGAACAGCTGAGTAACTGTTTCTTAGAATCTATTCCTTGTGTAGCTGAAACTATATCCTGTAGTTATATTCTTGGTGGTTGGAAGTCTGGAATAGTTCTCATTAGTCTTAGTTCATTAGTCTTGTCTTAATAAAGCAGTCTGTGCTAAACTGAAAGGAAAGGAAGATGGGTCAGTTGCTTCTAAACTGGTTAAACTAGGGGCACCTCGGTGGCTCAGTCAGTTAAGTGTCTGACTTTTTTTTTTTAAAGATTTTATTTATTTATTTGACAGAGAGAGAGATAGCCAGCGAGAGAGGGAACACAAGCGGGGGGAGTGGGAGAGGAAGAAGCAGCCTCCCCAGCAGAGGAGGCTGATGTGGCTCGATCCCAGGACTCTGGGATCACGCCCTGAGCCGAAGGCAGACGCTTAACGACTGAGCCACCCAGGCGCCCCAAGTGTCTGACTTTTGAATTCAGCTCAGGTCATGATCTCAGGGTTGTGAAATCGAGGCCTGCATTGGGCTTTGCACTCAGCAGGGAGTCTGCAGGAGATTTTCTCTTTCCCTCTTCCTTTGCCCCTCCCCCTGCTTGTAGTCTCTTTCTCAATAAATAAAATCTTAAAAAAATAAAATAAACTGGTTAAACTAAATTAGGTCTTTAAGAGACCCCAGCTTTTCTCAGTTTCTTTATCCAACATTCTTAAAATATATCAGGAAACCAAGATTAAATTACCCAAAGAGGAAAAATTACAAAGAGAAGGGTGGTCATCTCTGGGTGATAAAATTATGGCAATTTTAAGATTTATTCTGTATATTTTTCTAAATGTCCTACAAGAAGCAATGTATCCCTTTAAGATGAGAAAAAATGATTAAGATTTTATGAAAATAAGGATATTAAAAGAAAACAGGCTCACACATACATAAGAATAAACTCCAAATGAAAACATGAAATGTAAAATATAAAACCAACGTAAGTTTCTAGAAGGAAACACGGGCGAATTCCTCTTTAACCTTGGTGTAGGGAAAGGCATTCTAATTATGAATCAAAATCCAGAAGCATGAGGAGGATGTAAACACCAAAGCCACTTTGGAAAACAGTTTGGCAGTTTCTTGAAAAGTTAAAAATGCGACCCAGCAATTCTACTTCTAGATATCTGCCCCCCAAAAAGATATGTCCATACAAAAACTTGCAAGTAAATGTTCATAACAGCAAAATTCATAATAGCTGAAAAGTTGAAACAACTCAAAAGTCCATCAACCGGGTCAATGGATAGACAAAATGTGGGTTAGCCAGACAGTGGAATACTACTCAGCAATAAAAAAGATATGAAGTAATTCTACGTGCTATAACATGGATGAATCTCAAAAATGTTATAGGTGAGAGGTGAGCGTAGCATGTTTAGAGAAGTTGAATCACTATGGTGTACACCTGAAACTAATGTAATATTCTGTGCCACCTATCCTCAAAAAAATAAGAGATGTAGTCTATATATACAACGGAATATTACTCAGCCACAAAAAAGAATGAAATCCTGCCGTTTGCAATGACATGGATGGAGCTAGAGGGCATAATGTTAAGTGAAATAAGTCAGACAAAGACAAATACCATTGCTTTCACTTACACGTGGAATCTAAAAAACAAAACAAAACAAACAAACAGAAAGCAGAAATAGACCCACAAATACACAGAATAAACTGGTGATTGCCAGAGTGAAGAGGGGTGAGAGGATGAGTGAAATAGGTGAAGGGAATTAAAAGGCACAAACTTCCAGTTACAAAGTAAACGTCATGGGGATGAAAAGTACAGGATAGGGAACACAGTCAATAATATTGTAATAACTCTGTATGGTGACAGATGATGACTACACTTATCATGGTGAGCACTGTGTAATCTATAGAATTATTGAATGACTATGTTGTAAACCTGAAACTAATATAACCTCGTATATCAACTATACTTCAGAAGGGAAAAAAAAAAGTCAGAAGGGAAAAAAAAAAACCATTATAGGTGAAAGAAGCCAGACAAAAAGTCCACATACTGCATGATTCCACATGTATAAAATGTCCATAATAGGCAAATCCACAAAGAGAATAAGCAGATTATTGGTTGCCTGGGGCTGGGTGTGGGGATAGAAGTAACTGCAAATGGACATGAATGATCTTTTTGGGGTAACAGAAATGTTCTTTTTTTAAAAAAGATTTTATTTATTCATTTGAGAGAGAAAGTGAACACGAGCAGGGGGAAGGGCAAAGGGAAAGGGAGAAGCAGACTCCCCACTGAGCGGGGAGCCTGATGCAGGACTCGATCCCAGGACCCTGGGATCATGAACTGAGCTGAAGACAGACGCTTAACTGAATGAGCCACCCAGACACCCCAGAAATGTTCTAAAATTGCATTTTGCGGTGATAATTGTACAAATCTGTAAATTTATTAAAAATCATTGATTATATCTATATCACTATATCACTTATAGTGAGTGAATTTTATGGTATGTAAATTACATCTCAATAAAGCTGCTAAAAAAATCGGAAGGCAGTAAAAAAAATAATTGACAAACTTTGCTATGTAAAAATTAAAAATTTTTGTATAACAAAAGCACCGTAAACAAAGTAAAAGAGAACAAACTAGGAGAAAATATTTGCAACACACACTATAGACAAAGGACTAATATCACTAATCTATAAAGAGCTGTTAAAAATAAGGGCCAGAATTAGGGTGGTTATTATTTTTTTTAAAAATAGCAGAAAACAGCAAGTGTTTGGTAAGGATCTGAAGAAATTGGAACCCTTGTGCACCACTGGTAGGAATGCAAAATGGTGTAGCCACTGTGTAAAATAGTTTGGCAATCTAATTAAAAAATTAAAAATAGAATTACTATATGATCCAGCTATTCCACTTCTGGGTCTATACCCAAAAGAATTGAAAGCAGGGTCTTAAAGCATTCATGGCAGCATTATTCACTATAGCCAAAAGGTGGAAGCAACCCATGTCACACAACATGTGGTAGATATGTACAATGGGATATTATTCAGCCTTTAAAAGAAAGGAAATTCTGACATATGCTACGACATGGGTGAAACTTGAGGCTAAGTGAAACAAGACGGTCACGAAAGGGCAAATATTGTATGCTTTCACTCATACGAGGTGCTTAAAATAGTTAAATGAAAGTAGAATGGTGATTGCCAGGACTGAGGGGAGAGGAGGAATTGGGGTGTTATTGTTCAACAGGTACAGATTTTCAGTGTTGCAAGATGAAAAGAGTTTTAGATGATAGATAGTGGGGATGGCTGTACAATATTGTGAATATACTTAATGCCACTGAACTGTATACTTGAAAATGGTTAAAATAGTCAATTTTATTTTATGCATATTTCACCACAATTTTTTCAAAAAGGTCCAAAGGATCAAAAAACCTGATAGAAAAATGGGACATATGAACAGATAGTTCATCAGAAACAGATAAAAGTGGCCCTGAAACATATGAAAAAAAATGCTCAAATCCACTCATAATTAAAGAAATGAAAATTACAACAAGATACTGAGATAGTATGTCTCACCTATCAGATTGGCAGAAAACTGAAAAAGTATGACCACACCTTCCACAGGTGAGGCTTAGGGGAAACAAGCGCTCTCATACACTGCTGCTGGGAATGCAAATCGGTATACCCCTTCTGGAGGGGAATACGACAATACGGCAATATCTAAATATCTAAACATGTACTTACCTTTTGCCTCAGCAATCCCATTTCTAGAAATCTACCCTGAAGATAAATCACTAATAATATGAAAACTGAATAACACAAGGTTATTCACTGTTGTATGTTTTGTTATTACAAAATACTGGAAACAACCTAAACGCCCATACATAGGAAAGAAGTTGAATTAGTATGTTCGCACATGTACACTAATAAGAGTACCATGCAGCTGTAAAAAAGAATGAGGAAGACGTCTACGAACTGGTAAGAACTGATTTCCACAAAATGCCGAGAAAAGCAAAGCCACGAAGACTATATGTAGTATACTACCATTCATGTAAGAAGAGGATATGAAAAGATATATAAGCATATGCTTTTGTACAGGAGAAATACAGGAAGGCTACGCCAGAAACTAAAGAGATTGGTTAAATATGGAGGATGGAGAAAAGTGGTAGAAATAAGGGTGCGATGGGAATAGGGTAGCAGGGATGAAGAGGGAATGACATTTCACTATTTTTTTAAAAATATTGTGGTAAAAAACATGTAAAAGAATTTACCATCTTCACCATTTTTTTAAGTGTACATACAATTCAGTAGACTTAAGTATATTCACATTATTGTACAATGGATCTCCATAACTTTTTCATCTTGCAAAACTGAAACTTCATACCCATTCAACAACAACTCCTTGTTCCCGCCCCCCCAGTCTATTCTTTCAGTTTTCTGCCATTGCTTTTATACCTACATAAATTCTTTACTTTCTTTATGTTCACCAATATGGACATAGACCTTTGCCTATGTTTTCCTCTAGTTCTTTTGTGGGTTTTTCTTTTTTCTTTTTTTTTTCTTTTTTATTTATTTTTTTAAAAAGATTTTATTTATTTATTTGACACACAGAGAGAGAGAGACAGCCAGCGAGAGAGGGGACACAAGCAGGGGGAGTGGGAGAGGAAGAGGCAGGTTCCCAGGGGAGGAGCCTGATGTGGGGCTCAATCCCAGAACGCCAGGATCACGCCCTGAGCCGAAGGCAGACGCTTAATGACTGAGCCACCCAGGCGCCCCGGGTTTTTCTTTTTTAAAAAATTGTGTAAAAACATGTAAAACTGGGGCACCTGGGTGGCTAAATGGTTAAGTGTCTGACTCTTGGTTTTAGCTCAGGTCATGATCTCAGAGTCATGACATTGAGGCCAGATTCGGGCTCCATGCTCAGCGGGGAGTCTGCTTGAGATTCCTTCCTTCTCCCTCTGTCCTCCCCCACTGGCGCATGCTCTCTTGCTCTCTCTCTCTCTAAAATAAATGAATGAATCTTTGTAAACAACATATAAAACTTACCATCTTAACCATTGTTAACTATACAGTCGTGTAGAATTAAGTCTATTTACATTGTTGTAAAACAGATCTCTGGAACCTTTATCTTATAAAACTGAAATCCTATAGCCATTGAACAACAACTCCCTTTTTGCCCGTCCCCCCCCAGCCCCAGGTCACCACCATTCTACTTTCTGTTTCTATGAATTTGACTCCTCTAAGTACCTCATATAAGTGGAATCATACAGTATTTTTTTGTGACTGGCTTATTTCACTTAGCATAATGTCCTCAAGTTTCATTCATGCTGTAACATGTAATAGGAGTTCCTTCCTTTTTAAGGCTAAGTAATATTCCACCACACACACACACACACACACACACACACACACACACACACACACAAAAATCATATTCACTTTATCCAGTCATCCACTGATGAACATTTGTGTTGCTTCCACTTCCTGGCTATTGAGAATAGTGCTGCTATGAACATGGGTGTGCAGGTATTTCTTTAAGAACCTGCTTTCAATTCTTTTGGGTATATACCCCGAAGTGGGATTGCTGGATTATGTGGTAGTTCTATTTTTAACTTTTTGAGGAGCCTCCATACTGTTTTCCATAGTAGTTATACCATTTTACAATCCTTCCAGCAGTGTACAAAGCTTCTAACTTTTCCACATCCTTGCCAACATTTGTTATTCAGTTTAAAATTTTTAAAGATTTTCTTTTATTTGAGAGAGAGAGTGCATGTGTGCATGAGCAGGGGGAGAAGCAGACTCCCCACTAAGCAGTGAGCCAGACGTGGGTCTCAATCCCAGGACCCTGAGCCGAAGGCAGACACTTAACCAACTAAGCCATCCTGGTGCCCTTCAGGTTTTTTTTTTATATTAGCCATCTAATGGGTGTATGGTGGTATTTCATTGTGGTTTTGATTTGCATTTCTCTGAGTATTTTTTTTTATAACTCTGACTCTTAGAGCATGATAATATTTCATATACCTTCACATACCCAAAATATAAACAAACAAAACCAACCAAGATGTAGGGAGAACCCTAAAATGGAATACAAACAGTACCTGTGGGAACCAGTATCTTGCCTGGATACTCTAAGCCTAAAGACAAAAAGAACTGTACATAAATGCTGTAATCTAGTTCATAACAGTGTTTCTCACAGGGGTATGGGCTAGCAATTCTGAAACTACTTTATGTGTATACTGGAACTGAACAAGTAAGTAAACAGACTGCAGATAATGAGAGCTGGTTTCTCACTGTTGGAAAAAGGAGCTATAAATAAGGGGAGGAGGAAGGCTAAAATGAACTCTGTAGTGTTGGACTGGAATCAGATGCATCAGTATAAAACCATGGCTTTTACTATACATACAGACAGATATAAAAATACAAATCTGAGTGTATGTGTGTATTACAGACATACAGATATTTCCTAGCTCTACCCGCTGAGAGGGCCTCAGTGACACCCCAGTAACAATGAGCACACCTAGCACCCAGAGTGAGTTTCTTTTTTTTTTCTTTTTAAAGATTTCATTCATTTATTTGACAGAGAGAGAGACAGCCAGCAGAGAGGGAACACAAGCAGGGGGAGTGGGAGAGGAAGAAGCAGGCTCCCAGCAGAGAAGCCTGATGTGGGGCTCGATCCCAGAACGCCGGGATCACGCTCTGAGCCAAAGGCAGACGCTTAACGACTGAGCCACCCAGGCGCCCCCCAGAGTGAGTTTCTAAACACTATTTTCCAATTAAAAAAAAACAGGGCTCTTTTGAGATATGGTTGATTCTAGAAGTGGGGCAAGGAAAATACAAGATGGGTGCAGAACATCTGCTGGAAATGCTTAAAAACTAGAGGGTCAGGGAGCCTGGGTGGCTCAGTTAGTTGAGTGGCAGACTTTGGATTTTGGTTTGGGTCATGACCTTGGGATCCTAGGACTGAGCCAGTTGGGGGCTCTGTGCATAGCAGGGAGTCTGCTTAAGGATTCTCTCTCCCACTCCGTCTGCCCCTGCCCCCCCACCACTCACGCTCTCTCACTCTCTCTCTCTCTAGAATGGATGAACAAATCTTTAAAAAAAAGAACAAACTAGAGGGTATATTAAAGAACATAAGAACCACCCTGAAGGAGCTCCTACTGGACAAAGCAGGAACAATTTGAGCAATAAAACAAGTAATGATAGTATTGGATGTTAACCCGTAGAATAAAATAAATACCCATGTGTCTATATGCATATAAATAAATAATCAAATAAATAAATGGGGGAGAAGAAACAGCTCTTCCTCACAGAATTCCAATGAATAAATTTCTGAGGTCAGAATCCATGTTCTTTCTATCCCATCAGGCTGTTTCAAAGCTAACTAGCAAGTTTGACAAGATCCCTACCTTGATACCAAGTGCTACCAGAAACTTTAGTATATCAGGGGAAAACAACCATCAGGAGAAATGGCCTCTGCTAGAATATACATTTATAATTAATCTATGACTCTTACTTTATAGATCCAGGCAGGGTACCTCCATGGGCTTGTAGCAACAAAACCTGTAGCTGCTGTACCTGGGAAAAGCAAAGAAAAATAGTCAGCTCATCACTGATCAAAAGCTACTTATCCCTTATGAGCTAAATTACTACAATTAGCCATAGAGTAATTTTACTTGATACCTATGAAATCTAAGGCATACCTTAGGTATTACAGAAAGCATCAGGGTTGATGATTCAATGATAAAAGTTCAAATGGCATTATATGAATGACTAGTACTTAGAAGACGAGCTGTCCTTTTTACCTAAGCATCTTAATGACTTTTTATTGAGCATCTATTTTTCAAAAACCAAACTCAGCACCGGACTAGGTAATGTGAGGGGTATATGAGAATAAACTCTTGTGTTTTATTCTTAAGTTTACAATCTGGTTGACAAAGACAAGCCTATGGCTTGAAATGATAAGAAACAATACAGGAGAGAAGATGCTAATTCATAAAGTACAGTTAAGTACTTTAGGGCTCTGAGAAGATGCAAAGTAATGAAATTCCAGAACAGTCAAAAGGAGGTTTCCTGTGGCTGGATGTTAAATCGGAGTACGCGCACAACGATCCTCTCCCATTCCCTCCTATGATGAAAGAGGAGCTGTTCTGCCTCCTATGACCAGCCTTGTTGCTTATGCTTTGGATCCCAACTCTTCTTGCGTCCTGATGAATCATACTTTGTTATCCCGTCTCTCTCCCATATCTTCTACTTCTCCCTTTCTACAGGATCCTTTCTATTAAGATTAAAACATGTTCAGGGCACCTAGGTGGCTCAGTTGGTTAAGTGTCTGCCGCGTCGTCCAAGAGGCCTTGATCAGGTCTCTGCTTCTTCTCCAGTCTCCTACTGGAATACTCTTTCCTGGCTCCCTCCACTCTAGTCACAGTGGCATCCCTTCGGTTCTTCAAATGCACTATATACCTTCCTAAATCAGGACCTTTTCAGACTTGGTAGATGCCTGGCACTGTTCTAAGTGATTTTTGTGTTCATCTAATCCTCACAAAAACCCTATGAGGCAGGTACAATTATTTCCATTTTACAGATAGGGAAACTGAGGCACAGAGAACTTTGCCAGGGTACACAACCAGTGAGTTAGAAAGCCAGCATTTGAATGTGGGCAGTCTGACTGCAGTGTCAATGCTCTTAACCACAAATGCTTTTTCTTCTCCCAGGAAGCCTCTGCCTTCTTTTCTGCATAGATAATTCCCACTCAATCACTCAGATCTCAACTCCAACATTGCTAGGGAAGCCTCCTCAGCTTTGGTATTTAACAGAAGACCCTGTCCATAATGTCATACTACCCTAATATAGCACATTTTCTCATTTTAGAAAATGGTATGTTGGTATGCTTATGTGTTTGGCATTTGCTTCTCCCACTTAGGCAGTAAGTTCCACGAAGGCAGAAACCGTGTCTTCTTTGTTCAACGATGAATCCCAACACAGTACCTGGTACATAGTAGTGTTCAATATATATTTATTGTTGGAATGAATGAACAAATGACTAGGAAGAAGAGCATTCTTGGCAATAAAAATACACATGAAAGAAAACGGAGGGGCAGAACTGAATATGGTATTTTATAATTGAGAAGATACAGTTAACAGGTAAATCACTTTTATCTTCTATAGTGACCCCCTAGGAGGGAGGGAGATAGAGGAAGAGAAGGGAAGGGGAAGCTTTAGACTAACTGAATAGTAGCTCTTATCACCCAAGGAGGAAGGCCAGAGACAGAGCAAGCAGTACACAGTTGGGAAGCAGTACACAGTGTGGAAAGAGTACCGTATCCTGGAGGGCAAGGAAACTTGTCCCCTCGCCCGTGCCTGGGTCAATCCAACTACCTCCCTTCTCATCTCCTCTACCACAGCTACTGAGCAGTTACACAACCAGTTATACCGATACCATCACAAATGCATGTGGCTAGTCTGCTACCTTTTCCGTTGCCATGATTTCAAGCCTCTGTGGTCTCTTCGATCCCTCTACCCTATTATCTGGCTGCTTGCTTTTAGGAGATGACCTTGCCTCCTACTACACTGAGAAGACAAAGGATATCAGGCTGAAAATCCCTCAATTTCCCTTCTTCTCCCTCTAAATTATTGCCACAGTAATCTTCTTATTCTAACCTCTTTTCTTCTAGTCTTGGTGGCAGGTATCCCCTCGAGTGTCTAAAGTCAATCTCTCTATTTCTGCTCAGGATCTCAACTACTTAGAGATGGTCCCTAAACAACTAGTCCCTATTCTCAGTTTCAAGTCTCTCCCAACTGGCTCTTTCACTTGTTCAAGTCTCTTCCATATTCTTAAAAACAAACAGACCTATATCCTTTGGCCCTTGACTACCTAGCTATTGCCTTCTTTCATCTTGCCTTCTCAAAAGAAGAGCCTACCAGCTTCCTCCACTTCCCTATCTAGCATTCACTGACCAGCCCACAACAATATGCTCCTATCATTCCCCTGACCCTCTTCTAACTGAGGTCACCTGTGATTTTTAAAAAAATGGACATTTTTCAGTCCTTATCTTTCTTTACACTTCTTTATAAATTTGTACTTTTGATGGTCCTTAAAACTTTCTTCCCTTGTCTCCCATGATACCGTTGCTTTTCTTCCTACCTGTTGGCTCCTTCTTAGTTTCTCTTTTTGTCTTCCCTCTTTTCTCCATTCCTTAAATACTGCTGTTCCCCCAGAGTTCTCTCTTTGGCTTTCTTCTCTTCTTCGTCATTCACTCATTCAGCAAATACTTAGTGAGTACCTTGAATGTGCCACGCACTCTTTGATCTTGTCCACTCTGTAATTTCAGATTCTATCTAAATGCTAATGACTCTCAAATCTGTTCAGACCTCTCTACGTTAAACCCAAATGGCCAGCTGTGTCTGAACAACTGTACTTAGATGTTCCCCAAGCTCTTCAAATTCAAAATGCCCCAAACTGAATCTCATTGTTTCCATTTTCCCACCTGACCTTGTTTTTCCTCCTGTATTCCCTGACTCAGTGATTGGTACTACCATTTAATCAGTTGTCCAAGCAAGAAACACGAAAACAACCTTGATTCTCCCTGCCTACCCTTCCACATCAAATTTGTTACCAAGCAAGCTCTATACATTCTACCTCCTTGGCTTTTTTTTCTTTCTAATTTGTACCCTTCTCTTTATTTCTATGGCTACCGTCTTTAGTTCAGGCCATAGTTCTCACCTGAGTTATTATAATAGCCTACAGTAGATCTGTGGGGGATAGGTTCCAAGACCCCCAGTGGTTGCTTGAAACGGTGGCTAGTACCGAACTCTCTCTCTCTCTCTCTATATATATATATACTATGCTTTTTCCTATACATACATATCTATGATAAAGTTTAATTTAGGAATTAGGCAAGTAAGAGATTGATAATAATAACTAATAATAAAATAGACCAATTACAGTAATACACTATAATAACAGTTATGTGACTCTGGTCCCCCCTCTCTCAAAATATCTTATTGAGATACTGTCCTTACCCTTTTTCTTGTAATGATATGAGATGATAAAATATCTATGTGATGAGTGTCTATCTAAGTGAGATGCATGACGTAGGCATTGTGATGTAGTGTTAGGCTACTATTAATTTTCTGACAATCTGTGAGAAGGAGAATCGTCTGTATCCAAAACATGGTTGACCATGGGTAACTGGAACTGTGGAAAGTGAAACCATGGATAAGGGGGTATACTAGTGTAATTTATTTTCTTACTTCTAGTCATACCCACTTCTAATCCACTTTCTCTACACTTGCTAGAGTGATCTCCCTAAAATACACATTTCACCATGTCACCCACTTACTTAAAATCTTTCAATGGCTCCCCACAGCTTTCAGGTTGAATTCTGAATCCCCTACTAGGTCATATAAGGACTTTCAGGAGCTGATTCTTGCCCACCTCTCTTGCCTCATCTCTCACTGCTTACTTCTTTATCAGTGAAATCACCAATGCCACCCCCAAACCTTACATAGGACGATAAACATGTCAATAGGAATTACTTTAAGATTTTCCCAAACTAACAGCATGCTTAGCTATCATCTTAAACCTCTGGTAGAGGAGAAGCTGAGAAACGGAAGCTACATCATTCCACTCACAGACTTATAATTTTTCCCATCAAATTTTAAGGCCCTTGTACCTGTTGCTTCAGATGATTAAGTTCAGCTGTCTGGGGATCAATATTAACAACAGGTTTGTTCTTGATTTTTCTTGCTCTGTCAGCATAGCGAAGGGTATTTAATGTTTCTTCTAGATTGGAGTCAGCAGGACTCACACAGGCTATCATAAGAGTATGGCTATTACCTCCTAGAGAATCTGAAAAAGAACAACAAGAGGAAATAAAATCAAAGAAGCAGGATGCAAGCGAAGCTGTCCATTTGGGTTGGTGGCTTCAAACTCAGAGCTCTAAGAAAAAAATTCTTAAGAATCCGCAAATTTCCTATGTGTGTCAACATAAAAATACTAAGATTTTTGATGTGTAAATGATATAGTTTAGAATCCTATTCCATGTGTCCCCATTCTTAAGATTGTGATTTCAGCAGTTAACCAGTTTGAAACAATGGGGCCTGACCCAAGTAAGTTAGTAGCCACTATTGGAATTAAACATTCTTAGGATGCCCCCTCTAGGTAGGTTTTAATTTTTCAGGGAATTCTGCTTAACAGGCACTAATAAACAGTAATTGAGTTCATTTTCAGGGACAGAGGACTAAGCACAGTTGTCATTCTATAGATTTCTTGGCTCTCAAAGCCATATCTTAGAAGCCTGCTTGCCAACAGGTCTCTTTCAAAGCTCTTTATCAATTAGACAGCTCTGTATGTGATAGTCCAAAAATCTGTTTACCTGTCCCATCTTCACCTTCTCAGCACTATTATTCTGAATTACTCTCTTATTTTTAGAAACACTTTGGGCTTACCTTGAAGCAGTCGAGTCAACTTGGAATCTCTGTAGGGCACAAAGCCACCCTTTTTGTCATCTCCAAGAGCACTGATTACATTTCCCAAGCACAGGAGGCCTCGGTTAATATTAATACCTAATAGTGGGAAACAAAATTTAAATTGCTTGGTAGAGCATCAAACATATACCTGCGTAAAATAAAAACCCCACAGAAATATTAAATCATCCATCTTAAGGAAACTTCTTGATCCTGTTCACTTTTCTGAGGATAAAGGTCTAAATGCTGGATATACACGCTGAATTTGCTGGCACTTCTTGCCCTTTCCCATGGAAACACAGTAGACACACAGATAACTATCACCATGACAACAACATTTGTATATTTACTTTTTATATCCATTATCACATTTAATTCTTAAATTAATGCCGGGAAATTAGACCAACAGCTATTTTTTATTGTCATCTTGCTAAATTATTTTTACTATCATTCTCACCTTACAGATAAGGAAACCAGCGCAGAGGTTCACTGACTTGTCTAAGGTCAAACAGCTGGTGAGTGGTAGGCCTGACATTCCATTTCAGTATTTCAGTTAAGTCCTATGCTCTTTCTATGACACCACATAGGAATACATTTTCTCTTGTTGCTTTAAAAAGGGTGAAGATTCTTTTCCATTTCTTTAATTCCAAGGTTTGCTTTTTAAATTCTGTAATAATCTCTGAGGTCCTTCTAAAGACCCTGATTTTCCCATGATTGTGTTTATTGTGTAAAGGCTACAATATAGTATAGTGGTTAAGTGCATGGGCTTTGGTGTCAGATAGAACTAGGTTCTAATCCTGGCTCTACCACTGACTATCTATATGATTTGGGTAAAGTTCTGCTCTAAAATGAGGCAAATCTATCTACCTCATTGGGTTGTAGTGGGGAATTAAATAAGATACTCATACAAAGTTAAATGCTAAAGAAATGGGATCATTTTTGTTAGTGCTACTCCACCTTTTACTTACTCAGCCATACTTTGGACTCCCCTATAACCAGAAACAATCATATCTACAAGATCCTGAGCTCCAGAATTCCTGACTGTATCCTACAATCCTTTCATTTCTTTCACGAATCCTGTTCTTCATCCTTATTGTAACCACCAATTTACTGACACTTTTTAAAAAAATACTTTATTTGACAGAGAGAGAGAGAGCGCGCGCACAAGCAGGGGGAAAGGCAAGCAGGGGGAAAGGGAGAAGCAGGCCTCCTGCTGAGCAGGGGGCCCGATGCAGGGCTCAATCTCAGGACCCCGGGATCATGACCTAGCTGAAGGCAGATGCTTAACCGACTGAGCCACCTAGGCACACCCTGACCCTTTGTAATACTCCCAGTATATCATTCTCCCCTGGGCCTTAAACTGGATCCGTTTATCAGTCATTTCAATTAGGCTTTCCGAAGCACTCACTAGACCCATGACTTCAGCACTGCAGCTATTCTAAACATTCATCATTTCAAGACTGTAAATCTCCTTTCACTCTATTAGTGGATGGTTTCAACAAATACACTGTGGAGATCAAAGTTATCCACGTGGGAAGGTTTTCCCTCTCCTCACCTCACAGTCTTTTCTTTGCTGTTACTGATTCCTTCATCCCCCTCTTTGTTTCAGAGGAGTAAATAACAACCTTTATTTCCTCTTCAGCCTCTGCTGGTTTGTTTCTGTTCCCTCCATTTTCTCTGGGATCCTGGATCCTTTGATCTTCTCCCCCTCTCTTAGATCTTCAACTTATTTTCCCTTCACGAATTCCTTTTCAGTCTATATACATGCTCAAATCTCCCCAATCTAAAACAAAAACAATACCCTCAAGCAACCATTCCTTTCTTTTCTCTTTATTGCTAACTGACAGGGATGCCATTTTCCGGGCTATTCACCCTATCCAGAATGTGAAGGAGAGTCTGCTAAGATTTACCAAGGCTGCTCACCAATACCTGTACTAATTCTTGTATTAGTTCATTCTTTTCTTTTTTCCCCCCTTTGAGCCAAACAGAACACTGTGCCATCTTATTGGCTCATATCTCATCTGGGATGTAAAGGAGAGATGGGGAGGCTTTTCAAACCTGCTGAGCAAAACTTCCATCTACAGTTTCATGCAAGAACAGCAACAAAATCTAGATGAACCCTGAGAAGAATCTATGGCAACTAGGATCTAAGCAAGAATCATACACTTGGGTATAAAGAGGCTGTTTTTTTCTTCTTCAAATGAGAACTGGGGCTTTGGAATAGGAAGGAGCAAGGGAAATGAATCTCTAGAAAGAAACCATCACAAAACAGGATTTGCTTTTCTGTTGTTAAGAGATTTTAAAACGATAAATTCTTGACATGGAGAGGGTATGCATCATAAACACTTGGGAAGCACATGTTTGCAGAGATTTAAATTTCTGATCGAGGATGGCAATGGAGAAAAATGTCCAGAGATAATATTATAATATCAGAAGTTATTCTCTCTAAGACTGAGAACAGATCAAACAAGGAGAAGATCAAGAATACGCCTTGACATTTCTGGGTATTTATTTACTATGGCAACAAATAAATAATAGAGATTTTAACTTAAAAGGGAAACATAACTTGTATCATGGAGGCATGTTGCAACAGGTTTCGGAACTTGAATAGATGTAACAAGGGAGAAAAAGCAGGTAGGGGAGAAATGAAGCAGCTCCATATGCAGCAGCCCTCAAATGGGGATAATTTTGCTTCTGAAGGGACATTCAGCAATATCGGGAGACATTTAGGTTGTCACAATTTATGGGTGGCAGTGAGTGCTACTGGCATCTCGTGGGTAGAGGACAAGGATGCCACTAAACATCCTACGAGGCACTGGACAGACCCCCAAATTCTTTGATCTAAAATGTTAATACTCCCACAGCTGAGAAACTCTGCTCTATAGGTGAAGAAAATACCTGCGAGGCTAAGGCAGGTAGCCGAGTAAAATAGGGTGAAACATAGAAGTATTATCATAGTATGGATATGGTCCACCTAGTTAGAGAGAAAGGGAATGATCTGTTACTGCAACAGCTCATAAAACTTACAGGAGTAAACACTGAGAAGGGATAGAGTGAAAGAGAATTTTTTTTTTAAGATTTTTTAATTTCTTTATTCGACAGAGATAGAGACAGCCAGCGAGAGAGGGAACACAAGCAGGGGGAGTGGGAGAGGAAGAAGCAGGCTCACAGAGGAAGAGCCTGATGTGGGGCTCGATCCCACAACGCCAGGATCACGCCCTGAGCCGAAGGCAGACGCTTAACCGCTGTGCCACCCAGGCGCCCCAGAGTGAAAGAGAATTTGATTAGGAGACAGAATCTAGTTCAAACTCTGCCCCTACCACCTACCAATATGCGTGACCTTGGACAAGCCACTGAAACTTTCCTTTATTCATAAAATAGGTGTCATACATACCTTATCTCATGGGACTATGATAAAAATCAAATGTGATCTACAAAGTGCTACCTACACATAAGTTTTTATTAATGGGGGGGCAACTCGGGTAATTTGGATATCTACTAAGCTACGGGAGGCTGAAAGCAGAGCACCTGATAGCAGAGCACCTGATAAATTCCTAATCTACTCTGATGACAATTTCTTCACTCAAAAGATGCTGTGAGTGAGCAAGGAAATGGCTGCTTTGGCCTTCAAGCTGACACACACGGAAGAACTGATTATTTAAGTAAAATGATGGGAATCTGTTGGGGGCCAAGGGGGTATGGTTAAACACCAGTATGCTAGCTGTTTAGAAAACAGATGTCCAAAATTCAGGAAAAAGGAAGCTAACTTTCTGGGAACAAGACGTCTAAAGGGGAAAAAAGGACAGAAGGCTTTCCAAACACAAAACTGTAATTATCTAGCCACAAATTATTCCAATAAAAAAAATCGATGTAGCTTCATAGAAATCAACATGGCAAAGAAACTCATATACAAAAAGAATACAGAGCATTATAGGAAGTTCTGTTCAAACACAGGAGATTGATACCAGCATTTCTCTCCTCTCTGTCCTAAAACACCACTAAAAGGAATTTTAAAAGTACTTCACCCACCAGATCACAGAACATAGAATAGAAATACCAGTAGACAGGAGGTTTCAACATGTTTTTAGAGTACAGGTAGAGAAGCAGTAACTGATTTAGCAAGATAAAAGCCTCAATCTAAAGAACCTGCAGGGGGACAATAATGATGACAGTGATAATAACAGCTAAGTTTATATAGTGTTTCCTATAAGCCAGATACTATTCTAGGTACTTTACACATATGAACTCATTTAATTCTCACAATAGTCCTATAAAGTATGATTATCCTTATATTGACATATATGAGTTGAGGCACAAAGAGGCTAGGGAAGTTGCCCAAGGTCACACAGCTAATAAGTGGCATAGTCAGGATTCAAATATAGGCAGTCTGGCTCCAAAGTCCATGGTCCTGATCTCTACGCTCTACACCGGAAAGAGGACAGGCCTGAGGCTGAAAAAAGGGGATTGGTAGAAAATGTGTATAAAGAACTCTGGCATGCGCCAGTCACTGCCCCAGAGCATGCAACTACTGTGCTCCCCATTCTCAATCATTCCCAGTCTACTTAATGGTATTGTTTTTCTAATACATTAAATGTTGATATTCTCTTGAAACTGTCTTGAGCTCTTTTCTCCCTATCTATACTCTCCCTAGGTTATTTTATACAGCCTAGAGTTTCAATAAAAACTATAATGAATGAGTCGCTAATCTGCATCTCCCAACAAGACCTCTTTCCTGTTGCCCAAAGCTGTATTTTGGCTGCCTACCGGATAACCTCTAGTGGGCTGTGCCCACAAGGCACTGCATGGAATACCGAACAAAACAGAACTCATCTTTCAGTGCCAATCTATTTCACTTCCAGCACTGTCCTTTTTCATTTCCTCGCTGTCTAACCAGTCACGCAAACCTGGGACTCTTCCTCTTCTCACACATCTGAGTCCTTTTCATCAAATACTTAGTGAATAGGTACAATATTCTAGGCACTGTGCTAGTTATTAGAGATACAAAGATGACTAAGTCACAATCCCCACTCTCAAGGAGTTCATAATCTAAAGGGAGAGAGGGACACAAACAAATATAATTGCAAATATATAACATTAAAGGAAGAGATATGTATAGTAAAAATGGGTTCTCATAAGAGGGAGTGGTACACTTTCCCCGGGAAGGTAAAGGAAGGCTTCAGAAAAGAATTAAAAATTTGAGCTGAATTGCAAAGGATGACTAGAACAGTGCCAATGGAGGAGGGAAGGGTAGGAAAGAAGAATGTGAAGGCATTCCAGACAGAGGAAGTAGCGTATGTCAAGGCACATTTGCGAGGAACTATGGGTAGCTCAATATTAATACAATGCGAGGCATGAGATGGCGAGTGACAAATATGGAGGTCAGAGGACAGCTAGGGAGAGATCATAAGTCCATGACAGATAAGATCAGTCTCAGGTGTATGTATTTAACCCGTAAGTCAGTGTTTTTCAAATGGCGTTCCTCAGAACCTTAGGGATACTTTAGGGAACCGCAGAGAAGCTTCAGAGTTTCTGCAACTATAATTTGGGTTTTGTTTTTCAAGCTTTTTTTAAATTGTGGTAAAATATGCATAATATAAAAGTTACCATTTTAACCACTTTTAAGTGTACATGCAGTTCAGTAGTATTAAGTACATTCACACTGTTGTGCAACCATTACCACTACTTACAAATATTTTAACTATTTTAAAAACTGCCTTTAAATAGCTCACTCCAGTGTGCTATATTACAAATCTCAACATACTGGAGTCTACCAACATATTATCTTGTGTGGCGAGGTTAGTTAAGTTTTCTGCAGTCTTTGAACATACCTCTAACATTTTTGCATACGTTTGACTTTTTTTGCAAATGTGTATTTTCAGGTTGCGGCCTTGCATAGACTCTTTCCTGGTCACATGCCCGCGCATGGAAAATTGTGCAAGTTTTCCTACCACTACACACGAGTTTGTACTGAAACGCCAGACAGAGGCAGTTCCTGAATTCACACACTCCTCACTGCATCATAGTCAGTTGCGTAGTACCAAATGGATGTTTGCAATCTACATGTCCACTGGTGGATGAATGAATACACAGATTTCGGTGTGCACACGCATGCCCATGCACACACACGTGCGCATGCGCGCGCACACACACACACACACACACACACACACCGGGATATTATCAAGCCTTTTGCGACATGGATGAACCTCGGGAACATTATGCTAAGTGAAGTAAGTCAGATGAAGAAAGACAAATACTGTAGGTTCTCACTTATAAATAGAATCTAAAAAAGCTGAACACACAGAAAGAGAGTAGAATGATGGGTGCCAGAGGCTGAGGGGTGGGAGAAATGGGCAGATGTTGGTCAAAGAATATAAACGTCCTTGGGGCGCCTGGATGGCTCAGTCGTTAAGCGTCTGCCTTCGGCTCAGGGTGTGATCCCGGAGTTCTGGGATCAAGCCCCGCATCGGGCTCCTCTATTGGGAGCCTGCTTCTTCCTCTCCCACTCCCCCTGCTTGTATTCCCTCTCTCGCTGGCTGTGTCTCTCTCTGTCAAATAAATAAATAAAATCTTTAAAAAAAAGTATATAAACTTCCAGCTATTAGATGAATAAGTTCTGGGGATCTCATGTAAAGCATGGTGACTATAATTAACAGTACTGTATTCTATACTTGATAGTTCTTAAATATTATCACCACACACACACACACACACACACACACACACACAGTAATTATATGAAGGAATAGAGGTATTAACTAACCTTATTGTGGTAATCATTTCACAATATATATGCACATCAAATCATCACATTGTATACCTTAAACTTACATGTTATATGTCAATAATATTTCAATAAAGCTGGGAAAAAAGATTAAATGAGATATTGCATATGAAGAACATAGCCAATGGCACTCAAAAAAAAGTTCCAGTGTTTCTTGTAAGCTTCGCAAGTACCCTGTTAGGCATTTATAGTTATTACATAACATAAACCAGGAAAGATACTGCTAGCGATACAACTTTGGATTTAAATGTCCTATCATCTGAAACTCCTGGATCAGTTTAGTAATTGAAGAGAATCCCGAGGTTGTAAAGTGGGCTGTTAAAACGTGTTTATAATTCACAACTACATATTAGTATGAATCAGAATTTTCTTGATAAAGTGTCACCAGAACAAATTATAGGAAAAATTAGAGCAAAACCTTAATTAAGATTCTGTCATCGAGAATCCCCACCATATACTAAGAATTAAGAATGTTCACTACAGCTTAGTTTGTAATAGCAAAATTCTGGAACCAACCTAAATGCTCATCAGTAGGGGAACAGTATAACAGTATAATAAATACGATGGTATATCTATACAAAACACAGACATGAAAAAGAACATGGTAGAGATGCATAAGTTAACATGGAACAACCTCCAACATATATCGTTCAGCGAAAAAAATAAAGGGTAGACTAGAATTGACTACTCTGTATGCTTCCATTTGTACAGAAAGAGAAAATATCTAGAAATGTGGATTAGGGATTTAGGGAAGGAGAAAAAATTACTTTTCATTATACTGCATTTAAAAAAAACTTCAATTTCAAAATAATTATTCAGATTCACAGGAAGTTGCAAAGAAATGTACAGCAAGGTCTTGTGCACCATTCACCCAGCCTCTCAAATGGTAACGTGTTGCATAGCTATAGCTCACGTTGCAAAGTTAACATTGGCACAATCCTGAGCTTACTCAGATTTCAGCAGTTTTTACATGTACTGTGTGTGTGTATGTGTGTGTGTGGTTCTGTGCAATTTTATCACATGTATAACTTCATGTAACCATCCTCAAAATCAAGATACAGAAAACAGTCCTATCACCACACAGCTCTCTTGTGCCACCATTTATAGGCACACCTACTCTTTTACCCCTCAATCCCCAAACCCTGTCGACCATTAATCTGTTCTCCCTTATAAATTTGGCTATTTCAAGAATGTTTATTTTTTTAAAGATTTTATTTATTTGAGATAGAGCAAGAGCGAGCGAGTGAGAATGAGAGCATGAGCGGGGGGAGTGGCAGAGGGAGAGAGAGAAGCAGGCTCCCCACTGAGCAGGGAGCCCAACGTGGGGCTCGATCCCAGGACCCTGGGATCATGACCTGAGCTGAAGGCAAATGCTTAATCACCTGAGCCACCCAGGCATCCCTATTTCAAGAATGTTTAAGTGGCGTCATACAGTATGTAACCTTTTGAGACTGGCCCCCTTTTCTTCCAACTCAGCATAACAATAATCCATCCAAGTTGTTGTCTGCATCAATAGTCGCTCCTTTTTACTGCTGAGGAGTATTACATGGATGCACAATATTTTGTTTAACCATTTGCCTGCTAATGGACATTTCAATCATTTCATTTTTGGTCATTACAAATAGAGCAGCTATGAACATTCATGTACAGATTTTTGTGTGAACATATACTTTCTCTGGGATAAATGTCCAATAGTGCAATTGCTGTATTGTTTGATAAGAACATATTTAGTTTTAGAAGAAACTGTTTTCCAGACTACTGTACTTCTCTACATTCCCACCAGCAATGTATGAGAGATTTAATTTCTTCACATTCTTGCCAGCATTTGGTATTGTCACTATTTTTTCTTTTAGCTATTATGAGAGGTGTGCAGTGATATCTCACTGTGGTTTTCATTCGTATTTTCTTTTTTTTATAATAATATTTTTTATTATATTATGTTAGTCACCATACAGTACATCCCTGGTTTTTGATGTAAAGTTCCATCCAGTGCACCTTGCGTATAACACCCAGTGCACCATGCAATACGTGCCCTCCTTACTACCCATCACCAGCCTATCCCATTCCCCTACCCCTCTCCCCTCCAAAGCCCTCAGTTTGTTTCTCAGAGTCCATAGTCTCTCATGACTAAGGATACTGAACATTCTTTCATGTGGTTATCTGCCATCTGTATGTCCTCTTTGGTGAACTATCTGTTTGTGTCTTTTGCCCACTTTGTAGTTGGATTGTTTTTTACTATTGAGTTTTCAGGGTTCTTTGTATATTCTAGACACAAGTCCTTTGTTGTATTGCATTTTTTTATCATGGAAAATTTTAGGATATGCAAGTTAATATAAAGAAAGACATTGTGATTATAAACTAGCTATATATTCTTGTTGTTTGAAGACTGACTTATACAGTGTTATAAATCTGAACTTATTTTTTTTTAAGATTTTATTTATTTATTTGACAGAGAGAGAGAGACAGCCAGTGAGAGAGGGAACACAGGCAGGAGGAGTGGGAGAGGAAGAAGCAGGCTCCCAGCAGAGGAGCCTGATGTGGGGCTTGATCCCACGACTCTGGGATCATGCCCTGAGCCAAAGGCAGACACTTAACGACTGAGCCACCCAGGCGCCCCTAAATCTGAACTTATAAAATAAATTTACGTGAATATAAAACCCGTTCTTTGATTTACTTCAACTGTTAGAATTTGTTAAGATTTCATTTTAAAAAGAGTTCTTCTGCTTTAAAGGGAAGGCAGAAAAAAACATCTGCTGTACATGATGGAAACAAATGAGAGTGGTTTTGGGGCAGAGAGAAGGGGGAGGGGCAGAGGGAGAGAGAAAATGTTAAGCAGGCTCCACACCCAGGGCGGAGCCCAACCTAGTGCTCCATCTCATAACCCCAATACCATGGCCTGAGCCAAAATCAAGAGCTGGACGCTTAACCAACTGGCCCACCCAGGTGCCCCATAATTGAAAGGTTTTAAAGAGGGGGTATACGTGATCGAATTTGGATTTTATAAATATTACTTTGGTCATCAGTTGGAAGGTAGATTTGGGAGCAAAAAACTGGTGTTTAAGAAACCTTTTAGCAAGCTATTTTAATAGTTCAAGTGAGAGATCTCTAAGGACTGGGACAACGAAAAAGGAATGAAGGAGACAGAAGTCAAAGGTATTTAAGACATAAAAATGACACGACCAAGCAACCTTTTCAATGTGAGAGATGAAAAAGAAAGAGAATGAATACAACCTGTGCTCATATTCCAGGAATAAGGCAGATACACATTCATCTGGCCAGGCAGCAGTTACTGAGCACCAACTGCGTGCCAGGCACAGTGCTTGGCCCAGCGGGCAGGAAAATAAGAACTGGTCTTTGCGTTCAAGGAACTCAAAGTCTAACGGGAAAAACAAACAAGTAATTACAACGAAAAGGGAGGATGCAGTGAAACTTAGCAGGGTGGCAACTGACTGGGAAGGGAAGTAATCTTCTACATCGTGATAAGGTTTTAGGTTATAGGCTTTTAGGTAAACGCCTTTGTCAAAACCCAGCTAACACACACTTAAAATTTGTGCTTTTCATTATAAATTCCACATTAAAAAACATAAATATTAAACCCCAGTTAATAACAAGTAAGCTTGAGCATTTAGGAGGAAGTGACTGATGTGTACAATTTACTTTAAAATGCATTTAAAAAAGAATATGGCTTCATGGTGGATAGATAGGTATGTCATAAAGCAAAGAGAGTAAAATGCTAATGGTGGAATCCAGATGCTAGGTATAGGGCTCTTCTTATACAATCTTTTAACTTGACTGCATCTTTGAAAAATTTCATAATAAAGTGTTAGGAAAAAACACCATGGAACACTAGCTGATGGACTGACCCATATTAGAGGTTTCATAGGTAGGTGACATCTGAACTGTGAATTGAAATATTAGTAAGAATTGTCAGTCAGACCAAAAGGGAGCAAGAACTCAGGCATTCAATCAGGATCAACTACGAGTCAGGCACTATGCCGGGCCCTAAGGATTCAAAGATGAATAAAACACCTTTGCCTGGCTTGCTGTCAAGTCAGCCATTTTAGGAGACGACAGAATTACAGAGTTGGGTTAGTGTTAGTGCAGGAAAGACGTAAGCATGGGCTGGGGGCAGGGGATTGAAGGTGGTTAAGAGAGTTTCTTCAAGGGGATGAAATTGGAGCTGAGTACTGAAGGGCAAAACAAAATTAGCCATGTGAAGACACAGGGAAGGCATTTCCGGCAGAGGGAGCAGAATGTACAAAGAAGCATAGAGAAGAGAGAACCTGGCACACTTAGAATGGCTAAGCAGATTGCAAGGAAGGGGTGGGGAGAGGGGAAGTTAGCCAGGTAGGCAGGGCTAGAGCACAAAGTTCACGCCAAGCAGTGATTAATACAAAGTGAAGAGCTATGAGAAGAGCTTTAAGCAGGGATATCCAGTTTAGGAAAACATCTTGGCTGCTGATTGGTAGATGGCTTTGAAGGGTGCCTGGCTGAAAAAGATAGGGAAACCAGTTGGAAAGCTTGCTATAGGCTAAGAAATGCTGAAGGCCTGAACTAAGGTAGCGGTAGTAAGGTCAGAGAAAAGAAAGTGATTTGAAAGATGAGAAAGTAAGACTGAAAGAGCTTGGCGATTAATGGGATTGGGAGAAGGAGCCAGACTGAAGAAAGAGCATGGTTTGATGCCCTGATTTCCGGCATGGGTGACTGAGGGAATGTTGGTGTTATATATTAAAGGTGACGGAAGGGCAGGTTTAACAGAGGCAGGGTGAGATGAGGAATTCAGTTTTAGGTATGTGGAATGGGAGTTGTCTGTGGGACACCCATGAGATGCCCCACAGGCAACTACACGAATAGGCTGAAATGTAGATGTGAGATTTGGACTGGAGATAAGAGGTTTGGGCTGGGCAGCATATAGGCAGGAGTTATAAGCATCTAAGTGGGTGAGACCACCTAGGGTGGTGCAAAGGTGGTAAAGTGATGGGCTTGAACAGTGGGAAGAGAAAGAAAAAAAATCACAGGACAGTACCTGGACTGTTGCAGGTATGGGTGGATGGAAGAAGAGGAGCCTGAGAGAGTCCTCAGGAAAGAGGACACCCAGGAGACGGCACTGTCACAGATCCGAGGGAGGAAGGAGACTGTCCAGATGAAGGGGCAGGGTGTCAGACACTGTGGAGTCACCAAGTAAGAGAAGGACTAAAAAGAGCCTAATGGATCCAGTTTTTCAGGTCATTGGGTGACCTCAGCAAGGACAGTTTCAATGGGATGAGGATGGCAGGCTGGCAAAAAGCCAGGGGGAAAAGGAAAAGAACAGTAGTATGAGGAGGATGAAGGATTTTGTTTTGTTTTAAAACGGGGAAAACACATTAGAAGGCTTCTATGTTGTGGGGCGAGGGAAAGCCAGTAAACAGGGAGAGGTTAAAAAGCACAGGAGGAATGGGGCGCTTGATGGAATGAGATGTGCAAGGCAGTGGAGAGGGAAAAAACCCAGCAGAGAACATACAAGTACAATGGCACAGAGATCTGAAACAAGAGTGCTATTTGGAAACGATGAGTAGACTGCTGTGGTTGGAACCTTGTAGTCTGTAGGCAAGTGGTGGGAAAAAAAGCTGGAAATCTAGAGGGGCCAGAAATTGACACCATAATCCCCTGGTACTATACAATCTCAAGGAGAAAAAAATACATTAGAAGATGAAATGGTTCCAAGCGCCACATCGAAAATCTAAGACTTCTGGTTGGACCTGGGAAGATGGCTATATTGTAGATAGTTTGATGGGGGAGGAGAGGACAACTGCATTCTGGGAAAGAAGAGATGGCTGTGCTGAAAGTGCACAGAAGCCAGAATTAGCAGGGCATGCTGTGAAGGCTGAGCAGCTGGGGTGGAGTGTGGGCAGAGGAAGCTGTGAAAGACAGCTGAGGAGGTAGGCTGAGACCAGGGTACAAAGGGCCTGGAAGGCCTGGCTATGGGTTTTATATTTCATCCTGTAAGCAGTGATGTGCCACTTCATTTCTAATCAGGGAAAGTACCATGTACAGAGTGGTATTTTGAGGAGGCTAATGTAGGTATGGTATTTAGAATGGAATGCCTTCTAGGAGCCAACAACGTATGAGGAGGCTCTTCACCAGGTATGCAGGGTGAAGGCACGAACTTTGTAGAGGCAGCAGGAACAGACTGGAAGCAGGCGCAATCTCTAAAGAAGAACTAACAGCAGGTAGTGGGTACTCATTCCTAATCGAGGAGATCATGCTGGGTGCAATAATTGGCATAATGGAACAGGAAGAAGAAAAAGCAAAAGAGAAGGAAAAGGAATAGTTTGAGTTAGAGAAAGAACTAAGAGAAATGATGATTTATGAACCAGAAGTTTCAAGAAGAGTATGTTCAAATGTCAATGCCACTGAGAGGTCAGGTAAGATGGGCTCTGGAAAGAACCAATTTGTTTTGGTAATTAAGATATCACTGATAATCTTTTACATAGTGGTTTTAGCAAGGTGGATAAAGATAGACTACCAAGAGAGTGAATCAGGTTCCTAGACAGACATAATCAATATTAAAAAGTAAATTTTATTTCCATATACCAGAAACAAAGTTAGAATATAAAATTTTCAAATATTCTACTTAGGCTAGTTACATGGGTTTGTTCAATTTGTGAAAATTCAGCGAGCTTTTTTGCTTACACGCAATTTCCTGGTTTCAAAGATTTTATTTATGTATTTATTTGTTTATTTATTTGAGAGAGAGAGAGGGCGAGTGGCAGGAGGAGCACAGGGTAAGGGACAAGCACACTCCATGCTGAGTGTGGAGCCCAACGCGGGGCCCGATCTCACAACCCTGAGATCATTACTTGAGCTGAAATCAAGAGTTGGATGCTTAACTGACTAAGCCACCCAGATGCCCCGATTTCCTGGTTTTATATTAACACTTTAATAAAAAAGTTTTTAAAATATCACTTCTAAACCCATAACAAATGGTCAATTAATCTTCAAGAAGCAGGAAAGAATATCCGATGGGAAAAGGACAGTCTCTTCAACAAATGGTGTTGGGAAAACTAGACAGCAACATGCAGAGAATGAAACTGGACCACCTTCTTACACCATACTCAAAAATAAATTCAAAATGGATTAAAGACCTAAATGTGAGACCTGAAACCATCAAAATCCTAGAGGAGAACACAGGCAGGAATCTCTTTGACATTGGCCATAGCAACTTCTTTCTAGATATGTCTCCAGAGGCAAGGGAAACAAAGGCAAAAATAAACTATTGGGACTTCATCAAAATAAAAAGCTTCTGCACAGCCAAAAAAACAATCAATAAAACTAAAAGGCAACCTATGGAATGGGAGAAGATATTTGCAAATGACATATCCAATAAAGTTAGTATCCAAAATATAAAAAGAATTTGTAAAACTCAACACCCCCAAAACAAATAATCCATTTAAAAATGGGCAAAAGACATGAATAGACATTTCTCCAAAGAGGACATAACAGATGGCTAACAGATACGTGAAAAGATGTTCAACATCACTCAGCATCAGGGAAATGCAAACCAAAACTACAATGAGATACTACCTCATACCTGTCAAAATGGTTAAAATCAACAACACAAGAAACAATAGGTGTCGGCGAGGATGTGGAGAAAAGGGAACCTTCCTGCACTGTTGGTGGGAATGCAATCTGGTATGCAAGCCACTCTGGAAAACAGTATGGAGGTTCCTCAAGAAGTTAAAAATAGAATGACCCAACGATCCAGCAGTTATACTACTGGGTATTTACCCAAAGAATACAAACACACTAATTCAAAGGGATACATGCACCCCTATGTTTATAGCAGCATTATCTACACTAGCCAAATTATGGAAGCAGTCCAAGTGTCCATCAATTGATGAACGGATAAAGAAGAAGTGGTATATATATATATATACAATGGAATTTTTATTCAGCCATAAAAAAGAATGAAATCTTGCCATTTGCAAGGACGTGGATGGAGCTACAGATTATAATGTTAAGCAAAATAAGTCAGCCAGAGAAAGACAAATACCATATGATTTCACTCATATGAGGAATTTAAGAAACAAAACAAATGAGCCAAAGGGAAAAAAAGAGAGAGACAAACCAAGAAACATACTCGTAATTATAGAGAACACTGGTGGTTAACAGGGTGGGAGGATGGGTGATGGGGATTAAGGGGTATACTTGTTTTGATAAGCAGCAGGTGATGTATGGAATTGTTGAATCACTATATTGTACACCTGAAACTATAGTATATCACTGTATGTTAACTGGAATTAAAATAAAAATTAAAAAATATATCACTTCTAATACTGTCAAAATACAAATTACCTCTGAATAGAACAAAAGATGTATAAGTCTTCCACAGGGAAAATTATTGAGAAATATTAAAGAAGTCCTAGATAAATGGGGACATATATTACAGACATAGATTTGGAAGACTTAATTTGACTTAATGAAATAGAGTGCCCAGAAACAGACCAAGGCATATTTGGGCCTTAATATATGCCAGAAGTGGCACCGTTCAGCAGTGAGGAACAGGCAGACTTTTTATTAAATTGTGCTAGGACAAATGGGTATTTATGTGGAAAAGTGAAACTGGACCCCCACATCATACCATGTACAGGAAACAGTTCTAGGTGAATTAAAGACTTTAATGTGAAAGGCAAAACTGTGAAGCTTCTATTAGATAATCTAGAAGAACATCTTCAAGACCTTGCAGTACTGAAGTATTTCTTAAACAGGACACAAAATAAAGGAATCATAAATGAAAAAGGAGTGAAAAGACACGCCAGAGATGAGGGAGAAGATATTTGCAAAAACATGTGGGAGTGGGGAAGTTTGCAGTAAATATAACTGAACAGTGACTAGAATCTATAGTATATAAAAAACTACTTTTTAAAATCAGTAACAAAAAGACACTAGAAAAATGGGCAAAACTTGGACAGGAGGATAGGTATTTTATAGAAAAGAAAATGTATGTGGCCCGGGCGCCTGGGTGACTCTGTCAGTTAAGTGTCTGCCTTTGGTTTGGGTCATGATCCCTGGGTCTTGGGATCGAGCCTTGCAACGGGCTCCCTGCTCTTTGGGGAGTCCGCTTCTCCATCTCCTTGTACTCCTCCCCCACTCATGCTCTCTCTCTCTCAAATAAATACAATCTCTAAAAAAAAAAAGAAAGAAAGAAAATGTATGTGGCCAAAAAACACAAAAAAGGTGATCAACCCTTTTAGTCATAGAAGTAATGAAAATTAAAACCACTATGAGGTTTATCACTCCATACTCACTAGACTCGCAAAAATTTTAAATTCTGACCAGTGTTGGGGAATGTGGAGCGACAAGGACTTTCATACCTTGGAACACTTTGTAAGACAGTTGGGTATGTACCCTATGACCCGGTAGTTTTATTTCTCAGTATTTACCTCAGAAAATCATTTTTTAAAAGATTTTATTTAAATTCAAGTTAGTTAACAAATAGTGTATTATTAGTTTCAGGGGTAGAATTTAGTGATTCATCAGTTGCATATAACGCTCAGTGTCCTCCTTAATGCCCATCACCCTGTTACCCTGTCCCCCCACCCACCTTCCCTCAGCAACTCAGTCTATTCTCTATCGTTAAGAGTCTCTCACCATCAAAAAGAACGATTTCTCAACATTTGCTGCAACATGGACGGGACTGGAGGAGATAATGCTAAGCGAAATAAGTCAAGCAGAGAAGACAATTATCATATGGTTTCACTCATTTATGGAACATAAGAAGTAGGAAGATTGGTAGGAGAAGAAAGGGAAGAAGAAAGGGGGGGTAAACAGAAGGGGGAATGAAGCATGAGAGACTATGGACTCTGGGAAACAAACTGAGGGCCTCAAAGGGGAGGGGGTTGGGGGAATGGGATAGGCTGGTGATGGGTATTAAGGAGGCACGTATTGCATGGTGCACAGTGTTATACGCAAGTAAAGAATCATGGCACTTTACATCAAAAACTAGGGATGTACTGTATGGTAACTAATATAATATGATAAGAAAATATTATTATAAAAAAAAGAGTCACAGTTTGCCTCCCTATTTATTTTAAAAGATTTTATTTATTTACTTGAAAGAGAGAGCACAAGCAGGGGGAGGGGCAGGCAGAGGGAGAGGGAGAAGCGGATGTAGGACCCTGGGATCACGACTTGAACCAGAGACAGATGCTATGTTGTCAGTTTTGTTTCTTACTCCAGCAAACTCTTACACATATGCAACAGGGTATATAAACAAGAATATTCATAAGGACATTGTTAATAATACCCCCAAACTGGAAACCAATGAACTCTCCAGCAACAGTAGAAAGAATAAATAGTGGTACAGTCATATAATGGAATACTATACTGAAATGGAAATAAAGGAACCACAGCTATATGCAACATAGATGAATCTCTCACACACAACGTTGAACGGAAGGTGTAAGACACAGATGATTACATACAGCATGATTCCATTTATATAAAGTTTAAAAATAGATCAAAGCTATGCTACTAAGATATTTATAAAAAGGTGGCACTACCATCAAGGAAAGCAAGGGAATTCCCATCACAAAAGTCAGGAGAGGTTACCTCTAGAGGGAAGGGAGGAGGTCAGGACCTGAGAGGGGTATACACAGGCCCTGGAAATCTTTTGTTTTTCAACCTATGTGGTACTGACATGACTGTGTACTTTATCATTATTTATTAAGCTATATACATGATCTATGCAATTTTCTGTATGTATGCTGTATCTCACCAAAAAATGTAACTTAAGTGTGAATCACATGTGTTGCTAAGCAGTGTTAACTTTTCTGAGGAGCTTGGCTCTAAAGGGAAGGAGATAGGGTAGCAGTTACAGGAGGATTCAGGATTGAAGGAATCTGGGCGCATATGTTCACCAAAATACATATACAAGTATATTCATAGCAGAACTATTCATAACAGCCCCAAACTGGAAAATACCCAAATGTTCATCCAACAGTAGGAAGGATAAATAAATTGTGGTATAGTCACCAATAGAATATGCATAGTGATGAAAATGAATGAAATACAACTACATGCAATAATATGGATTAATCTCAGAAGCATAATGTTGAGTCAGGCTTACTAGATTTAGCAAAAGAAAAAAAATACAGGACATCCAGTTAAATTTGAATTTTAGATAAATGATGAATCATTTTGCATGGAACATACTTATATTAAAAATGATTCATCATTTATCTGAAATTCAAATTTAACTGGCCATCTTATATTTTCTCTGGCGACCTTACACTGAATGAAAGAAGTCAGACACAAAGGTTACCCTTTGGGGAAGCTACAGACTGGAAGCATGCATAAATGATACTTCTGGGATGCTTGTAATATTGTTTCTTGATCACCACTTATTCATCAAACTGTATAATTATGATTCGGGCATTTTTCTGAATGTATATTATACTTCGATTGAATAATCTACGTCATCCATCTGTAATTTATTTATAATCTATCTGGCAGTGATCTGAATATGTTTTATATTCAAAGTCACAACAAAAAAGAGATAATCTTAACAAGAAATGTACAGCACCCACACTGACTAAAGGGAGAGAAATACTTCGAATGGGTGATTTAATCCAGAATATAAATGGTCTATAAATATACGAGTATGTTCAACTTCACTAATAACTACAGAAATGAAAATGAGATACCATTTTTCACTTATCAAATTGGTAATAATACTTAAAGAGAAGTTAGAAAACTTTAGAAAAATGAATAATCACATGCCTTCATGAGAATCTGGTAGTATATTTTAAAAATTTAGATGGAGTTTGGGAAGATAGTAGGTTAAAGATATCCCAGAATCCCCTCTATTCCCAAATCTGATCCATCCACTCTGTTCTTGAGCCAAGCGGGTGTACTGTAATCAGCCAAGAGAACGAAGTCACACGATGGGTCTGAGACCTGATAGTAAGGGGTGATGCAGAGTTTTTCACCTCTGGAAGAGATGAGAACTCTGAGCCAAGGACTTAGGGTCTGCTGTAATAGAGCCAAGGTACAAAGATGGGAACATGGCTTCTGGGGAAGGCTTGGCCTGCAGGACTCTATGAATTCCCGGGGGACAGTCGATATTGTCAGCGTGAGTACGCCAGGTTTCTCTGGATCTGAAAATGCTGAGAAGAAACTGAAGAGTTGGGCTGGGTCCTCTCCATCTTGAGGTAAGGACAGCACCAAGAAACAAAGGTACAGAGAGGCTTTCTCTTGACACCTCCCAAGGGTGTGAGCAGTGACAACATGCTGCTACAGTGCTGGCTCGTGAGCAGAAACCACCGTGCCTTTTCTACTCACACAGCTGCTAGGACTTGAGGCACTTGAGCCCCAATGAACAAAGAAAAATAACAATCCACATAAGGGGACCTTAAAGCCAAAGAGAGGCCAAGTGGAACCCTTAGAATAGGCCTTTAATGAAACAGAGTTGCTGAAAGAAACAGACAATTCGAGCTTAAAAAGGATCTCCCTACGAGATTAAAGTACAGCATAGAAAATACTTTTTGGAACTAGAAGAACTAAATACTATTTACTGAAACCAGTAGCAATTATCATTCCAAATTTAAAACACTAAAACCATTCCAATTAAAATCAGAAACTAGATCCTCCTGAAGAAAGCAACTTTACAAGTCCAGGGTGTATCCTTCAACATCCTTCTCCTTGCTAATGAACAAAAAAATAAGAGAATTAGTAATAGGAATAAATATTGGCAAAGAGATCATTTTCTTCTTACTATTATGATTTTATACTAAGAAAACCCAAGACTCCAGTTAAAAAAAACTTAGAACAGAGCTATATGTATCAGGATGAATGAATCTCACAAATGTAACATTGAGCAAAAACAAAAAAACACAACACCAGTGACAAAAGAACACATATATTATGAAACAACTTATGAAAAGTTTAGAAACAAGCAAAATATCACTGCATATTGCTAAGGGATATAAGACTAAGGAAATGAATGGATAAGATAAACACCACACTCAGAATGCCAGTTAAAGTCACTCCCCTACCTGTCTGATGCAACCTTACCACTCAACTGACACTGCTCTGGCAAAGATTATAGAAAACCTCAATGGCCAAATCCATCTGTCTCTTCTCAGTCCTCATCTTATGTAACCACTCTGAAGCATCTTACACAGGTGTCAATCCCTCTTTTCTAGAAACTCTTACCTTGGTTTTTAAGCTACTACTATTCTCCTGTGCCTCTTCAACCCTTTTAATTGGCTCATTTACTCCTGACTCTTCAATATTACTGCTTCTCACTAATATTTAGTGTTGGCTGTCTTATTATCTAGTCTTTCTCCACACAACTCTCCCTGGGCAACCTCACCCATACATTCCAAATATTTATCTCCAGCCCAGATGTTGCTTCTTTTTAAAAAAATTTTATTTAGGGAGCCTGGGTGGCTCAGTCGTTAAGCATCTGCCTTTGGCTCAGGTCATGATCTCAGGGTCCTGGGATCGAGCCCCCCCGTTGGGCTCCCTGCTTGGCGGGAAGCCTGCTTCTCCCTCTCCCACTCCCCCTGCTTGTGTTCCCTCTCTCGCTGTGTTTCTCTTTCTCTCAAATAAATAAAATCTTAAAAAAAAAAGAGGAAACGTTCTATTTATTGGATTGTCTGGGTGGCTCAGTCGGTTAAGTGTCTGCCTTCAGCTCAGGTCATGATCCCAGGGTCCTGGGACGGAGTCCCAAGTCGGGCTCCCTGCTTAGCTCGGAGCCTGCTTCTCCCTCTGCCCCTCCCCCCTGCTCTTGCTCTCTTTCTCTTCCTGTCTCAAAGAAATAAATAAAATCTTTAAAAATAAAATAGAAGTCATTCCTTCACTCAACAAATAAGTGCCTACTACATGCCAGGCATGAGGCCAGGCCTGGGGCTACAGAGGTGAACAAAACAGACAAGGTTTCCGGGTTCCCCCATTACCAACGGTGTGGCAGTGAGCGTTCCGGTCTCGTACATCTGTGTGTACAGGTATGACTACTCCCCTAGCAGAGCTTTATGCCAGTGCGGCTACTGGATCAAATAGTGTGTGAACAGTTACTTCGGATACATACCAGAATAGTGCCCTCAAAAAATGCTTAACAATTTACGTGTCCACCTTTCCCCCTGCCCATTGCTCTCTTAGGTTTATATCCTAGACAAACTCTCATGCAGGTGAACAGTGGTGCATCGATCATGAGTGTTCACGACAGCCTTGTTTACGAGAGCAGTAAAGTTGAGAAACGACGGGAGAATAAATGAAATTATTGTACATCCACGCGATGAAATGAAAATGCCCGAACCAGAGCTACCTGTATCTACATGAGTATCTCTCACAGACCTAAAGGTGAGCGAAGAAAGCAAACCACAGGGCGCCTGGGTGGCTCAGTAGGTGAAGCATCTGCCTTCAGCTCAGGTCATGATCCCAGGGTCCTGTAATTGAGCCCCACATCAGGCTCTCTGCTCAGCAGGGAGTCTGCTTCTCCTACTCCCTCTGTGCTCTCTTGCTCACTCTCTCTCTTAAATAATAAAATCTTTTTTTTTAAGTTTTATTTATTTATGTAATCTCTATACCTAATGTGGGGCTTGAACTCACAACCCTGAGATCAAGAGTCATATGCTGACAGAGCTAGCCAGGTGTCCCCCAGATGTTGCTTCTAAGCTCTAGTTCTGAATTTCCCATTTATGCATTTCAAATCTGACATGTTCAAAATCAAACTTACTATCTTTCTGCAGTCTGCTCCCTATATACCTAGGTCTTGCTTTCTTGCTCATGTCCTTCAGCTAATGGCATCTTCCACTTGATCTAAGGCCATGATTTTGTCATAAACTTTTTTTGCCTCACAAATTAAATCTACTTGAGTACACCACCTTCCTCCACCCCCAATAATGCAATATCAACAAAATTCTGATGGACCACATCCATCCTCTGAAAATATCCAAGAGGCGCCAGCAACTTTCTTAGCTCTTGGTAGTTAAAAAATGATTCCCTCTAACAGTGGGGAGCTTGGCTTTGGGAATGATATTTTGTTAACTAAAGAAAACTTAATTCTGCTGGGACAAGTCACACCCCGTAAGCCTCTTCCACCCTCAAGATCTACCTCAAAAGTTGACAAGCACCCTGGCTAGCTCCTAGAGTTCTTAGTTCAGTTGGGCTTGTCTATAATATCAGTAGGGCCCCTATCCTCCCCATTAACCACCATCCAGAGCAAGTAAAACACAGAAGATGGAATCGATAATTATTAAAAGGGTACTATATACCAGGAATTATAATGCTTATTTTACATATATGAGTTCACTTAATCCTGACATCTCTGTGAGGGTATATAGTCAAGTCCTATTTTATAAATGAAGAAATTGATGCTTTGAAGCTAAAATGGGTAACTCAGAATGTGGACGCAAAACTCTAATGCAAATGAGTGAAAATTCCTTGAAAGCCCCTAAAAGTCTTTGAAGATGTTGCTAAGTCACAAGCCACCAACCACCTATGACTCTATCACTGGTGGACTGGAAACTGCAAAATTCTTGAGAGATTGAAAATAGATGTATAAGGCTAACAGAAGAAAAAATATATAGGAGAGAACTGCTGTGAATAGGTGGTACCAACAGTAGGGGAAGTGCAGACTTGAAGGCTGTGGATTTAGCAAACAGGAGGGAGCCTTGGGATAGGAGTCTATGCTAATTGGTTGTGGTACCAGAGTACGAGTAGGTCACTGGCCTGGTAGCCAATGACATGGCAGGAATAAGTCCAAACACAAACATGAAAATATACAGAAGAAAACCCTTTGTTAAAAGAGAACATTGGGTCGGGAATGAATGAATGAATGAATGAAAGAAAGAAAGAAAGAAAGAAAGAAAGAAAGAAAGAAAGAATCAAGCTACATGACTGCGATAAGGGATGCGAAAAGACATACCAGGCAAGGGTTAACAAAGAGAAAGTAAATGAAAAAGTGTTCATCAGGTAAAATAGATATAATCCTCTGAGAAGATATATGCCATGATACTTTATGCAGCTAGCAACATAGCTTCAAGATATATAACGTAATGCCGTTGTGTAGTGACAGATGGTAACTACACTTACCATGGTGAGCACTGAGTAATGTACAGGAGTGCTGAATCACTATGTTGTACACCTGAAACTAATATAACATTGTATGTCAACTATACTGCAATAATAAAAACACAATAGCTGCAAAAATTGTGTGTGTGTATAATCATAAAAATGCATACATATAATGCATAAATAAATATAAGGAGAAATCGACAAACCCTTGGTCATATTGTCACAAAATAACATACTAAGTAAATAACAAGAAAGAACATGAAAAGCCAAATAATTTAATTAAAGAGTTTACCTAATAGGCAGATATAGAACAACATACCCAACAGAAAACACACTTTTTTCAAATATACATGGAATATTAAACAGACCAAACAAGAATCAGGCCAAATTTCAAAAAGAAGAAATCACACACATTCATTGATCATAATGGAATAAGTCAGAAATAAACAATAGGATACATAAAAACACCTTCTACATAACTCTTAGGTTAAAGGAAAAATGAAAAAGGAAATACCTAATTTAGAAATTAATAGAGGACTATTTCTCAAAATTATAAGATTATACACAGTGGTACTTAGAGAAAAATGTATAGTTTTAAAAGTATCTTTTTAGGGGTGCCTGGGTGGCGCAGTTGTTAAGCGTCTGCCTTCGGCTCAGGGCACGATCCCAGCGTTCTGGGATTGAGCCCCACATCAGGCTCCTCCACTAGGAGCCTGCTTCTTCCTCTCCCACTCCCCCTGCTTGTGTTCCCTCTCTTGCTGGCTGTCTCTCTCTGTCAAATAAATAAATAAAATCTTTAAAAAAAATAAAAATAAAATAAAAGTATCTTTTTAAAGAAGAACAGATGAAAACAGATGAGCTATGCTACCAAAAGAGAAATAATCAAATGGCATACTCAAATAAAAGAAAAAAATCAGTCCTGAATGTAACTTAGCTTCTAGAGCCAGTTATCAATTTGTAGGAAGTACAGAGGAACAAGAAACATGTTAAAACTACATGGGGATACGCAATTACTAAAATTCAGACTATGAGAAGTTCTATAAGACAACCTGATTTCTTCAGTAAATAACTTATAGAAAGTTGAGGGGTAAGGAGAGACGGAGGAGGTATCTACAGACTAAAAGAGACTTAACAGAACTATCAAGTAATAGCAATGTGTGGACTTTGTTTAGATCCTGATCCAAATAAATAAAATCAATGAGACTACTGGAAATGTGAGCACTGACGAGATATTTGATGATATTAAGGAATTATTAATAATTTTTAGGTGATTATATTCTTAAAAGAATTCTTATTTTTTTCAGATACAAACTGAAATAAATAAAAAATGTATCTGGGATTTGCTTCAAAATAATATCAGAGGGAGACAGTGGTTAGGATACAGATGAAACAAGACTGGTCATAAATTTGTCATTGTCAAAACTGTATGACAGGTATGTGGAGGGTTCATTATACCATCTTGACCTCTTGAAAAGCTTTAAAAAAAAAGAGAACTAAGCTTTCAACTCAGGAAGCAATACAATGAATATAACAAAACAACCTGGGAGGAAGTCATTAATAGAGAGTAAAAAATAAAATACAAAAAAAAGGAGAGTTAATCAACAAATCTGTCAAATGTGGTAGAAAAAATAGAGAAGATATATAATAATCAATGAATTAAAAGTAGAGACATAATTACAGATATGGAAATTAAACATATAGAGTAAATCTATATGCAAAATTTGCCAATAAATTTGACAATCTAGACAAAGTGAATAATTCTCTAAAAAAATGTAAATTATCAAAATTGGCCCCAGATATAGAAAATCTAATATCCAAGAAAACTTCAAAGATAATTCCCATGTTATATAAACTGTACCAGAGCACAGAAAAAAATCAAAAGCTTCCCAACTAATTTTATACAGTTGGCAAAACCTTCAAACCAAAACTGGACAAGGGGAGCACACACAGAAAAAAAGTTATAGGCCACTCTCTCATAGGAACATATATGTAAATGTCCTAAATTGAAAACTAGTACATGAAACTCAGCAATGTACAGAAAGAATAATTTATCATGGTCAATAGGGGATGATTCAATGGTAGAAAAGTTACTTTTACAACTCACTCTAACAATAGGTTAAAAGAAGAAAAACTACATGATCATTAATTTCCAATAAATGATAAAACTGAACACTCATTTCTTATTTTAAAAATATGTACTTCTGGGGCACCTGGGTGGCTCAGTTGGTTGTGGGTCTGCCTTCAGCTCAAGTAATGATCCCAGGGTCTTGGGATGGAGCCCCACCTCGGGCTCCCTGCTCAGTGGGGAGTCGGCTTCTCCCTCTGCCTCTCCCACTTGTGCTCGTGGTCTCTTTCTCTCTCTTAAACAAATAAATCTTTTAAAGAAATAAAAATATAAAAATATACTTCTTAGCAAAATAGGAATAAAAAGTCACTTCCTTAGCTTGATAAAGGATATCTGCCAGAACTGCAGTGATAATTAAAGGTGAAACACCAGCAACATTCTGGCTAGAGTAAAAACAGAAAAAAATGAGAATGGCTACTCTCACTGGTACTGTTCAATCTTGTACTGAAAAAAGAAGTGTCTATTTGAAAATAATATGAATATCCACCTAGAAAATCCAAGAAACACAACTGACAAATGATGAGAAACTAAGAAAGCAGGGTGCCTGGGTGGCTCAGTTGCTTGAGTGTCTGACTCTTGGTTTTGCTCAGGTCATGATCTCAGGGTTGTGAGATCGAGCCCTGCATCTGGCACTGCAATCGGTGGGGAGTCTGCTTGAGATTCTCTCCTCTCCCTCTGCCCATCCTCCCATTTGCTCTCTCTCTCTCTCTCTCCCCCAGTCTCTCTCAAATAAATAAATAAATAAATCCTTAAAAAAGGAAACTAAGAAAGCAATTCAGCAATGTGCCCAGATACAAGATCAAAATTTGAAAAATAATATTTTACCTAGACAGGATTAGAAAACAAAATAGAGGGGCACTTGGGTGGCTCAGTCAGTTAAGCCCCTGACTCTTGATTTTGGTTCAGGTCATGATTTCAGGGTTGTGAGATTGAGCCCTGCATCAGGCTCTGCGTTGGGCAAGGAGCCTGTTTGAGATTCTCTCTCTCCCTCTCCCTTTGCCCCTCCCACCCTCACCCGCACTCAAGCTCAATCTATCTTAAAAAAAAGAAATTAATTTTTTAAAAAAGAAAATAAAATAGAGATATTCAAAATAGCAACACAAAGTATAATATTCTAGCATATGCCTACCAAGACAGGTGTATAAGAATTATACCAAGAAACCTGCAAAAGCTTACTGAAGGGCATAAAAGACCTGTGTAAACACGGAGAGGTCATGCTCCTGGATGAGTAGGCACAATTCTCAAGTTAATCACTAAGTTGAATTCAGAATTTATGCAATTTGTGAATTTTTCATAGAACTTGATAACCTGATTCTAAAACTCAACTGGAAGAGAAAATAATCAAAATGGTTCTGATAAAAAAAAAGTGAGGAGAAACTTGCCCTTCCAGAGATGAAAATATACTATATATTACACCTATTAAAGGGTTTAAGAATAAACAGATACACTAACAGGGCAGAAGAGAGTCCAGAAACAGACCCATACACACATCATCAACTCAATATACCACGATACTAGGTCCACTCAGTGCCTAAAGGGACTTCTTTTTAAAATAAATGGTGCTAGAACAATTGCATATCTACATGAAGTCCCGGAAATGACCTTCGACCCCTATCTCACTTTACAACCCAAAACTAATTCAAGATAGATTACAGAACTATGTAAAAGCTAAAACTATAAAGCTTCAAGCAGAAAACATAGATTATCTTCATGACTTTGGGTGGGCAAAGATTTCATGGACAAGATTCAAGTGCTCTAAGCATTAATGAAAAGAAATGGTAAACTGGACTTCATAAAAAATGAAAATTTCTGCTCATCAAAAGACATCATTAAAAAGACAGACAAGCCACAGACTGTAAAAAAAAAATTTGTAACATACATTATCTGACACTTGAATCCAGAATATATAAAGAACTCCCATAAATCATCAATAAAAAGACGAATACTTCAATTTCTTAAAATGGGCAAAAGACTTGAATGGACACTTCAACAAAAGAGATACATAAATAGATAGTAAGTACATGACAAGAGGCTCAACACTGTCATCTTTGAAATGCAAATTAAAACCATGATGAGATCCATCTGACACCCACACCCAAACATTAGTTTCTAAGACAACATCTTTTTTTTAAGATTTCATTTATTCATTTGAGAGAGAGAGAGATCAGTGGAGGGGTAGGAGAGGGAGAAGCAGACTCCCTGCTGAGCAGGGAGCCTGATGTGGGACTCGATTCTGGGACTCAGAGATCATGACCTGAGCTGAAGGCAGATGCTTAACTGACTGAGCCACCCAGGGCCCCGACAACATCTTTGAAGATGTGATAAACTGGAACTCTCATATATTGCTGGGATATTAGGAAAGAGAACTATTAGGCACTTTCTTAAAAAGTAGAGAACTATTAGGCACTTTCTTAAAAAAGTTAAGCATACATCCACTTCCTCCACTCCAACATATTTACCCAAGAGAAATGAAAACATATATTTACAAAAAGACCTATACATGAATGTTCAAGGCAGCCTTATTGATAATAGCTAAAAACTGGAAATAACCCAAATTTCCATCTACAGGAGAATAGAAAAACAAGTAGTGGTATAATCAGATAATGGAATAATACTCAGCAACACAGAGGATCACATTATTAATCAAAGCAAGAACATGGACAAATGTCAAAAAAAAAAAAAACCCTAACCACATTATGCTAAACAAAAGAAGCCAGGTACATAAAAATTATATGATTCCATTAATACAAAGTCTAAAAACATGCAAAATTAATCTATGGTGACAGAAGTCAGAAAGAAAGTAGTTGCTTAAAGTGGAATGTGGGCAGGGTGGACTGACTGGAAGGGGGTACAAAGGAACTTTGTGGGGTAGATGGAAATGTTTCACATCATGTTTTGGGTGATAGTTACAACCCAAACTGGGTGATGAGTACATATACAACTACCAAAATTCAACAAACTGAACATTTAAAATACATGCCTTTTATTGCATATACATTTTACCTCAAGAAAAAAATAGGAAAACACACACATAAAACATGAATGAAAAGATTATAAAGTGAAAAAATGAGACTGAGAAAAATATATGTAATATACATAACAAGATATTAATATCTAGGATATATAAACAACTTCTAAAGTCAACAAAAATACAATCTGAAAGAAAAAAATAAGCAAAAAAAAAAAACCACCCCCAAAAAAGCAAAAAAACCAGACAATTCACAGAAATGGAAAGAGAAATGGCCAATAACATGAAAAAAATGCTCAGTTTCACAAGTAATTGGGGGAAATACAAATTTTTAAAAATAACATGCAATGTTCAAGATAGACAGAAATAAGAAAGGTCAGTAATATCTAACATTGTCAACACTACAGGGAAACATTCTCATATAGTGTAGGTGGCCTACATACTGCAACAGACATTTTAGAGAACAATATTTAGCAGTATTTAAAATCTCAAATGTGTATGCCCTTCACCCTAGCAATTCCTCTTACTGGTATATAATCTAGAGAATACTCTCAAGTATTTATCACATACAAGGCAATTGACTGAGGCATCATTTTGCAATAGCTAGAAACCAGACAACCTAAATGTCATTCAAACCAGGAATAAATAAACAAGGTAGACTGTACACTGTGGAATCCTATATAGCAGTCATAAAAATGAGGCAGATTTATATAGTGGTACAAAAAATTATCAAAGATATCATTTTTAAAAGATTTTATTTATTTATTTGACAGAGAGAGAGGGAGAGAGAGGGAGAGAGTACATGTAGGCAGAACGGCAGGCAGAGGGAGAGGGAGAAGCAGGCTCTCTGCTGAGCAGGCAGCCCAATGCAGGGCTCGATCCTACGACCCTGAGATCATGACGTGAGCCGAAGGCAGACACTTACCTGATTGAGCCACCCAGGTGCCCCTCAAAGATATATTATTAAGAGACAAAAGAAAGTTGAAAAATAGTATGCGGATGACAGCACTCGTCTTTAAAAACAACAGGGAAACACCAGGTTAAAAAAATACAACAACACAAAAAACAACCAGGCAGGTGAAGTGGTTACACCTAGATTAGGACTGGGAGGGAAATCAAGGTGGGATGGTGGAGGGGCATGGTTTATCTTCATCAGCATTGTTTGTGTTTTACACTAGGAGTTTATTCATGTATCTTGTGTAATTCAAAGGGAATATATTAATTTAGCAATACCAAAATTTTAAAGGCATATAACAAATATATTACTACATGTACATGCACACTTACATACAGAAAAATATCTGGTGATAATACACACCAAACTTGACAGCCAGTTAAACAAGAGCGTGCTTGGAAACTTAAAAGGAAGATGTGGGGAATGAAGTGTCCACAGGAGGCTTTAAAAAGCTCTGATATATTTCTGAAGATCTAGAAAGCTGTGTGGACGCTCAGGAAAGACCTAAAAAGCCCTTATCTTGCACCCCTGGCTGACCTTGAGGACCTGCTCAAGAAGTGAAGACTAAGATAGTATTATAAAGAGCCTGTGTTAGAGACAAGCCCCAACACGTAACACAGAGCCCTAGGCAAATGCAGAAGAGTTACAGTTCAAGGCATTTAAGGAAGTCTGAGACAAATCATCAGCTAACCACTAAAGTAACTAAGCACGTACTTCTGTGACTGCATACTACTGGGAATTATAGAATTAGTCCGAGAAAGTCACTAAACATACAAAAACAACAAGTTAGGTTTATTCTGGGAATACGAGATTGGTTTAACATCCGAAAATCAACTAAAGCAATAAACCATATCAACAGAATAATGAACAAAAATAATGTGATGTCAATAGATGGTGAAAAATCATTTGACAAACTCATGATAAACACACTCAACAAACCAGGTTTAGACAGAAATTCTTCATCCTGGTAGGGGTATCTATGAAAACTCCACAGCTAACATCATACTTAATAGTAAAAGACTGAATGCTTTTCTCCTAAACTTAGGAACAAGACAACAATATCCATTCTCACCCTTTCTATTCAACATTGTCCTGGAGAGGTTCTAAGCCAGAAAGGAAAGAAAAGGAAATAAAGGCATCCAGACCAGCAAGAAAGAAGGAAAACGATCTCTGTTACAGATGACATGAACTTGTTAGAATCCTAAAGAATCCATTAAAAACCTATTAGAAATAATAAACAAGTTCAGCAAGGTTGCCAGACACAAGATCACTATACAAAGCTCAATAAACAATTTGAAAATGAAATTAAGAAAACAATTCCGTTTATAACAGCATTGAAAAGAATAAAATATTTAGGAATAAATTTAACAAAAGCAGCATAAAACTTATACAGTGAAAATTTTTAAAAATTATTTAAAGACATTTAAGAATATCTAAATAAATGGAAAGACATTTGATTTTTGTGAATTGAAAGACTTCATATTAAGATGGCAATACTTCCTTAATTGATCTACAGATTCAACATAACCCCTATAAAAATCCCAGCTGGCTTCTTTGCAGAAAATGACAGGCTGATCCTAACATTCATATGGAAATGCAAGGGACCCAGAATAGCCAAAACAACTTGAAAAAGAAGGAAGTTGGAGCACTCACACTTTCTGATTTCAAAACTTACTACAAAGCTACAGCAATCAAGACAGTGTAGTACTGGTGTAAGGGCAGACATACAGATCAATGGAATAGAACTGAGAGTTCAATTGCTTCTTGACAAAGATGCCAAGACAATTCAGCAGGAAAGATTAGTCTTTTCAACAAATGATGTGGGGATAACTGATTATCTACATGCGAAAGACTAAACTTTGGACTGCCACCTCACGCCATATACAAAAATTAACTCAAAATGGATCAAAGACTTAAATACAGCATCTATTTTTTTTTAAAGATTTTATTTATTTATTTGACAGAGATAGAGACAGCCAGCGAGAGAGGAAACACAAGCAGGGGGAGTGGGAGGGGAAGAAGCAGGCTCATAGCGGAGGAGCCTGATGTGGGGCTCGATCCCATAACACCGGGATCGTGCCCTGAGCCAAAGGCAGACGCTTAACCGCCGTGCCACCCAGGCGCCCCTTAAATACAGCATCTAAAACCATAAAGCTCTTAGAAGAAAACAGAAGCATAAATCTTTGTGACTTTGGATTAGGCATTTTCCATAGATATGACAGCAACCACATAAGCAACAAGAGAAAAAAAAATAGATGGATGGACTTCATCAAAATTTTTTAAATTGTTTGCTTCAAAGGATACCATCAGTAAGTGAAAACACAACCCAAAGAATGGGAGAAAACATTTGCAAAGCATACACCTGATAAGGGGTTAGTATCCAGAATGTACGAAGAACATACATAACTCAGCCACAAAAAGATAAATAACTCAATTAAAAAACAGGCAAAGAATCTGCATGAACATTTTTCTAAAAAGATATACAAATTGCTGATAAGCACATGAAACAATGCTCAACATCATTAGCCATTGGGGAAATGCAAACCGAAACCACAATGAGGTATCACTTCACACTCACTAGGATGGCTCCAATTAAAGACATAATAAAAGTAAGAATATGGAAAAATGAGAATCCTAATTTTAGAATTAGAATTCTAAGAATAACAATCCTGAGAATGTTCAAGTGGTACAGTTGCTATGAAAAACAATCTGGCAGTTCTTCAAAAAGTTAAACACAGAGTTACCATATGATCCAGCAATTCCACTCCTAGGTATATACCCGGGAGAAATCAAAACAGACGTCTACTTAAAAGCGTGTATGCCAATGCTCATAGCAGCATTATTCCTAATAACCCAAAGTGGAAACAACCCAAGTGTCTATCAATGGATAAATAAATATATATTGGTAAGTACTGATAATGAATGTGTAATAATAATATATTAATATATTCATGTAGAATATTGTTTGGCGATAAAAAGGAATGAATACTGATACATGCTACACAACACGGACAAGCCTTGAAAACACTGTTAAGTGAAAGAAAGAAGCCAGTCTCCAAAGACCATATATTGTACGACGAGATGTGTATGAAATGTCCAGAATAGGCAAATCTGTACAGACAGAAAGAGCATTAGTCATAGATAGGTGGGGCCGGGGGTGGGGCGGGGAGGAGGTTGGAGAAAACTAGGGAATGACTGCTAATGCATGTGGGTTTTCTTTTTGGGTGACGGAAACGTTCTAAAATTTACCATGGTGATGGTTACACAACTTTGTGAATATACTAAAAATTACTAAATTGTACAGTTTAAAAGAGTGAATTTTATGGTATATTAGTTACATTTAAATTTTTTTAAAAAAAGACACTTAAATGTTACTGTATGACCCAGCCAGCGATTACCCACTTAGGTGTATACCTAAAGGGAAATTAAAACATTTGTCTACACAGAAACTTAAACACAGATGCTCACAGAGCAATATTCAAAATAGCCAAATTGGATACAACTGATGAACGGACAAACAAAACGTATATCCACACAATGGAATATGATTCAGCAGTCAAAGGGAACGAAGTATTGCTACACACTACAACACAGACGATCCTTGAAAATCTTATGCTAAGTGAAACAAACCAGTCACAAAAGACCACATATCGTACGATTATACTTATATGAAATACAGGTCATGCTTGCCTACAGCTAGAGAAGGGGCTGGGAATGCAGATTGACTGCTAAATGGTATGGAGGGTAAGTTTCTTTTTGAGAGTGATAAACATGTTCTAAAATTAGATTGTGGTGCTGGTTGCACAACTCTGTGAATATAGCCACCGAAGTGTACAGTTTAACTGGGTGAATTCTATGGTATGTGAATTATATCTCAATAAAGCTGTTAAAAAAACCTCAGAACTGTAAACCTAAAAAAAGACAGAGGCACAAGAACCTTTAAAAATAGTATTAAGAAGGCTAAATCTCACAGTGCAAACACAGAACAAAAAGGGCACTTTCAAATACATTCAGAACAAAAAGCTCAATGAACAAGAAATAGATCTTTGCCCTGTGCCCGCAGTATAATAATATGTGACAGAGGTAAAATTCCTCAATTACTATTTTTGCTCCTGCATTCTCAGTTCCCAAGAGGGAACTGCAGCCCAATAGGAGTAAAGAGGTAGTTAAGTGAGAACTCAACTCCTTTAACAGGAGTTCAAATATCTTGGAGCAGATGAATTACAGCCAAGGAAATGCAAAGTACTTTCAAATGAGAATGCTGAAGCTATGTCAATGATCTTTGAAGAATCACAGAGAAAGATGTTCTAGAAGACTGGGCAGATGTAATTTCAATTTTCAAAAAAAAAAAAGAAGAAGTAGAAGTTAATTCTATAAATTACAGACTGGTAAGTTTGATATAAGTCTTCTAAATTACTACAGAATTGATGGTTACAGGGATGGCTTGCAAGAACCTATAAAAGGAAGAATAAGCACTAGAAGCCTGCTTGAATTCACTAAGAAGAAGACAATTTAGGCTAATCCTTATTTCTTTTTTGTAATGTCACTAAACTGGTAGCTAAGAGAAATATGGCAGACTTCGTATATCTGAACTTTAGCAAGGCATCTGGCAAAATCTTTTATGAGATCCTTAAGCACGAAATGGAGAAATAGGGGCTGGTTGTTAATTTTTGTTAGATAGGTTAATAATCACTTGAAAGATCATTCCCAAAGCATGCAGATTACCAGGCCACTATCATGCTAGACTAAGGTCTCTAATAGCATACACCATGGGGTTCTCCTAGCCTTAGGAGCTTCCTCATTTATATCCAACAGCTTAAATGAAGATATGGAAACCATGCTGATGAGGTTTATAAGTGACAATATCCGAGAAGGATAGTGAATACTTGAGATGACAGAATCAGGAGACTGATTTTAATCATAAGTAGTTGGGGATAAAACAAAACAAAACCAAACAAAAACTAAAACTTGCCTGGACCAGATGAAATCAAACCAAGGGCCAGATCCAAATCTCATACCTAAATTAGAAAATGAGTGCAAGGGAAAGAAACAGTTTTTCACTATTTCTGATATTAGCCTCAAACTTGAATTGTAGTTACTGTTAGAATATGACCTGAAATATTTCAGTCAAGACACCAATGACACAACAAGAGTACTAAATGTTTTCATCTACAACTGTGGCCTTAATTTCTCTCACCCTCTTTCAGACGGTCCCCTTCAGCCTTGGTTTTCTTCTGTCTTTCTGATCCAGCAAGGTCTACGAGATGCAGTTTAGAGCGAAAGCTGCTATTCCTGTGATGACAAGAAGACACAAATGAGAATGGTACATGAGCTTGAGGGTGGCTGAATGTCAAAGCCGACCTGCTGGCTCTGGTTTTCTTTCAAGTCAGTCAAAATGGCTCCATGGTTACCAGTGTCCAGGGTACTGATGTCTGATGATCGTCAACTGCACTGAAGAAGCAACTTAATATTCAACTTTAGTAGAACTAACGTTAACAATCTTGACTCTTTAAACTGTGAACTCCAACTTACTTGTCACTCTTCTTTCTTTGCTCTATGGAGATTGTAAAGATGGCATGAGATCGGGATGACTGGGAGTTCATAGCTGTGGAGGCCACAGTCCTACAGTTGTTGCCCTGCTCCAAACAGGAAACAGTATCCAGAGCGACTACAACAGTCTTCTCGGTGAGTCCCACAATCTAATTCAGAGAAAGAAAAAAATGCCCTTATGATTCTGCTTTACATACTTCATCAGAGATAGAAGGACTGGTAGGTTAAAAAATAATGCTTTGATGTTCTAAGAGAACCTCAATAAATAGAACAGTTGTGGTGATGAGGACCGTTTTAACTAGCAACTCTGTGGTCACTGCAAACCAAGGTCTCCAGTCTCCCCTAGGGACTTCCATAACAAGGGCACCAGACAACACTGGAGCTAGAAGAGATCTCTAGATTTTAGGATAAAGCAATGGATAGGTGCCTTCCAGGGAGGCCCCAAGTGAAGGTAAGCTTTAGCCCCGAGAACAGCAAGGGCAACACAAATACTTAACGGTATTTCTCTTTGCTACTTTCTCCACGTGACCCTATGCTCCTCCCCATACCTCTGACCGGTTTTAGACTTCATTTTCACTAGGGGAAATGCAGGAAAACAGGGTGCTAGGCTTCGTATTGTATCTACCCGAGAGAATTTGTACACGTTAAAATCTCTTGGAGCCCCTGGAGATTGAACTAGATGATTATGAAGCCCCTGCTAGCCCAAATATGCTATTATTTTATTACTCCATAGCTCCCAGATCTACATCTGTGGCCCTAATTCCTAGTCCTTCATTTTTAATTGCCTGCCACTTACACTTTGAAAACAGTGAATTATAAACCAAACGCATCTTCCTTCCACCAGCCCCGATTCTTTCCACTTCTGTTAATATTGCTATGCTTAAAACCTCAGATTCACCTTCAATTCCTCTCCTCCCATTTCGCCATACCTCATCTATCACCAACTCCCCGCCATTTTTCTTTTGAATCCGTTGCTTTCTTTTCTTTTCCACATCTACCTGCCTTATCCAGGTCGATCTTACTTCATGCCTGAAGAATAAGACAAAGTTTCTCCAAATGGCCTTCCTCATCCTAGTCTGTCTCCTTTTCAAGCCATTTCTGTTTCGTCTCCCTAAAATCCTGCTTCCGAAAATGTCACCCAAGTACTAAGTTCAGTGCTAGATAATGAGGATCTGAGGAGATTTTAGGACACTCTCCTAACCTCCAGGAGCTAACACAGTTGGAGAGATACGTGCGCAAGATAAAAACTTGGTAAAAGTGGCCATAGCAGTCTCACTTATATTCTGTCCATGGGGATGGAACACATGAAGCGTTAGCCTGGCTTCATAATCTGGTCCTAACACATCTATCACTTCTCAACCCAGAGCCTCGAATCCAGACAGACTGGGCTAGTCTTACTACCCCAAGGAGTATATTTTCTGCTTTTCTGCTTAACTACTCCTTACTACAAGAATACCCTTACTTCTTTTCTCTCTACTTATATTCCATCTATCCCACCTGAAGAGTGTTGACAAACTTGTTCTTACCCACCTGGATTTAAATAAAAAACGCACACTGCTTTGTATTGAAAATTGCACCTCAAATAATGCTTGGGATTTAATTCCTGCCTTGGCATGGGGCATAGAAAAGATCTTGGAACTGGGTTAAGACCTGGCTCAGTACCAACATTCTTTCTGGTGATGCATTTTGCCCAGGTTTCTTTTTTTTTTTTTTAAGATTTTATTTATTTATGTGACAGAGAGACAGCCAGCGAGAGAGGGAACAGAAGCAGGGGGAGTGGGAGAGGAAGAAGCAGGCTCCTAGCAGAGGAGCCCGATGTGGGACTCGATCTCGGAATGCCAGGATCGCGCCCTGAGCCAAAGGCAGACGCTTAACGACTGCGCTACCCAGGCGCCCCATTGCCCAGGTTTCTTATCCCCACTATCCAAATTGTCTTCCTGTATTCCAAGTTTATCAGGTTTTTTTTAAGATTTTATTTATTTATTTGAGAGAGAGAGAGGGAGAGCAGAGAGGGACAGTAAGAGAGAGAAGCGGACTCCCCGCTGAGCAGAGAACCTGATGCAGGGCTTGATCCCAGGACCCTGGGATCATGATCTAAGCCGAAGACAGATGCTTAACCAACTGAGCCACCCAGGCGCCCCTATCAGGCTTTCAAAATAGGTCTGATCCTTCAAGCCTTGCTTTTAGTACCTGGCTAATGACTTAATAACCCAGAAGGAAAAAAATCAGAAGCACGCAGGCTCCTCATGCGCCTGTACCCTAAACCTTCATCTTTCTGTGCAGTGAAGAGAGGAAGGGGAAGAAGATGGTTAAGACACAATTTTACCAAGTTTTCCCATCTATATAACCTACTCTCATCCACTTCCAGCCTTGGATCCTCTCCCTGAATACTCCAGCTGGAGCTAGACCCAAGCTCTGCCTGTCTTCAATACCGGCTTCTGGATTTGGTCCACTCCTACATACAAAACTCCCAACCTTGCCTCAAATTTTTTGCTCAGCTATAGCTCCTCATCCTGCATCTAAACCATATGACAGAAGCCTCTCATATAAGTCCTCTCTTCTTCCTGTGGTACTTATGGATTTTAAATTTTTTATAGTATTTTTTTCCTTTTTAAATATTATCCCAAAGCCTAGCATAATGTCTGTTATAGTGGCGGCCCAACAGAATTTTCTGTGACCATGGATAGGGTCCAAATCTATGCTATAGTAGCCTACAGTAGTCATAGCCACATGTAGCTATTAGGCACTTGATATGTGGCTGGTGTGACAAAGGGACTGAATTTTAAATTTCATTATAGTTTAGTTCACTTAAGTTTAAATAGCCATTTGTGGCTAGTGGCTATTGTACTGAATAGCCCAGGCTTAGACCTCTGTAAATAACTAATAAACATTTAATTGATATTAGCATTCTTTCAACAGGTAACAGGAAGATGATAAAACTTCCTTCTCCAGAAGCGCTCCCATCTAGGAATTCTAGATTAACAAAGGAAATTAGGATCACACAAAATCTGAAAGACTGAGATGTCAGTAGCCACTTAAAACCACAATGGCAAATAAAAGGGATATGAACTTTAGCAGTGGCCAACATTTTTCAATAACAACAAATAAGAGACAAACACACCTTTATGCCTTCTTTAGGATCCTCCCGTATATTTATTTGAGAGGCTTTCTCACGAGATGGGCATAGAAGATCCAAGATTTCCTCGTTGTAAATCTGGTATTGTTAAAAATAAAGTGGTTAAAACAAGATGTTAACAGTGGAAATCCTGGGGTGGTGGGATCATAGGTGATTTTTTAAATTCTTTGTGACTTTCTGTATTAAAAATTTTTTTACAACATATTATTTCTATAATTAAGAAAAGGACTCCAATCTCACATGAAACCATTTGACACAAAGAAGAATGAATTCACATATTCATTGTAACAAAACTGAGACTGCTCTCTTAACATGGTTTCTTGGGAATAGCAGACCCAATGAAAAGTTACATGAGTGCCCAAATTCAGTTCTTTGATGGTACCATAACAGCATCACCTTCCCTATTCTGTTACAGTGTTGAGGTAACGGGTCCTTAGTGGAGGGTGCAAATGGGAAGCAACCCGGAGAAGTGGCAACCAATACTTCAACAACCAGAACTTTAAGTATTTAGAACAGTGTTTAGCACATAGCAAGCACCATATTTGTTTGCTATTATTGCCACTGCTGCAATTTAACATACCAGGTTATTAAGTAATTTTTACATTTGATTACCTGACCACAACTGGCCTAATCAAGAGATTCAAGAAGTCTAAATCTTAATGATGTTTAACTCCCTGTCTTCCAACTCCACACCTCTGATACCTATTAACATATTAAGATTCAACTCCAGGGTGAAGTATTCACATACGATATATAATTTCATGCTTACATTATGTAAGTTTAATCATTGCTCGTTAAAGATATCACTACTATGGAACCAACTAGCTAGCTTTCCAAAAACCATAAATTTCCTGAACATGCGTTAGATATAACTGGCCAGTCCAGTTGTACAGTGATATTCATTAGAATGAAAACCCCACTAGGGTAGAGATTTTCATGTTTTGTTCACGGATATATCCCAAGTACCTAGAACAGGCCCTGTAATGCAGTAGGTATTCAATAACATCTATTGAATAAACACATTCTATTGTCACACAGCGCAATACTTCACTCATTTTTAATAACATTCTTCCTGAAGCAGAAGGTTTATCACTTAGGCCTCAAAACAGTAAAGGAAAATCAAATATTTTTCTGCAGACTCTATAGGGAATCAGCAGCAGAGGCCAAATTGGAATTAAAGAACTCCTATCATCTTTTTATGTGGCAATGCCAACTCCTCTAACAATCAGATTAAACAGACTATTCTGACAAGAAAAGAACTGGGCGGGAGCCAGCTCCCACTGAGCCAGTAAATTTTCTCTATCAATTTATTAAAATGTAATTTACTAAAAATGCAATTTACTAATTTGAGTCATGCCAGGAAAAAACTTGATTTGGATTTATTTTTTCTACCCAGAGATACATTTGAATTCAGTATAATTAAAGATAAATCATTTACCTCCAAGTATGACACTTTCAGGGTAAATTCAATGTCATTCTTTTTATCAATTTCTTTGAAGAGCAATTGTATTACCCTAGGAATGACCCCAACTGTTGGTTCATTCTCTTGCTCTGCAGTGTATGCACCTCCCATTGAATAGGTTTTTCCAGAGCCAGTCTGCCCATAGGCCAGGACGGTTGCATTGTATCCTAGCAAAATAGAAGTCACATGCATAGTGGTGCTCAATTTTCATCCAACCAATACACACACTTTCCTTCAGCAATTACTTGCCACAAAATGGAGACTGCTCTCTTAAGACAAGGGTCTCTTAGGAATAGCAGACACAGAGAAACATACGCATGCCAGGATTTTGCATTACTCCAAACCAGCAAAGAAGAAAAATATCAACCCCAGAACTTTGCCCTTCTTCATTGCCCTTAAAGGCTAGGAAGTAAAACACTTAAAGATACGGCTGAGATAATGAAGGTGGCCGATTCACTGCCAAAAAGCCATTCAGAGCTTTATAATTCTACTTTTAGCAATTCTAAATTATGGGAATTAAATGAAATTCTTAGAAGTTGCATAAATAGAAGGGATTCCAACATATATGTTTTTGATGACCAGTCTTCATCTGAAAAAGGCAACAAAGTTGACTTTTACAATCAATGAAAGCATCCACTCCCTATCTAAACTCTCAGACTGCATCTGGACCATATTATCAGGCTCCTTGGCCTTTTTTTTTCTTTTTAAAAGAACTTGTTTGTCTAAATGAAGACCTTCCTTGATATTCTGAAAGATCATAAGATGTTACATCAAGATTTTCACTGTAATAAATAGCCAGTATCACCAGCATGACCATGGGGAAAAATAATAACATTCTACAATCTTCTACAATACCACAGATATGTATATATAGTAGGAACTGGGGAAACCAAGTTTCAGTACTTTTCCCAAAATATTCAGGGCTCTCTGGTATTGGGAGTTCAGAGTACAAGAGCTGATTGAAAAATATTGGCTTTGTCTTTGCAACTGAGAACAATGTTAACCAAATATATATATTGGAATCACTATCTACTTTATATTGCCTCTAAAGACTATAATTTAATTCTCATAGATTCCCAAGTTAAGACAAAAGTATAGAACTACAGTGCTCTTACTGAGCTGTGAAGCAACATTCTAAGGAAGATGACCAGATAATAAAGGGTCTGGAGACCATACTGTCTCCAGAATAGCTAAAAGAAAGAGGGATGGTTAATTAGAAGAGACTTAGGCAGAATCACATAATCATCTTCCAAATGTGTAAAGAGGAAAAAGATTAACTTTATAGTGGAGAAGCCTGGCAGGTAAGATAATCGAATAATCAAAATGAACATCAGCAGTAATGAAACAAATCATCATGTGCTGCCCAATAGGATTCAATGGGAAGAATACAGCACCAATTCTGTGATATTCCTACTGCAGACATACAACCTGAATCCAGTCATAAATAAACATCAGACAAACCCAAATTGATAAACAGTTTGCAAAACAACTGGCCTGTGATCCTCAAGAGTCAGGATCACAAAATTTAAAAAAAAAAGACTAAAAAACTTTAGAATGAAAGAAACTATACAGAGAAAGTACAACTAAATACAACAAGTGCTTTTGAACGAGATCCTTTTACTCTAAAGGACATTGTTGGGACAACTGGTGAAACCTGAACGAAGTCTGAGGACTAGATGGTAGCAATGTAGCAGTGCTAATTTCCTGATTTTGATGCTTATATTGTAGTTTTGTAGGAGGAAGCCCTTGATTGTAGCAAATATACACTAAAGTATTCACGGGGTATCAGGTCAACAATTCATCTCGAATGATTCAGGAAAAAAAGTTCTTTACGCTGTTCCTACAACATTTCTCTAAGTTTGACATTATTGCTTTAATATTTTAAAAATTTGAAACGAAGTGTTCAGTGTGTCCTGAGCCATAACATCATTTAAAAAAAGTGAAAAAAATTAAGAAAAAATATATGAATTTGCCTGGAGGGATGAACTAACATCACTGGGTAAAAATTACAGGGAAGCAAATTTCATCTCAATATAATCTAGTGCAATTGGAGTTGTCCAAAATCCAATCAATGGGACCACCTTGTGAATCAGTGAGTTCCCCATCAAAGAAAAGAATTTAAATAGATGCTGGAAGCTCACTTAGAGCTATTGCTGGAAAGCATTTTTCTTTGGAGGCAAAGTAAGACTACATGATGTACAAATGTACCTTTCATCTTAAGGGACTGGTGTGCCGTGGTTCAACTTTTTTTTACATAGACCTCTGCTTTGAATCCTGAAAAACCTCTGTACTGGAATAACAGTAATTAAACACCTCTCAGGCACAGCTCCCTTCTTTAGAACCCTGCTATCCTGCGATGGTCTTCAACAACACTAAAGTCTTAGCTTCTTCAATAAAGATTATTAACTGGTCAGAGAACTGAGGGGCTTTAGAAAATATCCTTCTTCACCTAAAAGAATTCTATTCATCAGCCAAGATCTCTTTCAAAGTTTCCCTATGCTGTGAAATTCACCCCTAATACCCCAAGCAGAGTTAGTGCCATCCTTTTGGTTTTCCTAACACTTGGAAAGCAGTGCAGATTCTATTGCATATTTTTGACTTTTAAAATATTTTTTTTCTTAAAGATAAGTGCAAAAAGGTTAAAATTTTTTATGTATTTAAATTATGTATGTAGTCATCTACTTCTACTCCCACTCCTGGACTTTGAACTCCTCCAGGGCACGGAAGCTATATAATTTTTCTCTGTATCCTCAACAGGCTTCAGAGTACCAGGGCCTGAAGTAGGTTGGCAAACTGATCATCTTCAGCACCCATGAAAGAGCTTAGAATCTAATGAAGTCCCAGGACAAACAAGCAAAAAAATATATATACAAGTCAAAGATGGGCGGAACCACAGAAAGCAAATACAGTATAAAACTAGCATCAAGGGTACAGACTTTCGCAAATGATATTGAATTAGTTCCTAGGCTGTGGGCTTTTTGAAGACAGGATTCATGTTTCATCTATTCCTGTACTTGCAGCACCCACGTACAGTGGCTGACACAAAATATACGCTCGAGAACCGGTGGAAGAATTAAATAGCCTTACCTTTAAATATGCCTTTTATGAGTGGTGCTACTGCTGTATTGAAGACTTCTTCCTGTTCCGTAGAGGGGTCAAACACAAAATCGTAGGTAAAGGATTTGTCACTACCAACCACCACCTAGAGAAGGCAAGGGACAAGGAGTAAGAAAAATGAAAGGCGAGACCACGCCCCTCACTGCCATTTGGCCCCAGCTGTTCAGAGGCAGGCCCAGGACTCTCCTACGCACCTGAGGCTCCCCGGGTACGAAAGAAAGGCACATCTGGCAGCCCTCACTAATCTCTTTGGGGACCAGAGGGCGACATCGCAGTGCCACTCTTACAGGAATTCCCTTCACCTCTTCCTTCATGATCCTACTGCAGCACCGTCTCTGTGGGGAAGGGGAGGAGAGGGAAAAAGTTACTTGCTGATGAATCTTGGTAGGTCGGGAGGGGTGGGAGTTCCGGCTCGCCTTGGAGGGTGGGGTGGTTTACGGAACTCAGCAGTAGCGGTGGCAGCCTCCCCCGTCCCAGCGGGATCGCTGCCTCCGGAGAGTCACTGTCCCTCAGACTTGGCCACGACAGGACAGTCCCACGCTCTGAAGAGAGCGAAGCGGAGTCTGAAATGAAAAGGAAAGCCCCCAGCGGAGATGACGACAAAGAACCAAAGCCCCAGCGTACCGGGAAAGGCAGATCCTGAGCTAAGGTGTGCCCCCTTAACTCACCAAACTAAACGTCCCTTCCCCGGTCTCCCGCCGCCCTGTCCCATCCGGAGCTTTAACCGCCAAGTTTCAAATCGGTTCCTGAGGCGCCAGCCAATCGGAGCGCAGACAGATTGCGGGCCGAGCACGCACGTCGGCGCGCGCAGGAAGACGCGTTGGGAAGGGGAGGATCTGCGCGCCGCACCCTGAGCCCGCCCTTTCCGACCCACCGGAGCATCCGCTTCCGGTTTCCAGACTGAATTGGCGGTGAACGGAGCCTGAGGACCCTGGGGCCTGCAGGTGGGTGAAGTGGTATGGCATGTACCGCGGCTTGTGCGCGGGATTCCAGCAGAATGCGGGGTGGGGACCTGGAAGGTGGCTGGCGGTGAAGGAGGGGTCGTTCTAGGGGGGTCCCACCATTCCTGATCACATCTAGGGAATGTGGGGCTGTACCTTGCCCCGAGTCCCTATGGATAGTTGGAAACAACCTTCCCTTGGACTTCGAAAATTAGACGCTCCTGATTTCCTCCTCTCTTGAATGAAGACGGTAACATCTATTTTGCAGAATTGTTGTGAGATAGGAGATCATCTCTAATGGAGTAACATGTTGCTTGGCATCCAGATGTTCAGCAAAGTTAATTGTTTTCTTCCATATTTTTTCTTCTTTGTCTCTCTCAGTCTCTGTCACCAGGAAGTGGACTGAGCCCATAGACTGACAGTCTTGGGATGGGGTGGGGTTGTTTTTTGAAACTTGCTGGACTGCTGACCCTTTTGAACCATTTTTTATTAGCTTTGATTCACCCTTCCTTCCATTCCAGGGCCTTGCTGAAGATGGACAGCCGGATTCCTTATGATGACTACCCCGTGGTTTTCCTGCCTGCCTATGAGAATCCCCCAGCATGGATTCCTCCTCATGAGGTGGGAATGCTTAAGTAGGGGATTTATCCCTGTGGGCATGAGATGGTATATGAAAGGTAGGATGGCAGAGTTAGAAAGCTCAATAGAAAGTGAATTCTAGCCTTTGTTGTAGCCAGGGGACCCAGAAGTTGGATTCTGAACCATCCTCCTGCCAGAGTCTATTCATACCAGAGAATTCTGAAAATTTAGAGCCCTAGTTTCTATTCTCAAGGTAAAGAGGTGGGGAGCTGCTGGGCTGCTACCATTTCCCCATGCTATCCATCTACCCGTTTGGACGGTGATATCTGTTCTACTTACAGCTAAGTCCATGACCACAGCTTTTCCTGACTTCAAGGCAATGCTTTTGTAGTCCTGATGAAGGTGGGTATAAAATCTAAGGCTGGTAGTAAGATTTCTGGGGTTGCTGTGTCTTGCAGAGGGTATATCACCCAGACTACAACAATGAGTTGACCCAGTTTCTGCCCCGAATCGTCACACTAAAGAAGCCCCCTGGAGCTCAGGTGAGCTTGTGGAACAGTCATGTCTTTTTTTTAGGTTTTATTTATTTGAGAGAGAGAGAGAATGTGCACATATCGGGGGGGGGGGGCAAAAGGAGAGGGGGAAGCAGGCTCCCCGCTGAGCAGGGAGCTCGATGCAAAACTCGATCCCAGGACCCCGAGATCATGACCTGAGCCGAAGGCAGATGCTTAACCGACTGAGCCACCCAGGCGCCCCAGAACAACTGCATCTTATTTCAGGCCAGGTTTGTCTGTACCAGGCCCAGAAGTTGGCAGTGGTTAGGGGGATAGATGGGTATCCCATCTAAAGCGGGTAGGGAGGTAAGGAAACTTTTTAACAGGCAGAAAATCTGAGATACCACTTCCACAACTTCTGACTTCTCTCTGAGGAACACATAAGCCAAGCTGTCATACAGTGATGCTATTAGATGTTCTTGTATGTGTGATCTATATTGAGCCCCCCTTCTGTGCTCTTGTCTTACAGTTGGGATTTAATATCCGAGGAGGAAAGGCCTCCCAGCTAGGCATCTTTATCTCTAAGGTACGTGTGCCTGGTAGGCAATATGGGTTGCTAGTTCCCTTTGTTAAATTACCAGATTGCAGAACCCTGGTGTCCAAAGGCCTGGGAAGAGAATGATTCAGTAGACCTACAGAAGGGGCATCACGGGGACACCCTTTCCCATTTAAAACTTCTCACTGGCAAACCGTCTGTTTCCCTGTATTGTCTGTCTGTCTGTCTCTCTCTCTCTCACACACACACACACACACACACACACACACACACACAAATGCTAGCACCTTACATTTGAGTAGCGCTTAATTTTGCTTACAGCCTTTGAAATTCTCTCGCCTCAATCTCATATATTCTCTCCTTACCAACAGGTGATTCCCGACTCGGATGCACATCGGGCAGGACTTCAGGAAGGGGACCAAGTCCTAGCTGTGAATGATGTGGATTTCCAAGACATTGAGCACAGCAAGGTGAGCACAGCATCTGAGCTGTGGCGAGGTGAGAAGCCATCCCGGGTAGGAAAGGTTGGACAGCATTAGCCTAGTCTGTAACTTGATAAGAAGGAGTCTCCCCTGAGGAAGTCCATCAGGAGGAAGCAGCTAGTAGTGACCCCGAAGGTTGAAGTAGCAAACTGTTTTTCTCCTATTATGATACTGTCCTGGGTCCTATCTTCATTTGTACAAGCTGCTGTGTTCCTTCCAGGCTGTTGAGATCCTGAAGACAGCCCGCGAAATCAGCATGCGTGTCCGCTTCTTTCCCTACAGTAAGTGCCACTCTCTTTTTCATTTACCCGGCAGGGCCCTGGGTAGGAACTCTTTAAGTACTGATTACTAAAGCCCCCCCCTGCCGCAAGTTGAGGCTGGGGAATTGGGAGCGCAGGCCTGAAAGTAACCCGTTCTTGTCTTCCTTTTCTTTTCTCCTTTTCCCCAGATTATCATCGTCAAAAAGAGAGGACTGTACACTAGAGAGTTGCAGCCCGTAGCCCTCCACAGAGAATCTTCTAGGACAAGCTGGTTAGGCCTCAGGGAAGCCTCTTGGGAAACTCTACTCTCAGCCCCACCCTGGCAGAGCAGAGTGGGGAGGGTGGGAACATGGTGAGGCCCTGCCACCGAGAGCCAGCTAGCCAACTGCATTACCCAAACTGCTGCACTTCACGTTCCCTCGTTCTGGGGGTGAGCTTCATTCCCGGACATGGGAAGGATGATGCTAGTCTAGGTATAGCCTGTGGAGAGCCCTGCTAGAAAAGACCGCTGACATTTATTGACTACCACGTGCTAGACAACCACATGTGTCACATCCTGTTCATTAGAGTCTAGAAATCAATAGCGAAAAGGATCCTGGGGGCCTTCCATTTCATCCCATCATTGCACTACCAGTCTCCTACACTCCAGAGACTCCCTGGGGCTGTTTTATCCCCCCTCCCTCCTCCTCTCCTCTCCCCCCAAAAATTAAAAGGCAATGCTGAGGAAATGTTGGTGTGACTTTTGGATGATACTGACTGGGTTTTAAATGCTATTGAGACAAAAATAAAAGCTCTTCCCAAAAGGAGCCAGTGGAAGTACGAGTAACACTACCTTTCCCTCACACTCTGTCTGGCCGGCCCCTCGGGGAGGCCCGGGAACCTTACCTTCAGTGTAACTGAGGAATGGTATCGGGTGAGGGGGTACTGGGGAAGACAGTGCCCCTTCCCTCATGAGCTTTGGACATCTTTGCAGGAGGTGGTATTAATATAATTGTCTTCTTCCCCAGATTCTTTGATCTGGAACTAAATGAAGGGAGAGGTCTGGATGCATTCCTTTCAGGGACAGCAGTAAGAAACTGGTTCCCAATTTCCAGCTTGCAGGCTTAGTGGTACTGTTGACTTCCCCCTTCTCTCCACCTCAGGCCCTAGATAACCTGCCACCACCTTGGTTACCAGTCCATTGTTAGCGATTCCAGGCCAAACCTTATTCCATTTCCATTGGCATCTTTTTTTTTTTTTAAGATTTTTATTTTATTTGACAGAGATAGAGACAGCCAGCGAGAGAGGGAACACAAGCAAGGGGAGTGGGAGAGCAAGAAGCAGGCTCATAGCGGAGGAGCCTGATGTGGGGCTCGATCCCATAATGCTGGGATCACGCCCTGAGCTGAAGGCAGACAGCCAACCGCTGTGCCACCCAGGCGCCCCTCCATTGGCATCTTTAAAATACCCATTCAGAGTAGAAAGGTTTCTGATGAGGTATGCGGTGAAGTGCCACCATGGTGAAAGTCCCCAGTTTGCCTTGAAAGAATCCTGGGAAGCTTAAATATATATTTCCAGGCCCTGCCCTTGGAGAGTGATTCTGTTGTTCTGAGGTGGAACCTGGGAATCTGAATGTTTTTAAAAAGTCTTCAAATATGGGAAGCAGTTCTAAATAGTATATCGCTATGAGGAAGTTCTGGCTCTCTCTATAAATCCCATCTCAGCTTTGCTATGCGCTCTAGTCAGGTAGCAACATCCTTGTGAGCAAAGCTGGAGGTCGACTGCTTCCTGGGAAATCCCGCTCCCATTCTATCCTCCTGTTAGCTATGCTGCTCCCCAGTGGCCATCTGGAAAACTGCAGGCTGAGATTCTTGCCCAAAGGTATATTGGCTGAGTCTATTGAATGTTGAGGTCCAAGACTCTGCCTGCAGTTAACAGGTTTTAAAACAGCTCATCTAAGAAGTGTGGTAAACATGGTAAAAAGTCCCATGGGCCTAAGAGGCAAAAAGCCTCCTGCCCTAAATTGGTTCTCACTTTGAGGTACCTGGAATGGTTCTTTGTTGGGACCCCAGCATGATGCATTTGCATTGGAAAGGTCCAGGCATAGCCTGGAGGAGACATGCAATAACAGGCTGAGGCAAAAGGACCCGTCGTTTACTGAGGGTGTAGCTAAGAAAACCTGGGGAATGAACTGTGTCCGCCTTTGAGGTATCCCAGCTGCTGTGAGGACTGCTTTTAGCAGTCAGAGAAGGTAAGGTGGGATTCCTGGGCCCCGCAAGAACTTTCCACCCCACGGCTGCGAGACACAGTTGAGAAAGAACGATAGCATTTTCAGGGGTTCTGTTTAAGATTTTTTTTTAATTTTAGGTATGCTCCACACCCATCGGGCTGGAACTCAGCGACCCTGACATTAAGAGCCACATGCTCCACCGACTGAGCCAGCCGGGTGCCCCTCAGGGGTTCTGTTTTACTCCTAAGTTCAGAAATCATATGAAAGCTTAGTAAGTAAGTAGCCAAGTGTGTGTTTGTTTATTTATTTATTTATAAAGATTTTTTATTTATTTATTTGAGACAGAGAGAGAGAGAGAGAACACAAGCAGGGAGGAAAGGCAGAGGGCAAAGGAGAAGCAGACCCCCACGACTGAGCAGGTACCCTGACGTGGGGCTCGATCCCAGGACCCTGGGACCATGACCCGAGCTGAAGGCAGACACTTAACCGACTGAGCCACCCCGGCACCCCCCAGTAGGCCGAGTATTTAAATCTTAAATCTGAGGGTGGGGGAGATGGATTACTCGGAAGCCCAAATGCAATAAATTCATCAAATTAGACAGAGACCGAGTTATCAACAGGAGCAATGGCTTTTGATGCCTGACTGCAGAAGGCTCCAGTCGGATTTCAACCTCTGAAGTGTGTTAAGTTACAAGGGATGTAGATGGGTTTAAATCTCTACTAGGGGAGCAGCTTCTAGGAAACACAGAAGAATTCTGATCTCTCTTTTGCCTGAAGGCAGACCAGGGAGCTATTGTTGGCTGAGGTTAGTCCCATTTTCCCTTAAATATCAGTCAGGCCTGGCCGTCAACTCAGCAAAGGAAGTCTGCCTTCTCTGCATTACACTCCCTAGCCCAGCAAAGCTGGGAGAAAGGATACTCCTCTTCAGTGGAAATGAATTCTGGATGGAAGGGCAGAAGCTATGTGCTGGAATAGCTGTGTGTGTGTGTGTGTGTGTGTGTGTGTGTGTATGTATGTATGTATGTCCAGGTTCAGAGACAACTCTGGGCCTTTGTACTGCATGATGGGGAAATGAACCTTGAACCCACCCCAAGATAGGACAAGCCAAGGTTAACCAAAAGAGTAAGCAGTGGGGGGTAGCTAGAGACAAGAGTGCAACAGAAGTGTCATAAAGAGAAATGGGTATTACATATTTCACATTGTAACCAGTTTGGGCACTGGTTTCAAACATCACATTGAGGTCTCCGGATGTTTCTTCCCTGTCATCTGCAGAGACTTGTCTGCACAAATGAGAAATGATATAAGGGACCAGATAGTGGTAAATGGTAACTCAAAGTGAATAGGGACGGATTCTTTCAAGATGTAATGATGCCTCCCCAGGATACGAACCGTAGAAGCCTTGAACACATCACCTTTCTGTTTCCTGAGACTGGCAAGCTCCTCCCATGTAAACAACAAAATAGATGCTCCCCATAGGGATTGAGCTCTAGGTGTGCCAGAAGATGTGGGTATACCTTACCTTTTGTTGTTCAGATCAGTATTGTTACACACTAACACGATATCACCTCTTTCTGCTCCTACATCTACCCACTTATTGTGTCTCCTTGAAAGCACTGATGTCTACAAGAGAATGTGTTGTGGAGAGTTGAAACATTTAGTAGAGGTTTAGAGAGAATAATGTACCTGTCCTTCCTCTCTGCTAGTCTTACCAACCTCCCTATTGTTTTCCTCAATCCCCTTTTGAAATAAAACATAACACCCACTTGTGATGTCAGACCAGCCACTGCAATAGCTGAATCACGTGTGTAGCTAGAAACTTAGGCTGCAAAAGCACACTCCTGGCCAGCTGTGTCCCATAGCTGCAGCTGAACCTGCATAAGAAAATGTTTAGAAGGGAAAGAAATGTACCTTTTAAAGGTTAGAACTTAAAAGGCAAACCAAAAAAGGAAACCGTGTCTCTGAAAAGTGGCTGCTACGGCCACAAACCAAGCAGCCTACCATCCTAGGACAGATCCAATCTCAATATACTGTTTTGAATAAGGAAGACCCTATAGAGCAGCCGTCTTAAGGATGTAAAGCCTCTTGGACTTTGTGTTACAGGTGGAGATTATTAGATGGGGGCAGAGAAAACAAGAAACAAAGCAGGGTTTGGTCATTTGGGAAGGCTCCATATTTTTCTTCCCCTGCCTTATCCACAGATAATCCAAGATGGTGCTACCCTACCATTAATGAATAGGCCTAAAGGGCTGAGGTATAGGGTTAGTGATATGAGAGTAAACACTCAGTATTTGGTCTTCCCAAGTACGTGATCTGGTCAATTCCAATGATCACCTGCACCCGCGTCACATACTCTGCACCCCTCCTCTACTTCCAGTACTAGGCAGTCTTAGAACCATTAGAGGGGAGTGGCCCTTGAGCAGGTCGTCCTGGCTCCACTTCTCAAAGCTTACAATAGATAACTTCGAGAAGAATCCCTAGGGGAGTTGGCCGAGGAGGGGGCAAAAATGTACTGTGTGATGCCTTGGTGGTGGGCTCTCAACTGGCAGGAGCTGGAAGCTCTAGTACAGGAAGCCGGTGAGGAGCCCTGCCGTCCCCACTGTGAGGTGGGTAAGTAGGCCAACCAGCAGCCCGAGCTAGGAGGAGGAAATTGATCCCCCCCTGCCCCGGCACGCCCCCCCCCACTCTGCTGGCGGGCACTCCACACCATACCTGGCACACCTCCCTATCTCCAAAGCCCCACCCAGATACCCCCCTCCCTGCTCTGCTCTCCCAGGCACGTGAGTTTGGATTTGTGCAGAGACCGTCTCAGTGGTTTCCAGGAGAAGCCTCTGGCCTCGCCGTGGGCTCTGCGTGCCAGGGTGTATGTCGTGGCAGGTGGATGGTGCTCTGTGTCCCTCTGCCGCTCATCACCTTGCACGCTGCCCCGGGCCTGGGCGCAGGGCCACACCCCCTCAGGCCCTGCTCGGCGGGGTGATCCTGGTTGTGGGGCGATGGGGGTGCTGCAGCGGGAGGGTGGGGGCCGGGATAGCCAGGGCTCAGAGGGAAGTCAGAGGTTGTTCAGGGAAAAAGCACATGCTATAGAGTCATCACTGACAGGGGCAGAGGGTGCTGTTCTCTGGTGCCATCACCCTCCCGGAGAAGGAAATTGCAAAGAGATTGCCAGGCACGTCTTGGACAAGCTGCTTTATTAGAGCGCTACAGTGGGGGCTCCCGCACAGAAGCACCAGGCGAGGTGCTTAGCTTCCCTCCTCCCCCTCCGCCGCCATGGCCTCCTGGCTCTCCTCCCCGCGCTGCTCCTGCCGAGTAAACTCCTCAATGACTATGTCCTCAGAGCTTGCAAAGCAGCAGAGGGGAATGCAGGGTTAGGAACAACTCTCTGGGCATCGTCCCCGTTCACTCCCTTCCTGTGGTCCCAGAAAAGTGACCCCTTCTCTGCTTCCAACTCAGATCTTCCCCCTCTAGGTAGCTACCCCCCCACCCCGATCGATCGACCACTCTGGCTGGTTTCCCTTCCCTCCCTCCCCAATCTCCCACAAGTCCCCCCCCCCAGAGTGCTGGAGGGGAAATAAGAATGAAGGGTAGGGAGGAGGGAAGGGATCGGAAGAATGAAAGACGAAGGCGGGGGAGGGGGGGAAGGAAAAAGAAAAATGGCAGGGCTGAGGGGGAAGGATTCTGAGAAGAGCAGGGGGTGGAGGGCCTACGAAAAGCACTGAACTATGACACGAAGCTAAACCATATGTTTCCACAGCACAGTATTGAAAGCAACACTCCAGGGAAGCTTTTTAACATTTCCATCGTCATAAAATGGAGGGTGGCAATGGGGAAAGGGGGATGGGGCTTCCAGGCCTCACATTTCCTTACCTAGCAGCCTCTGTAGCAAGCATGGAGAGGGAGGGGAAAACAGAGGCGAAGCTGATGCGGGGCTCTTCAGTTCCAGGAAGATATGCCTTGTTTCTCTTCCCCCTCCCTTTCTAAGCCTCTCCTCCCTCCCCCTCCCCCAACACACACACACACACACACACACACACACACACACACACACACCCTGAAGACCTAGGAACCCAACCTGCCTATTGCTATACATTCTCTACCCAAACTGCCAGTCCTTGATTCCTGAGATCAGAACTGCTTGGTCCCCAACACTCAGGCCCACTGTTCCTATCAGTCCCACCTGGGCATTCACCATGTGACGGCTTTGGATGCATCAGGATCAGGGGCAGCTCCACACCAACATCGCTGCAAGGATTCCAAGGGAGAGTCACATATCTCCCACCCAGGCCACTCCCTGAACCTCACCCCCTCAGTTTTCTGGTCCTGGGATGTCCTCAGACTCTCCTTTGGCGCTCTTTTAGGATCCTTATCTCCTCTCCCTCCCCTTCGTGCCCCTTCCCCTCCCCCCACAGCTTCCCCCTAGCGTCTCTTACCTGGCTATCAGGTCACCTAGGATGCTGAGGGTAGAATGACACCGTAAAATTAGCAGCTGGAAATGGAAAGTGGCAACCTAGTTTTACTGGGGGATAAGGGATCATAAGGCCAACTCAGCCACAGAAGAGGTTTCTGGAAGGGAAGGTGGGTTGCCCACTGAGCTCACAGGTTTGGGAGACTGGTCAGGGAGAAGGGGTGGTGAACAGCTTGATTGGGTCAGTCCAGTGAAGGGAGAAAACAAAAGTGGCTCCCCAGCCCCTGCCCAGACAGACCCTGAACCCTCACTTACCCTCCACCAGACACCATCAGGTTGACTCTCACTTTGTAGGACACCAGGATCCCCAGGAGCTCCTTGTCCATTCCAGGTTGAAGACTGGAGGTGGTAGTATACAGTCATTGTTTGTTGGAGGGTGGGGGGATTAATTCATTCAGTCCCTCAGTCCCTTCCTGTGCACCTTTTCTTTCTTTCTTTTTTTTTTTTTTAAAGATTTTATTTATTTATGTGACAGAGAGACAGCCAGCAAGAGAGGGAACACAGCAGGGGAGTGGGAGAGGAAGAAGCAGGCTCCCGCCCTGAGCCAAAGGCAGACGCTTAATGACTGCGCTACCCAGGCGCCCCCTGTGCACCTTTTCTAACAGGCCTTCCATGCTCTCATCTCTCCTAGTCATTGAAATCACATTTCTGTTCCTAAAGTCCTGTTTTACCATGTCACCCTCTGGTCAAGAGCCTACCTCTCTGAATAGAACTATGTGGCTTGGCTGGCTCCACCCAGCCTCTCGAACCTCTTCTGCCCTAACACCTGAGATACAACCTAAGCAGACCCACCCTCTCTCTATGCTCAGAACATGCCATGCGGATTCCCACCTTCTGGCCTTTGCCCGTACCATGCTCCCAATTTGGAATGCTCTTTTCTTGCTCTGTTGCTATCCAGATCCTACGCGTGTCTCAAGATCTATCTCATTCTATCACCTGCAGGAAGCCCTCTCTGGCTATGCCAGCTTCTTTTAACTTCTATTGAATTTCTAACCTGAACCACATGTATAAACATTTAACCTTTAGATTACATTTGAGTTCCTCTTTGTTCCCCACCTAGGCCATACATTGACTGAAGGCCAAGACTGTCTAAAACTTCTTTGTATCCTCCCACCTTGCTAAGCATAGGAATGAGCATGTAACAGGTGCTCCATGAAAACTCACTGACTGGAAAATAAGACACAGAAAACTGTATGATATTGGGAGAAAAGTCTCTTCATGAATCTGGAATACTGATCCTTTATCTATAAAGTAATGCTCTTTGGACGATTTCTAAGGGTCTTTCTAGCAATAACAATCTATAGCCACAAGTTTGATAAGGCACAGAGAAGGACAGGGGGCAATTAGCACTCATCAGGTGGTGGCAGATGGCTTTTGGTGGGAGACACATCTAGCACTAGGGCCTCCAAAGACAGGGCTAAATGAATGATTGGATAGAATTCTATCAATTCCTATTATATCATTCTCCTTTTTTTGGTCCTCCTCCTCCTCCATTTCTCATCTCCTAGTCTTTTCACTCCATTTCTGTCTTTGCTAGAGAGCAGCTACTCTAGAGATCACAGTGTTAGAGCCAGACAGCATGTGGTAGAACGCTTTCCATCTCTGCCACTTACTAGCGACGCGGGCTTGGACTAGTTCCTTCATCTCTCTGGGTCCTTAAGTGTAAAATGGAATAAGAGCACATATCCAGCTGACTTTAATGTGATTCTTATAAAGATATAGTGTGTATATATGTACATGTATACATATGTGTGTATATATATATACACACACACATGACCTTTGTGAGCTGCGAAATATACAACACAGGGAATTTTCCTCACTGCTTTTTCCTTTCTTGCTGCCTGTGACCTAAGCCTGGGCATTGGTCCCATGGGCATTATTTAACCTCCTGTGTTGGCCCTCAGGTTTGCAGGGGTCTCTGAACACTGGACTAGGGACATTAAAAAAAAATAGGTAGGCTTCCTTACAGGTGAGAGCTCGGAGCTGTATACATAGCATGCAGAATGGGTAAGGGGATAGAAAATGGAGGTTGGGCGTCACATGTGAGCTTACATTGTGCTAGAGGCCAGATTGGTATCACCATGCTTGAGTTTGCCATCCAGCGCCAGGCCCTGTTTCTGGCAGTTGGCAGCCAGGAGCGGGGTTACTGTGAAGCTCTTAGAGAAGCTGGAGTTAGCAGCTATAGTCTCCCTTCAAAAGGAGAAGAGAAGAACTTAGGCAAGGCTTGCCAGTTAAGTGTACTTTCATTCCCAAGACTATCTTGCACGATTCCACAAACCTACTGGAGAGCAGGCATGTCCAACTGTGGAGAGTGGGAACAATTCACTCTGGTGGGAAATCTTTACGCCCCTGACCTCTCTCAGCATTTTGATGGTCCTCTTGTGTGTATCCACCCTCTAATTCTCCTGGGAATCCCTCCCTTTCTCTACATCAACCCTCACCTTGACCTTCTTCAGTCCTGGGTTCTTACCCTCTTCCTTCTTTCCCCAACCCCCTCCTTTGCCTCCAGTCCCCGACCCTTTTCCCACCAACCCACCCCTTGGCTCTCTGACCCCGGCCCCGGTGCCAGCTCACGTGAACTCCTGAATGAACACGGTCTTGGTGTACTTGTCTAAGGAATACAGGACAACATCTGTGATCTGGTCCACTGAACAGCCAGGAAAAGCACATGACTATAATCAGACAGTCATCCTCAAGACCCCAACTCACTGCCCTCAGATGTGACCTTATACATGGGTACACTGTGCATGATGCACTAAGATGTGCTTGTGGACAAAGATAGGCATTTTGATAAGCCTGCATTAGAGGGAAAGTGTAGATGAATGCAGACTGGGTAAGTGGGGCAGAGATTTGGAAAATGACCTGCAGATTAGGGACCAGGTACAAGGGGAATAGGAAAAGAAGCTCACCTGAAATCTTGATTTTTTTGATGAGCTTGTTGGTGGAGTTGTTGATAGAAACATTGACAGAGATGGGTTTGCCGTGGTAGTGAACCTGAAGCAGGGGGGAGAGGCTCATCACGAGGTTGTAGGGAGAGACCCCAGATTAAGACCTAGAATTCCTGTTTCCTTAACACTGTTGCCACCCTGGCTTCTGTCCCTGTCTACCCAAGTTGGAAGTCGTGAAGAATCAGGGTTTCAGAGGGGTTCCAGGGTAAGGGGTCAGGAAGTGGGGGTCACAAACCTCCCTGTCCATCCAGGCCTGCAGCTGTAGGGGCTGAGCTGACAGAAGGAAGCGGTGGGTAGTCTCGGCACAGGGGCCAGGGCCTGGCTCCGGGGGTGCAAACTGTATTTTCCGAACCACCAGCCGCACAGAGTCTCTGAGTAGAGGCCAAGAGGTTAGCCAGAACATCTCCTTGGGGACTCACAGACCATTTCCATGACAACCCCATGGCCTGGTCCTTGCTTGGGGTGGGGGTGGGTGGAGGTAGGGGTAAAGCCTCCCCCCAGAGAATTCCTCTAGACCCTCAATGGAGGTATCCAGGCCATGGGTTGGCGAACGATGGCTTACTGGCCAAATCTGGCCTGCTGCCTGTTTTTGGATGGCCCAGAAGTTGAGAACGGTTATTGCATTTTTTAAATGGTTGAAAAAAGTCAAAGAACGATAATATTTCATGACATGTGGAAATTATATAAAATTCAAATTTTAATGTCTATAAATAAAGTTGTATTGGAAGACAGCCCAGCTCATTCATTTACATACTGTCTCTGGCTGCTTTCGCACTACAATGGCAGAGTTGAGTAGTTGCAACTGAAACTATAGGGCTGGCAAAGCTGAAATTTTTATTTTTTGGCCCTTTCCAGAGAAGTTGGCTGACTGCCCTGGAGCAAGGAAGAGAAGCCAGAGGGGAATCAGAGCTGGACCTCTGAGTCGGCGGCGACTGCACTGTGGAAGTTAGAAGTAGGGCTCTTTCTGTCCTGAGATCAAGATCTGTTTCCTAGCACAGGCTGAAGGCAGGTATTTGGGAGAGGACCGATGACAACCTCTTGGAGATTTTCTCCTCCAGGTTTTCAGCACAGAAACTCTTCACTTCAAAGTCAATCCCACAGGCCTGCGAAGGGGGCAGGGGCAAAGAGAACTAATTTTCCAACTATCCTTTCCTCTTGGGTCTCTAAGGAAATGCCTGACCCCATCCCTTAGCTGTCCGTTACTCCAGTCTTGTCCCTTTGTCCCTCTGTCCCTTTTCCTGGACCTCACCTTTCCTGCATCTTCAGGCCCTGGCTGCAGTGTCACTGAACAGGGAAGGTTAACAGCCATCTGGGGGATCAGAAAGAGATCAGCAAACAGCAGAAATAGGGCCCCCCTTCCTTTTTTTCCCTCTTTAGCTTCCCCTCTTAATCTCCCCTGGAACCCTTGCCCAGGACTTGGGGGTCAGTACCTGCAGGGTAAAGGGGTGGGCATTGTCCCCCAGCTTTTGCAGCAGTCGCTCCTGTAGGATGGTGAGGGGCCCTTGGGGGCTGGTGGACTCAGGTGGGAACACTTGCTGCACCTGTACATACAGATCTTTGCGGAACGTCAGACCAATCACATCCAAGTCATCGTGGCCATAGCGGAAGGCACATGTCAACGTGACAAACACTGCAGGTAAAGGAGGAAGAGAGTGACCTGTCGTGCCCGAGGGAGAAAGGAAGTTCTTAAATGGCTCGGAGGAAGACACGGAGAGACAAGGTAATATGATTGAAACCATGTGGCCATGAAGGAAAGGATTAATAAATTAGATTACAGTAAAATTTTAAACTTCATTACATTAGGAGGCTTTATAAACAATGAAACAAGCAAAAACCTGGGAGAAAATATTTGCAACGTGCATAGCAAACAAAAGTTTAGCCTTCCTAACCTGAAACTAATGAACGTTGTGTGTCAACTATACTTCAACAAAAAAGCTTCACGTTTGTGATATATAAAGAACTCCTGCAAATCAACAATTTAAAAATCCCAATATAAAAGTGTGCAAAGAGTATGACGAGGCTCTTCGCAGAAACACAAAATAGAATGGCCAATGAGATATGAAAACACGTTGGGGCTCCTGGGTGGCACAGCTGGTTAAGCATCCGACTCCTGGTTTCAGCTCAGGTTGTGATCTCAGAGTCGTGGGATCAAGCCCCGTGTTGGGCTCTGCACTTGGTGCGGAGTTTGCTCGAGATTCTCTTTCCCTCTCCCTCTGCCCCTCCCCCTGCACGCTCTCTCTAAAATAAGTAATAAATCTTAAAAAAAGATCTGAAAACATGTCCAGTCTCATTAGCAATCAGATAAATGCAGATTAAAACCACAATGAGATAACATTTCACACGCACCAGATTGTCAAAAACTTTAAAAGTCTGACAATACTAGGTGTTGGTGAAGAAGTGGGAGTGTACATAAGGATAGCCACTTTGGAGAACTGTTTGGCACTATACAGTAAAACTCAATGTGCTCATATATTATGACCTAAGAAGAATTTAGAGGAACTCTTGCTCATGTTTATGAGGAGATACATATGAGAATGTCCATTGCATCAATATTACATTTGTCATAGCATAAAATTAGAAATAATTTCAATATCAGTGAAAGAATGGGTAATATAGTTATGGTATATTCACATAATAGAATGCTAAGCTGAGGTTAAATGAACTAGAGCTCCATGTATGAACATGGTTAAGTCTCAAACTATTGAGTAAAAAAAAGCCAGCTTCAGAATGATATGCACAATCTGATACCGTGCATAAAAAGTTTAAAAGCATATAGAACAATGTTAGAGTTATTCACAGATACATGAATATGCAGTAGAAGTATAGAAACATCACAGGAATAATAAACACCAAATGCGGGATAGTGGTTCCCTGGGCTGGAGGCCAGGAGAGAAGGAGGGTAGGAGGAGGGGGATGGGATTAGGAAGGGACACATGGGAGAACAGTTTGTTTCTGTAGTTCTTTTTGAAGCTAGGTGGTGGGTACAGGGTATTTATTACATAATTCCCTAGGGTCAGACTACCTGGGCTTGAAGATGACTTATACGATTCCCTCGAGTTTTCTGAGCCTCAGTTAATTCACCTGTCAATAATAGGAGTTCTACATATGTTATTTAGACTTCACAACAATCCTCTGAAGTATCATTATTATTTTTTAAATATTTCATTTCGTAAATAATTTTTACACCCGATGCAGGGCTTGAAATCACGACCCCGAGGTCAAGAGTCGCCCACTCTACTGACTGAGCCAGCCAGGCGCCCCTCTTCTGAAGTATTATTATCTCCACTTTATAGGTAGAGAAAATGAGCTCAGAGCTGTTAAGTGACAGCCCAGGGTTTCAACCCAGGCCTGTGTGACTCCAAAGCCCAGACTTCCATATGCCCAGCCTAAGTCATAAGAGTCATGAGGGTATAAGAAATCCCTTCGGAAACTGTAATTATAGATGTGAATGATGATGACGATCATGGGAATATTGGCAGAAATCAGATAATTATAATTGCACTCATACTTACGCAGCTGGTACCTAAGATTAGGGGCAAATAGAAAGCCGCTTCAGTGAACTACTGGAATGTGGGATGGGGTGCAGAGGGCTACCTGTCCAAGGACAGAGTGACAGAGATTGACGGAAGGAAAGAGGTAGAACAGGGGTGATAAGAAAGAAGGAGAATCTTAATTCTATCAGGAGCCCTGACCCACAAGAAAAGTACTGACAGCCACACACTAGGAGAAAGCAACTTAATTTAGTATTTTTAAGAGATCAAAATATCGAACAGCCAGAATATCTGCTTTTAAAATTAAGAAGAAGGAAAGTGAATCTATATTCAAAAGATACAATGACGACTGAGAATAATGATAATGGTAGTATTTATAAGGACTGGGGCAATGGACGGCCCCATATACTGCTGGAGGGAGAGTCAATTGGTTCAATCATTTTGGAGGGCAGTTTGGCAAAAATAGAAAGCTTTAAAAATGTGTGAATGTGGGATACCTGGGTGGCTCAGTCAGTTAAGCATCTGTCTTTGGCTCAGGTAATGATGCAGGGGTCCTGGGACTGAGTTCTGCATCAGGCTCCTTGCTCAGTTTGGAGCCTGCTTCTCCCTCTGCCTGCCGCTCCCCTGCTTGTGGTCTCTGTCTCTCTCCCTCTCTGTCTCTGACAAATAAATAAATAAAGTCTTTTTAAAAATGTGTGAATGCCCTTTGGCCATTCATTTCTTTTATTTATTTATTTATTTATTTATTTATTTATTTATTTATTTATTTGACAGAGAGAGAGAGAGAGAGATAAGGCTCTATCCCAGGACCCTGGGATCATGACCCAAGCCAAAGGCAGATGCTTAACTGGCTTAGCCACCCAAGCGCCCCTGGACATTCATTTCTTCTCTAGGCATTTAGTCTAAAGAAATAATTGGACAAGTAGGAAAGATGTGTGTGTGTGTGTGTGTGTGTGTACATACACGCACATGTATGCACTTCACAGCGTTGTTTATAATAGCAAAAAATGTCTGATTGAAGATTGGCTAAATATATTATGGTACCCCCATGTGGTATACTACTAGGCACCTGAAAAATGCATAGATTTCTATATATTAACATAAGTGAAAAAGATTAGAAAATATTATTTATGATATTGCATTTAAATAAAAATATAGCTATTTTGCACTGAAAATATGAATACATGTGAACTAAAATATTATTAAGTGATTATCTTTGAGTGATAGGATTGCAAGCCTCTTTCTCCTTCATCTGTACTTTCTAATTTGTCTACAGTGGAGACAAACTTCACAATTTTCAGAAGATGTGACAAATAAATTCCCCTTGGCTTTCAATTATGGCCAATTAAAGAGGGAGAAGAGAGAGAGAAAGAAAAGGAAAAGGAAAGAAGGAAAAAAGAAAGGAAAAGACAGAGAAGGTGAGAAGGAGAGGAAAAGAGGTGGCTGGAAGGAAACATGGGGAGGGAAGAAATGAAAGAGACGAGGAATAAGACAGAAAAAGATCAGGACGGATGAGGCAGAGGGATACGTAGTAGCCCCTGAGGTGAGGGTGGCAAACAGGTGGATTGTTCTGGCACAACCCCCTGTTTGCAGGTGGGGAGGGCATCACCTCCCCCACCCCCACCCCCTCCCCCACCACTTCCTGGGTTTTCAGCAGATTAGGATCATCCTTTTCGCGTGCTAGAAATTAGCTCGTTATCATTTTTAAAAATTCAACATCTATTCTAAAGTTATTGATTTAGATTTTTGTCTCTTAGACAAGCAGTGCATCTTAATTGTGTGAAAACCAGAAAATACAAACAAAAAATAAATCAGAGCTCTGCCATCCTACATCATATTGCAGAGATAACTGCTGTTAATATCTCTTGCACTTGCTTCCCCGCTTCGGGTCTCTAATTAAACATAAGGCTACCTTAGATATTTGTGACATTGCCTTTTTGAAAGTGAACTTTTTATTTTGAGATCGTTGTAGATTCGCACGCAGTTAAGAAACAATACAGAGAGATCCCAGATAGATGTTTGTTAAACGATGCATCTATACTGCCCTACAACTGGCCTTTATCACTCAGTAGTATAGTATATCAACAAATGAAACTTGATAGAAAAAATATTAGAAAATCTGCAAATAAAATCATCTGCATAAAAGTAACAAAACATATAAAAGAAACAAGGAGGAAACTTAAGAAATAGACACAGCTTAAATGAATGATAATAAAAAATTCTAAAGGGCATAAAAAAGATTCAAATAAAAGGAAAAAGACATTTTACTTCTGGATCAACATGCATGTTCTAAACTAAATATTTCTTTCTGTAGGTTATTCTGAAGGTTATTCTGAAGATTTTGTAGGAATGTGAAAAAAAAGATTTAGGATTTTTTTTTTTTTTAGAGTACAGAGTAATTGAGAGTTTTAAGTTGGTTAATTTACTGGCTATCCCCCAGAATTCCTCTGATATTTAAAACTGGCTGTACTGCTTATCCACACTGTTTAATCAGAAATACTAAGGTTATTTTATCTCACAGTACATAAAGGTTATGTTTGGACTAGTATTCATCAATTTGTTCTGAGTCTTTTTCAAGTCAAACCCAATTTTCAAACTTACTGAATCACAGAGTAAAAAAAATTTTTAAAAAGCAGTGCAAAAATATTTCAGCGTAGTGTTGATCTATGGTGTTGTGGCCAGAGTAATGTCTTTTGTTCTTACTTGGTGGAGCTATTGTTTTCTTTGTTTCTTTACCTAGGATTTCCCCCACCCAACCACCAAAAAAGATAGGGGGTTTCCCTGCACAGAAGGAGAGGTGGAAACATATATACCAGAGGTTGCAAAATGGCAGTCTGAGGGTCACATCCAGCCTAAGGAAAAATAAAAGTTTTTTGATCTATCCAGGCCTTAAAAAATCTTTTAGTTAGCTGCCAACATTTGAAGATCAGGAAATTTGCATGAAAATATGGATTTCTGGAATACTGGATCTTTCCATAGCCAGTCTAAGCCCATGTTCAGTTTAGCAACAAAGCAAGAGGACCATCAAAAATAATAAAGAAAGTCAGAAATTTTAGAAAGAAACTACTTTAATTCCCGCACACATATAAATTTTGTATACTTTTGAAATAATTTCATTTATGTTTTAGAAATATATCTATGTTGAATATTATTTGGGGAAGAGGTACCATAACCTTTTTAGAATTTGGGTCTCTGAAGGTCTTATTCTGAGCTTCATTTCCAGTTCCTTTCCAACCACCGGAAAATTTGACCACACTCGGCTAAAATTCCCAGTTGTTTGCCCCCACCAGACAAGGTGTTCACAGTTCCCACCACTTTTTGGTTTTCTTATACCCCTCTGGTCCACTTGTCCACTCTACTCATTCAGGTTACTTGTCTGGCATGTGTGACATTTCAGTTTGGGGTCCCTGGTACATACAAAGGCCAAGAGAATTTTTACTTACTCTTTCGATCTTTTAAGTAATCAGGGTCAACCAGGACCACACCATCTGTGTAGAGAGGGAGAGATGGCACAGTGGTCAGGAAAAATCCTTAGACTGTGAAACAGAAGTTGATCCCTGAAATAGTTCTTCCCATTTTCCCCTTTAATTGGCCTCCTCTCCTGCATGTTCCTTTCTTGGCTTTCTTTTAGTTCCTGGCTCCCATTCCCTTCTCCCCACGCTCTTTCCCTTTTTTTTTTTTTTAAGATTTTATTTATTTATTCGACAGAGGTAGAGACAGCCAGCGAGAGAGGGAACACAAGCAGGGGGAATGGGGAGAGGAAGAAGCAGGCTCATAGCGGAGGAGCCTGATGTGGGGCTCGATCCCATAACGCCGGGATCACGCCCTGAGCCGAAGGCAGACGCCCAACTGCTATGCCACCCAGGCACCCCTCTTTCCCTTTTTGAACTCACTGACCAATGGGATCCACCACGTCCACATGGTCCACGAAGTCCCGTTTCCCCAGGTAGATGGAAAGCTGTTGTGGAACAACCTCACATGTTAGTTTCATAATCACCTTCGACTGGGTTCCCCTGAAGCCCCCAACGCAAACCCTTAAGACCTTGAAGGAGGTACCCACCTATCCCTTTTGCCCTCTCATTTGCCCAGCTAGGCCAGGTTCTCTCACCTTCCCATTGGAGCAGGTCTTCTTATACACCCTGTAAAGAGAAAATCACAAAGAAAATAGGGAGGGTCATCAGGAAAGAAGGGAAGAGGAAAAGAAGGGAGAGGAAAGGAAGGGAAGTGGGGGAGAAAAGGAAATATTCCTAGGATTAGGAGAAGAGGACCAAGGAGCACAAAATGGTGCAAAGGTGGAGGAGGTAATTGGAGTAGAGTTCAAGTTACAAGTTGAGGAAATGTTGGAAACTCCTCTACCCCAAAGGCAAGTACTTGGGTTTGGGTAGGGGACAAGTCACAGATTCAGAGAATTAGAAGGAGTTCTTACTTACCTTGAGATGTTGGCCATGGAGTTGATGGTGAGCCTTCTCTGAGAAGAAGGAAGGAAGGAAGAAGGCTCAGTCATTTGGTCCCTATTCTCCTTGCCCCACTCTGGGATACAATCCAGACACACCTAGTGTGGTGTAACCTTTCCTCCTTAAATAGACACCTCACCACCATCAAGTGCCTTATATTCTCCCTCCTGCCAAGGTTACTTAATCAGTCATACTCTCACCCATCCCAGACAGGGGGAAAAAAACCCCCTATTTTTACAAATTGTCGACTAACCATACTATCTATTCTCCAGAAAGCGCATGGCTTCCTGGAATAGCTGGGGCACTCTTGAGCACCTTCACGGAGAAGGAACTTGTCTGGAAGGGGGCTGGAGAGAGGCCTCCATCCAGACAATTTGAGGAAAATTGTACTGGATGAGGCTGGACATCACCTGGCACACAGTAGGTGTCAAGACATGTTTGTTAGACACACAAATGAATGAATGAAAGAAAAAATGGATTCTGTCCATTTGCTCCTACAGTGGATTCTGAGTCTGAGTTCACTTCATGGTGGCCTTAACTCTCAGCTAAAAGAGGAGAAAAGTGTGGAAGAGAATGGGTTGGTGCTCTCATGCTCTTGGTTGCTGGTGGCAGAAACCTCTATGGAGGTCGAAAGCCTTCCTTGAATCTATTCATCCCTCTTTTCGTCTTCCCCCGATTTTCCCATTCTTATCCCCGTCTGTGTCCCCAGGTGCTAGACCTTGGAGTAGGGACCCTTAGAGAGAGGGAGATGTCTGTCTAGTGCTTCTCTTTGATGCATATCAGGTCTGGCCTGAGGGGTGAGCTTCGGTGAGCTTCCAGAGGTCTCTCACAGGGTCTCTCAGCCCAAGTACCTGCTGGCTGTGTCAAGAAAAGTGCCCTCAAGTGCTCCTTGATATATTCATGGGGATGCTAAAGGAAAGGGATATGGGACCTACTATGGGCTAGAAATAGAGGACTTTGGACTATTACCTGGGGAGAGAGATGAAGCTCGCATCCGTCTCCAGCTCTGGTTGCTATGCTCGCCTCCCCAGCCTCTTATACTTAAGGTCCTTTGAATGCTTAGACTGGTGGGGGTCAGGGAAGAAGAATGGAGTTGGGGGGGCATAAAACAGTGCTTTATAAATAGCTCAGGTGCCAAGAGTTTGGAAAGCAGATTAAAGGCTAAAAGATTAGTGGCTAAGGATTAGCAGGTTCTTGCTGCTGGGACAGGGTGGGGGTAGAGGTTTGAATCTGATGGTGTTAAAGTCAGGGGAGCTGGAGAAGGGGAACTACAGGGTTATGAGGCCTTGAACCTAAGGACTAGGATCAAAGGGAAGTCAGAGACATTAAAGGAAAAGCATGGTGAGGGATAGAAATAGGAGGGCTCAAAGTATGGGCCTTTGTGGGCGCCTGGGTGGCTCAGTGGTTAAGCATCTGCCTTCTGCTCCAGTCATGATCCCAGGGTCCTGGGATATAGTATGCATCAGGCTCCCTGCTCAGCGGGGAATCTGCTTCTCCTTCTGCCTCTCCCCCTGCTCATGCGCACTCTCTCTCTCTCTCTGCCTTTCTCTCTCTCTCTCTCTCTCTCTCTCTCGCGCACACACACACACACACACACA